>NW_018128001.1:1599610-1638815 GCF_001952655.1 Monopterus albus
GGTGTGTGTGTGTGTGTGTGTGTGTGTGTGTGTGTGTGTGTGTAAAACATCCCGGAAATAAATTCATACTTGGCCAAATAAAGTGATTATCTTTATCCTATAATGCTGGAACTTAGAAAAACAAAGTTAGTGTTTGATTTGCAAGATGTTCTGAAGATACACGTTATTTTGTCTTGTTTAGTTAGTAGAGGAGAATGAATTAGAGGATTATGAGAGAGAGGATTATTATTATTATCAGTGGTAGTAGTATTGTTGTTTTCTTGAGAAATACACTGCCCCGCCACTTTAATAGTCACACCTGTAGAACTGTATGCAGCACTTTCACCTTAACATCTGTTTATGAGGCTCAAGATGTTTCAGTTTTTGGTGACATTGTCATATATGTATAAATTCAATTCTATGTTTATTATTCATAGTTTAAGGTGGCATTGTCCTGGACTACATTATATTTAGCATAACCATAACCCCATGAGAGGGTCAGAATATTAGGAACACCTATGAATAGAATGTATTCCACAACACCAACACCTTTAACTATGACCTCAGAAATAAACATATAACTGAATCTATATATTTATGGCAATTTCACCTAAAACTGAAACATTTTGATCTTCATCAACACAGATTTTTTTAAACTTCATTTCACAGAATAAAGATACAATATAAGGAAAACAGGGGTAGCACGGTGGCACAGTGGTTAGCGCCGTTGCCTCACAGCGAGAAGGTTCCAGGTTCGGGCCCCACCTGGGACCTTTCTGTGCAGAGTTTGCATGTTCTCCCCGTGCTTGCGTGGGAAACCACCAGTCCGTCAAAATTTCTAAATGTCTTTCAAAAGTTTTTGATGGATAGTATCTGTGGATAATCTTAAATACCACATCTTTCACTTTATTTACCACAGAATACTTCTGAGGTAGACACCATACTTTGGTCCAATTAATTCCATGTATATATCTACTCCAGTAACTGGTAGCACTAGGGAGAAAAGCAATTTCCTTTTGAAATAAAGAGCGATTTTTCCATATTGTTCTTTGCCGAAAAACACTTTTTCCAGTTGAGCACTCAGCTGGATCAATAGAACAAACAATATTTGGATGAGGACAACCTTTGAATAACATTAGTATGCTAGTATGCTCCTCTATATAACATTTTACCAATATGGTGGGTGTAACTGGGTTTCAGTAACAAGCAATAATATTAGAGAAAAGGATATGTTAACAATACCAGGACAGCACAAATAAGTAAAGAGAATCAATTAAAAAATAAAAGATATGGACAAATTAATAAATATTAAAAGAAGAAGAAGAATTTAAAAATAGGCCGACAACAAAGGACGCACCTTGTCATGACGACTATCGAAATGAAGGGGGCGGCAATACGTCTCTGCTGCGCTCTAGACTGCCATACCGACGAAGAAGAAGAAGAAGAAGAGGGAGGAGGCGAAAAAGAAAAAGAAGAAGAGTTACCTATTAGCTTTGCCGACAGTTCTACCAGGACCGAAATTATGTGACGTTGCTGTGTCCGACACCAAAACAAAGCTGACAAACAGATATAAATATGAGGTAAATGTGTGAAAAAGGACGTAAACGGGACAGTCATCCGCTAACAAGCTACAGAGCTAATTAGCGGCGTCTGCAGCTTCCCAGCAGCGGAAACATCAGCATTGTCCGGATCCAGTAGAGGCCAGCAGCACCTCCGATCCGGTCTGACTGGACCCAGCAGGTCCCAGAAACATGCATGCGGAGTTTCGGGCACCACGGCGACGGGCCCTGGTACGGGAGGAGTACGAGGGTCCGCTGCCTGTGAGCCGTAACCCAGAGAAGAGGGATCACTTCAGGGCAGAACTCGTCAACCAACACGTGCTGGTCTGTCATCCAGACCACATCCAGAAGATCCACTGTCAGGTCTGAGATTATCCACATCCTCGAAAACTAGGTCTAAATTAATCCACATTCTCTAAAACCTGGTATAATTTAATCCACGTCACTTAAAACCAGGTCTGAAAGTCAGTCGTAGTAAGACTGAATACATGTGTATGAATGAGAGGGAGGGAAGTGGAACAGTGAGGTTACAGGGGGCAGAGGTCAAGAAGGTGCAGGAGTTTAAGTATTTGGGGTCAACAGTCCAGTGTGATGGGGAGTGTAGGAAAGAGGTGAAGAGGCGAGTGCAGGCAGGTTGGAGTGGGTGGAGAAAGGTGTCAGGAGTGTTGTGTGATAGTAGTGAGACCAGCTATGCTGTATGGGTTAGAGACTGTAGCAGTGAGGAAAAGACAAGAGGCAGAGATGGAGGTAGCAGAGATGAGGATGTTGAGGTTCTCTTTAGGAGTGACCAGGATGGACAGGATTAGGAATGAGCACATCAGAGGGACAGCTCAGGTTGGCTGTTTTGGGGACAAGGTTAAAGAGGCCAGATTGAGATGTTTTGGACATGTGCAGAGGAGGGATAGTGGTTATATTGGTAGAAGGATGTTAGAGATATATGGATGCGCTAAAAGAGGACATGAAGTTAATTGGGATGAGAGTAGAGGATGCCGAGGATATAGTTATGTGGAAACAGATGTTTCGCTGTGGCGACCCCTAATGGGAACAGCCGAAAGAAGAAGATGATCTCAGGTTCTGCCACACTGATTTTGATCCTCATGTTTAAACTGTCCATGAGTCTATAGGAGGGTGATGCAACGCCAGGGGATGCAAAATGTGAACCCTGAAATACAATGTTAACAAGTTACACTTTGTAGGCCCATGGTTTACCCATATGACCTCCCCAAAACCTTTGTTTGTTCTCTGTAAAACATAGTTGACAAAGCCATTTAGTAGTATAATACAGGGTGGGCCATGGAAAAGTAGCCCGCCTACAAAACAGTCCACTTGCTCATTCATACTATCACTGGAAGCGGGCTACTTTTCCTTGGCCCACCTGTACCTAATTTAAAGGAAACAGAGTTGAGCGAGAATATATTGCTATAATAAATTATGTGATTAGTACAGTTAGTAAATTTGTACGACAGTTGTCACCAAGTTGCACACAGTGTAATGACATTAACTATGCCAACTTTTGCCAGCATGTGTACCAGTTAGAGCTCATAATGTCTGAGGGCACTGCCAACATGTTGTACCTGCAGTATTTCTCACTGCATATCTTTTCTACAATAAATACTGTTTTTTTATACTACAGCACAAGTTCACAAGTGATTGTATGTTGTGTTTCATGTTTTTGCAGTTTAACTGGGCCATTTTTAATGTTGAATTCAAGTTTCTTTTAGCTGGCATTAGCTTCAAGTTGTTGAGCCAACAGCATCAGGTTTTTACCACTACTGAAGTGGCGAATTTCCAGTATGAGCTAAATTAATTCACAGACAAATCACTACAATTCCAATGATAATTTATTATTACAATAATTCAAAGGCAGGGGATAGAATCACCTTCTCTGCAGAGAATTAAATAAAAGTATTTAATAAGAAAGTTAAATAACAGAATTATCAAGAGTCAGTCAGTCAAACAGTCAGTCCATTTCTGCTTCTCTCATCTCCTCTCTTCCTCTGCTGGAAAGATCAGGGATGATGGAGAGCAACACAGCAGTGTCAGAATACAGGATGAATACAAGTAAGAGACTGAGAAATAGTTGGATGTGTTTGGTTAAAGAGCCTATGGCATGTTTTTCTGTGTTTTCTGACTTATCTGCAATGTTACATTGATGGATTATCATCTTAAATGTGACTGAAAGCTCAAAAAATGAGGTGCACCTATGTTGTTGTACTTCTATCCAGAAGCAACTAGGTTTATACAAGTCTCGCGAACTCTTGCTGGCAAGACATTTTTCCAAATATATAGTCTTATGCAATACTTTATAGATTTCCTTGAATGGTCATGTTTTCCTGGCTATGTGCATTCATGCACACATGTCTGACATCCACCTGTACCATTCTAAAAGTAGAATTTTTTGACTGCATGCAGTTTTGTGGATATACTCTATTTCACCACTGCCTACATTGCTACCAGAGGATGTGTAGAAAAATATACAGTTTTGAATCACGGTGCCTGCAGTCCACATGTCGAAGTGTCCTCATTTGCATAGCCATGGAAGTTTGTCGTTTCCTAGTAATATTGTATAATAACATTTTTGTTTCTCTTACAGAACACAAAGGCTTGTTTCTACCTGTCGTCTCACAGTCCAGGTCAGTGACATCTCATCCTGTTGTTCATACAATGACATCACATCCTGTGTATTTTAACAATGTCATCACATCCTGTCTTTGTCCTGCCCCCCTCCAGGTATGAGCAGCTGCTGAGGTTGGCAGGGGAAGCTCTCTTTGCTCAGGGATTGGATGAAGAAGCTATCAGTCAAACCCTGCTCAGACTGTCTCAGCCAGTAAAAATGGAGGAAGTGAGGAGGGCGCTGGAAGGGGGAGAGAATGGACAGAGAGGGGAAAATCAGTGGGAAGGACCTGGATCAGATGGTGGAGGTTGTCCCCACACAAAGACACTGAGGCCGGGGTCAGATGTTGAGCCACAGGCCAAGAGCAGCTGCAGGTAGAGTGGTCACCAGACTTCTCTTAAGAATCTGTCACTTTTATTTTCTGCAATTCTAAACATAAAAGTTGTCTTTTTTTTTTACTAAACAAGTTTGTGTTCTTCTTAATTCTGCATGTTAACAAACCAAAATGTTAATTTTTTTAATGATGATGTTATGTATGTGAAACAGGCTTTCCTTGTGAACCAAAACAACTATAGGAGGGTTCTGCCAGTGAAATTCAGTGTAAACTAACTGAAGTTTAATTGGCCGATCCAAATTAGACAAAGAAATATTATCTTTCTGTCTTCTTTAGCTGTGTTTGTCCAGAGTTATGGTTGTACTTTATACAGTGCCTATAAAAAGTGTTCACCCCCTTGGATGTTTTACCCTTTTATTGATTTTATAAATCAATCATGGTCAATATAGTTTGGCTTTTTTGACAAAAAAATTCCAAAAAGCTCTTTAATGTCAAAGTGAAAACAGGTTTCTATAAAGTAATGTCAAATAAAAATATGTAATGTGAAATACGTGGCTGCATAAATATCTTCTCTTCAAGTCAGTATTTAGTAGATGCACCTCTGGCTGCAGTCCCAGCACTGAGTCTGTGTGGACAGGTCTCAGTCAGGCCTGAACATCTGGACACTGAAATTTTACTCCATTCTTCTTTGCAAAACTGCTCAAGCTCTGCCAGGTTGCACAGAGAACAGGTGTGACAGCCCTTTTCAAGTCCAGCCACAAATTCTCTATTGGACTGAGGTCTAGGCTTTGACTCGGCCGCTCCAGAACACTCACCTTGTTGTGTTTCTACTTTGTAGAAACTTGTTTTCACTTTTACAAAAAACCCTTTAATGTCATTTTTTTGTCAAAAAAGCCAAATTATATCGGCCATGGTTGATTTATAAAATCAATAATAGGGTAAAGCATCCTTCTTCTTCTTTGGGCTGTTCCCGTTAGGGGTCGCCACAGTGAATCATCTGTTTCCACCTAACTCTATCCTCAGCATCCTCTACTCTCACCCCAGTTAACTTCATGTCCTCTTTTAGCACATCCATATATCTCCTCTTTGGCCTTCCTCTTGACCTCTTGCCTGGCAGCTCCATCTCCAACATCCTTCTACCAGTATAACCACTATCCCTCCTCTGCACATGTCCAAACCATCTCAATCTGGCCTCTCTGACCTTGTCCCCTAAACAGCCGACCTGAGCTGTCCCTCTGATGTGCTCATTCCTAATCCTGTCCATCCTGGTCCCTCCTAAAGAGAACCTCAACATCCTCATCTCTGCTACCTCCATCTCTGCCTCTTGTCTTTTCCTCCCTGCTACAGTCTCTAACCCATACAGCATAGCTGGTCTCACTACTGTCTTGTACACCTTTCCTTTGATTCTTTTGGTAAAACATCCAAGAGGGTGAATACTTTCTATAGGCACTGTAAGTCAGATTTCTGCCTTCAACACAGTGGAGTCTACTCTGTGCTGCACTCTTTAAAACATAATTGTTTCATAGCCCCTGTGAGTCTGATAATCCACAGAACATGTTTCAGCTGTTTCCTCAATATCAAATCAAATCAAAATTTATTTATTTATTTAATAACAACGTCTTAGTGACCAAAGTACTTTACACAATTACAATAGAATTCAATAAAACTTGATAGTGAAAGAAGAATTTAAACACAGGTGAGATAAAACCAAACAATAGAGAATATCAGACTCTACTAGGTGTTAAAAACAATGGAAAAGAAATAAACCTTAGCAAAGATGTAAAAACAGCCAGGTGTGTAGCCAATGTACCATTAAGAGGTAGACAGTTCCAAAGTTAGGGGCCACAATGGCAAAAGCACGATCACCTCAGCATTTGTGCCTAGAACTTGGTACCTCCATGTAAAAACAGACTCAGTGACCTAAGAGGTCTCGCTGGCTTGTGCCATCATATCCAGTCACCGAGGTAAGGAGGTACCAGGCTGTTTGGAGCCTTAACAGTGAAAATCAACTATTTAAAATCAATTCTAAAATGGACTGGAAGCCAGAATAGGGTTTATATGATTGTATTTACATGTATTGTCAAAAGATGAGCAGCAGCATTTTGGACCATCTGGAGGTGGGAGCGACGTGTCACTGACTCCAGAGTACAGGTCGAGAGCTGACAGAAGTATGAATTGCAATTTCAGAGTCACTAAAGTAAAGACATGATTTCACGTGACTCAGTAATCGCAATTGGAAAAAAGCTTGACTTCACAGTTGAGTTGATGTTTATCAAATTTTACAGTGCCTTGCGAAAGTATTCGGCCCCCTTGAACTTTGCGACCTTTTGCCACATTTCAGGCTTCAAACATAAAGATATAAAACTGTAATTTTTTGTGAAGAATCAACAACAAGTGGGACACAACCATGAAGTGGAACGAAATTTATTGGATATGTCAAACTTTTTTAACAAATAAAAAACTGAAAAATTGGCCGTGCAAAATTATTCAGCCCCCTTAAGTTAATACTTTGTAGCGCCACCTTTTGCTCCGATTACAGCTGTAAGTCGCTTGGGGTATGTCTCTATCAGTTTTGCACATCGAGAGACGGAAATTTTTGCCCATTCCTCCTTGCAAAACAGCTCAAATTTTCTACTACAGGTTTAAGATATGGAGCTAGTGGTCCAGGTTCCAGGTCAGAGCCAGTTATAGGGCCAGGATCTCTCAGCAACACACACTCCGTTTTGTTTTCATTAAAATGCAGAAGATCAGTAGAAAGGTGTTTGAATGTTTTTATTCTATTGTGGGTGAAAACTAGGACAGTGCTGGAAGTGTTCTTTAATGTGAACAGATGATGAAACTGTGATCTTTATGGAAACGCCAGCTTAGACACACAAGACCTGAACCACAGCCAAGACCCTGATCCCAGCTCAGACCAGGACTCTGACTCCACCCCTGATCCTGACCCAGTTTCTGATGCCAGCTCTGACTCTGATCCTGATCCTGAGCCTTTGGTTCCAGGTCCTAGTTTTGTCCTGGTGGTCTCTGACAGTGAGGTGAGACTTAACCTGGAATATGCCATTGCTGTGTTCATTGAGTTGTTGATGTTGTTGTTGTTGTGTGTCTGCAGTTTGATGGGGGGGTCAGGGAGATCCGGCGTACTCCATTCTCTCTCCCAGAGTACCTGCAGCTCAGTCTGGAGGAGGTAACACACCAACACTCTGTATAGTTGAACTGGATCCATGCTGGACCATGTGACCATCAGACAGGATCATGTGACCATCAGTTGAACTGAGCTACAGAACATTAGGTCATCTAAATCAAAAGTTGAGTTTAGTCACACAAAGAGCATCTATGAACTGATCTTGGGGAGGCTGATCCTGTAAATAAAGTCCAGCAGTCAGACTGTGTCTCACCTGATGATCACCAGTGTTTGGCAGTAATGTATCATTTAGTGACACATTACACTAATATTATCACTTCTTTCAGTAATGAGTATTGTGTGGGATTACACTTTAAATAACAGTTACTAATCCAAGCAAAGCTGTGTTGCTCTTTCCTGAACTCGATTTGATCTTTGTGCCAGGTGAGCTATCTGCTGACGTGTGCACGTGGGCAGGTTCATGTCTGCTAGGCAAACAAACAAACAAAGTGTTTGTTCATAAATAAACAAAGCGTGAAGCTGAAAGTGCGCTGGCAGAGAGGTGAGGGCAGGAGAGAGTGCAGAGGGCCCTGTCTCACCCTCCACGCTGTCAGCAGCCAGGAAATGAACTTTAGGCGTTAGAGCCTGAGGACAACTGCTCAGCAGAAACTCAGGTCCTGGATTGTTTGAGGCCAGGGGGTTGCTAAACATCAAATATTTGGATGAGTACAACAGTAGGAGCCCATCCAGCTCACCTGTGAAGCAACCTTTAGCTGAGGGCGTTTGGTGCTAATGAGGAACAGTCGTAGTAGCAGTAGGACCGAGCTCCTGTGTCAGTGCAGTTACACAGAAAGGATGTGACGTGACGTGGGATGGAGCTGACAAATTCAACTAAAGTAATGAGTACAGTTACACCTTATATTTGCTGCTAAGAAATTGAATACAGTTGTCAAGGAACTATGCCCATCACTGTTGATTACACATGTCCCTGAGTATCAGGAAGGGGGTATGGCGTCTTCACCATATCTCTCTTTGTTTCCACCTATAGGCCTTCTTCCTGGTCTACAGCCTGGGCTGTCTGTCTGTCTACCTGCACCAGGTACCTGTCTGTCAGATAAAATAATAGTGTGTGTGTGTTAATATTTTGTCCACTGTTGGAATCAAACTTTATTCCTACAGCCCAATATCACAAATCAAATATCTGCCTCAGAAAGCTTAATAGCCTGTGCAGCATACGACACCTCTGTCTTTACATCCTTGAATCAGATAAAGAAAAATTCCCCAAAAATACCTCAGGAGCAACAGAGGAGGGATCCCTTTTCAGAACAGACAGACAGGAAATAGATGTTGTGTGTACAGAATAGAGATTTACAGTAGATTCCAGTGTTCAGATTGAAACAGTGAAATGGGTCAAATCTGATTAAATTCCATCATCTCTGACTTCTGCTGTGATTGGTCAGGAACCCCTGTCAATCATGGAGCTGTGGAGGAAATTCCGGTCCCTGCGTCCTGACTTCATCAGCTCGTACGCAGCCTATCATCACTATCGCAGCAGGGGGTGGGTCCCTAAAGGAGGGGGGGCAGCCAAATACGGCGTTGACCTCAGTAAGACTCACATGCGCATGTGCGCACACACACACACACACACACACACACACAGTTGAAACACAGTCGTGCAGGTGATCGCACTCTGACACAAGTTGAACTCTGTGTTGAGAAAGGTCATGTGACTGAGATGGATTGAGTGTTCAGGGTTCTTCATCAACTCAGAAACTTGCAAATGTCTCAGTTTGCAAGCAGAGTTTCGTTGTAAAAGGGGGAGTTAGAAACCACTATCAAACTGGGACTAGTTCTTAATGAGCAAAGGAGGAACAACTGCACCACACGTAACTTCAGTCTGTCAGTGTCACTTTTTCTTCTGTGTTTTCAGTGTTGTACAGGAAAGGCCCACCTTTCTACCATGCCAGGTAACGCACATCACCTTTATCCTGACCCCTGAACCTGGTCCTAAATAAAGCCTGTGAGGACCCAGACTGACATAAACCTGAGCTGGCTTTGACCTCAAAACCACGTCTGGACCCTCAAACAGAGGTTAAAGTTAAAGGAGGAGTCATCGTCATTTTCAAAAAAAATTCCTCTTTTTCATCAAATGGCCTCTCTTTCAATCAGTCAATCAAACCTTTATTAAAAGACTCAAGGTCCATAAAAAGGAAGACAACAATAAAATAAAAATAAACAACATGTACACAATTTATAGAACCAATAAAAAGCAGTACCAGAACTCCCAAAAGGTGGCCTGGTACCTGATATCACTCCAGGCTGGATTAACAATCATCTTAATGATCTCATTTTCTGTGACATTCAACTGGAAAATGAAGTTATAGCTCAGATGTCTAATTGTAGCATTAAAAAGTACAAATTCCCATCCTGTAGAACAACCCACTACAAAATCTTGGCTGTCTCACCAAGATTCATAGGCAGTCATTGTCTGCAGTCTGAGTCTTCCATTTAGTCCCCTTCTTGAAATGGGTCCACAGGGGCACACTGTACAGAGATAAGCAATAAGCTTTAGAGAGTCTTACTGTGACTACATCACAACACTTATGAAACTTTCTTGACAACATATTCCCTTGTGCATACAAAATGCGGCATTGTTTTATCATGTCATCTTCATCTAACTGATCTGTAATATAATGATCCAGATATTTAGTCCTGGCACAAACACTTAAAACTTGACCAGATAAGTAAAAGTTCTGGGAGCTGGAGACCCTATCATCTCTCATTCTACAGATCGAAACGATGCTCTTCTTAGCATTATACTGGACCTCATGCGAGACTCCATAAGCTGTACACACATTTAACAATTATTGAAACCCAGCACTGCTAGGTGAAAAGATTACCAGATCATCAGCATACATTAAAACATTAACAAGTGGACTACCCGCCATACATCCCATACAACAGCCACTCAACTCCAGTGACAGATCATCCATGTAAAGGTTAAAGAGCAGTGGAGATAAAGGCCCCCTGGTGTAGACCATTACTAACACCGAAGGGGGCATAGACTCCATTGCCCCACTTACCAATAAGCTAGAATCCTGACAATACTGTCAGGAGCTCCCCTTTGTATCAGCTTGTTGAATAATTTATAGTGGTTGACCCAGTCAAAGGCCTTAGAATCATTAATAAAACCAATAAAAATGGTTGATTTGTGGCACCTATATTTCTGTACGATCTCTTTCAAAGCATCAGTGCCTAGATTCATTTTATCCAGCCAACTTATCCAATTCATTTTAAATCCAACTTTATTATCCATCCATTATCTATACAGCTTAATCCTAAACAGGATCAATGGGGGGAGGGTGCTGAAGCACCCTGGACAGGTCACCGGTCTGACACTCCAAGACAAACAACCACACACACCCACACTCACTCCTACTGGCAATTTAGAGTCACCAGTCAACCTAAGCTGCATGTCTTTGGACTGTGGGAGGAAGCCGGAGCACCCAGAGAGAATCCACGCAGACACAGAAAGGCCCCAGGTCGGCCGGGGCTCAAACCCAGAACCTTCTTGCTGTGAGGTGACAGCACTAACTGCTGTGCCACCAAAATGATTATCTGTAACACAGCTCCTCACAAACCTCAGATACTCAGCTGTAGTCAAATCTGATCCACTGGCCTTACATACATACTAGCTTTTAAAAAAAAAAAACTTTCATCAGAATATTGGTGCATTCCAAGAAGTATTAACAGGAAAATCTCTTCTTTCTAAGAAACTGTGACTTTTCAAGCCTCGTTGAGGGGAATTTATTCCCTGCTTTCCAGCTAAAGTCCTCACCTTTCAATTCTTTAATTAAATTTAAAAAACAATTACCTTCACTTTTACAAAGTGTGTTCAATTTTAAAACAATGTGAAAACTTTCAAAAATATACTCTTTCATAAAAGCATCTCAAGTTTCCAAAACAAACTGTCCTCTCTTTTTTTTTAAATTGTCTGAAATGTCCATCCCTTCTTTAAAGAAACGAAACTGTCTCTTTATAAAACGGTCACTTTCATCATAATTGTCTTTATATTAAAAAAATATTCCCCACTATACAAAGCGTTCTTCTACAAGTCTATTTTTCAAAAATAACCTCTTCCTAAGAAACCGTCTCTTGTATCCTCAAAACATTGTCCCATGCTGCAGAACTGATTTTGTCCCTTTCCTCTCACTGTAGTTATTCCGTGGTAATTGAGCAGGTGGACGATGCGTTCACGGGCTCGGTGTTGCGTCCATTTTCATGGCGCTCTCTGGCGGCTCTCAGCAGGATCACTGCCAATGTGTCCAAGGTAATAACAGATCAGGGTTTATCAGACTTGTTTCTGGTTTTTATTTGACACTGGAGATTTTCTGTGTTCTTTTTACAGGAGCTGATGTTGTGTTACATCATCTATCCAGCTGACCTATCAGAGGCTGACCTGGATTCACCTGTGTGTCTGAGCAGACTGAAGGTTCAGGTAACAGTTATAACGTCCCAACTTTATGTCCAAACTCCCGAGGACAGGAGGACACAGTGCTCTTAACACCACTATCTCTGCTGACTCTGCTCTGAATGAGATGTAGCTGCCTGCTAAGGAGAGTTAGCTTGGTCTGCTAGTGGGTCCTCACAGCTCCGAAAACACCAGAGCAACTTTCCAAATTGGCATTACTAGGATAGACTGACCACATATTCACAATCTAAGTGGTCACTTTCTTGCCTGAAAAAATATCAAAACTCAGTAAAAGGCCCAATGATTTGTCTCTGTATGTAAGAATATTGAGCTAGTGGAAGGGCCTGATGCTGCAAAGCTAAACGCAGCTATCATGTTAGGTCTCCGGGGCAGTGATCCAGTTCCATAGTGCTCTGAAGTGGGTTAACTTCAGAGAATCGGATCAAAACCTGTCAACACCCTGAGCACCAACCAACCAGATCACTGGAAAAACTGAGCAATTATTCCTACTGGATCCTGACGGGGTCAGAGTCTACATTAATGTGATAAGTATTAAATAGATATTTCTACAGAGCAGGCATATTATTGTGCTGTTTCAGCCTTTCTGGATTTCTAACAAAGGGAGGGAGTCTGCAGCCTTCATGATCAATACCGTATTTTAAATCCACAAGATTATTTGAGTACAGACTGAATTCCTAACTGTCAGTGTTTTCACAGGCTCCATCGCTGCAGCTCAGAATAACATGAGGACACTCTGTGATAATGGTTTAGAACAATAATCCATGCTCTCTCAAAAATGTCCCGTGATTATACAGTAAATGACCATCTGACCTGAGGTGTAGCTCCTCCCCGGTGTCCTCTCCTCTCCACTCCAGCAACACAAACTGTTGGATGTTTTGACAACAGTTTCTTCATCATCAGACAAAGGAGAAAACAATACTCACTAAATAAAAATAATACAGCACTAATGTACAGGTGGTTCTTAGACTTTGCTTAATATTTGAAAAGTATTTCTAGAGTTTCTATAGTTTATTATTCTATTCTAGTTACGTGGCCATTCACCTGCCTAGACATGGATGGGTTTGTCCCAAAAAACAAAGTTCTTGCTCTGATGTGGTCACAAATTTAAATGGCAAAAGGTGAAATGGTAACAAGTTTATGGTAGGGAGTCTGTTTAAAAAGGTTTTGTAGTTTAAAAACCTCATAGTCAAGACTGTTATGTTCATGTAGGTTCTGTTTTGTTCAAGCACTTAAAGTTGATTATTACTCAGTTTAGGTGAATCTACATGTCTGCACTAAAATATACAGTAAAAAAATTAGAACAACAAGGTTAAAACTAAGGTGCATTTTCAGTAGGTCCCCCCGACTTTTTCTTTCAGACAGGCTAGATCCGACCCTGCTTTACTGGGGTCAGGTGTTGGAGTTTAGGCTTTACTGGGTGTAATACCCCAGTTCTTTAATTGGACAGCTCTGAATAACGAATGAGTCCATCTTTTTTCATCTGATTTATTTTAACCACAAGTAAAAAATTACAAACACAACCTGGGTTGCTCCCCCTTCCAGAGGCACACACACACAGGCTGCTCGAAAGTGGAGTCCCTGGCCACACAGAGCCTAATACATTTATAAAGTCTGAGCTAACCCCTAACCCCTTACCCTGATGAAGTCAGTCCGAAGACTCCATCTCTTATCTAGTGCTCCACATGCTTTGAGCAGCTGTGTTTCTACCTAGTCATAACAAAATGAAGAATTTCAATGTGTGTGTATGTTGTCACATGGTGTGTAGCTAAGGCATTCATTCAGACATAATATTCTAACACAAGGTTAATACAGGAAAAGAATTGGTGCCTATGGTTCACTTTTCAGAATCAACATTCTGTCTGCTAACCTTGAAACAAAACAGACTAGAGCAGACTTTAAATCGTACTAAACTGCATTACTAACACATTGTCTAACAATGATCTAACTGATTTACTAATATCTAACAAATTCCCCCTTTTGACACGATTTTTATCGTGTCAACCTAAATCAAATGTCCCTGTTGTCCCAAGATGTGGCATCCAAGGAGGAGACAGTCCTGTCTGATCCTTAGATGCTCCTTTGCCTAGCCACGCCTGCCTTTCAGTAGGAGCAGCTTTATTCTGTATTTCCCTAATAGTCTGCAAGCTCAACTCTGTCTCATGAACGTGACCCCCTTTTGCAGGGTCTTGACTCACCTGTTTAGCTCTCTGAGCTGGACCTCCTGGGTCCCGAGTGCCTGTACCAGGCTCCTTAAACTCTGACACCTTAGGTCTGGACCCTGTCTGTACTGAGCTTCCAAAGCTCTGACCCCTTAGGTCTTGGATCCCTTTCATAGCTCCCTGAGCTACCTGATATCCAGCTGCTACCTTGGCAGCCAGATCTGCTGCATTATTACCTCTGTTTATCAGAGTCTCTGTTCTCTGATGTCCCTTGCACTTGATAACTGTCACCTGCTTTGGTAGCAACAACGCTTGCTCTAGTTCCAGTAACCGCTGCAAGTGTTTTACTGGATCGCGAGTTGAAGTCACAAAACCTTTTTTCTTCTCCAGTGGCACAAGTCTACATGTACTGCCTGTACTGTGTACACAGAATCTGTATAGATATTTATGACTTTGCCTTTATCAGAGCAATCAGCTCAGCCATCTGGGCTGAACTTGGCTGTGGGATCACATCAGCTTGCAGTACTCTTAAGCCAGCCGTTGTGTCCTTGACCACAGCGTATGAAGCAACTAGACTGCCAGTAGCTGTCTAATGACTGTGATCATCACAGTACAATGTTACCTCTGCATTAGGTAGTGGTTCCTTATGCAGGTTCTCATGCAGTCTCATCTCTGTGTCTGTTTTGCTCACACAGTCATGATCCTGCTCAGTGACCATCTGCGTAGCCATGTTTGTTCCTTCACTTGTAAACTGTATGTGAGCCTGGTTCAACAGCTGTTGTAAGTTCTGGGTCTGATGTGCAGACAATATGAAAGCTTTGGAATCCAGAAATGCCCTGACACCATGTGTGGTGTGTACCACAGTTTAATAACCCATTGTGATATGTCAGGTCTTCAGTATCGCTCGACCGATCGCAGCGACATGTCTCACACAAGTTGGATGTCCTTTTTCAATATTGTCCAACTTAGAACTGTAGTACATCAACACCTTTCGGTTGTGTCCTCTACAAGAGATTTATTTTCATTTATTCAGACATAATATTCTAACACAAGATTAATACAAGAAAAGAATTGGTGTCATGGTTCACTTTTCAGAATCAACATTCTGTCTGCTAATCTTGAAACAAAACAGACTAGAGCAGACTTTAAATCGTACTAAACTGCATTACTAACACATCTGATTCAGCACATTAATGCCTTAACAATTATCTAACTGATTTACTATTATGTAACATGGGGCTTCAGAGTTTGGAGCTGAAAAACAGATTGGTCAAATAGTGAAAATAATCATTACCTGCAGCTCCAGGTTGGAAAGATGTGGTTGTTGTAAGAACGGAATTGATGACTGCATGTTGACATCTGAGAAAACATCAGAACAAATGAGTTTGGGAATATTTTCCTTTGGTGACTGATATTGTATTGGGTATTTTCGCATGGACAAACAATAAGAAAAAAAATTCAGAGAAGTAAACAAAGTAAAAAAAATAAAAAATCTTAGATAAATACTCAGAGCACATCTACCCTTGTAATGTATATTGTATATTACTATACAATAATATATGGGAAAGCATTAAATACTAATTTGTTTTTTCTACAGGAAGTGATTGTCAGCAGGTGGGTGTCCTCCAGAGAGCGAGCGGAGCAGGATGACATGATTGGCTGACGGGAGACACTGATGATATCACAGTGACAGAATAGTGATGTCATAAAGAGACTGATGACATCGGAGCCAGAAACACAAAGACAAGCATGGACATCCTGAAATAAATATTGTGTAGTTTTTTTTATTAATAAAAATGAAAAAACTGAACTATGAGAAGATAGTGTTTCTGTGCATACACCAACATAAAAGTTTTTCAAACATAAATGTCTCCCTTGTAGTCTTGGCATTTATCTCACAGATGAACAGGACAGGTGATTTACACAGCTGGTAAGCACTTTGATTCCACCCAAATGGCTCCCAATATGCACAACAATATAAAAACAAAATAAATACAGAATATATACAAGTCAAGGAGCACAAGTTAAAAAGAAAAACATAGACCAACTGTTCACAAGTGTGATGGCCCGGGGGAAGAAACTGTCTCTGTGCCTATAGCCAGTGATGCTTTTCAGGCTTCTCCACACAGATGAGGGGTCGTTGGCTGAAACCTAAGCTTTCAGCTTTTCAGAGTAGCTCCTCTTTGCTGCTCTGATCTCCCTTGTCAGTGTGTTCCTGGCCTGGCTGTACAGAGTCCTGTCCCCACATCTGTAAGCTGTAAGCCACACCTCAAGCATTAGCATTAAAAACACTGTGTGTAAACACACAGCCTGCTGCAGGTATGAGGGCGGAGCAGCCCCTCCCTCCTCTAAACAGAGATCAACAGAGAGAAACTACAGTGACAAAATAAAGTAGGGTGGTCCACGTCAACCCCCGAGGCTATGTTTGGTGATGGTTAAGGGAAGTACGAGGTGTACCGCTCATTAGATTCCCATAGTGAAACCGCAGCATGAGTGTCCTTGAATGCAGCAGGAGACTCCGCTGGTTCAGTGAGTTTTTAGTTAAATCAGCGAATACTGATGTTTCACTTAGTACAGGTTGTTTTCTGTTTGAAATTGAATCCTATTGAAATTGAATCATAACAAAATGTGGAAAACTTAAAGGGGTCTGAATACCAGAATCAATGAGACGGCATTGGTGAACAAAGGGATAAGTCTGTCAGGTATTTTTAGTCAGATAGACACTGGTTAGACACTTGATGTATTAGAGATGTTTAGTGTAGCCAGGATGTCTAGCTCAGGCTGTTAAATGCTTAGTCATTCCCATGGGGTACTTCAGGTTGTTCAGGTTCAAGGATAACTAGACAGAAAGTTGATTACTGTTAGGAGACAGAAGGTTTATTGTTATTGTTATGGCGTGTTTAACCATAATCGTAGTCATAATATTTGCTTATGTTTAATGTCATGACATGTCACTAGAGGTCGTGTCAGAATGTTTTAGCTACACACCACATAATCAGACAATCACACATTGATTTTCTTCATGCTTTGACTACTGCTATGACCAGCTGCAAAGCTGGCACCGGGAGACGTCATGGTTTGACGTTCCGGCGTAGTATGGGGTTAGCCCAAAGTGATATAATGTATAGGCCTGTTATGGTTCAGGGCTTTTTCATCTTTCAGCTGCCTGTGTGCATGTTGGAGGTGCAAAGACTCCTGAGCATGTAATGTTAATTTTACCTGTGATCATTGAATAAATCAGCACTGTTTTGAAGTTACTTGGACTGCTTCGTCTCTCAGAGTTAGCGTGGTGAAAAGAACTGGGTCCAACAAGTCCTACTGTTCCATTATCTGTGATCCCACCTTGGATGTTTAAGGAAGCAAAGATTGAAAGAACTTTCTAGAAAGGCAGTTAAAAGGAAAGTATAGGAAAATGTGAAGTAATTAGCTATATATAATTTATACAGGATTTGTTAAAATATATACAGATGCATCTAAGGCAGTGAATGGTAAAGTAGGATCAGTGTTAATTATACTGGAATTAAATATGATGTCAAATAAATGGATTAGTCATACTTTCTCAGTATATACAGGAGAAATAACTATTTTACTAGCATTAGAATGGGTAGAAGAAAACAAACCATTAAAAGTCCTAATTGGATCAGACTCAAGCAGATTTTTTATGAGGATTGAATGCAATCAGTCAGAGTCAAGGCAGGACATAATTCTTGTGTGATATTCAAATGTAAGAGGGCTGGAATAGATGTTACATTAATTTGGACATACTGTGGGTGAAGGGAAATGAACTGGCAGATAAATATGCAAAAGCTGCACTTAAAAAATAAATGTTTGTGTAGCAGTAAACTACAGTAAGTATGAGATTAAAAGTTTAAAAGGAAAATGAAAAGGAAATGGCAAGAAATATGGGATAATGGGTCAGTAAAATTACTGTATTCAAGTAGGAGAAATGAGAGGAAGTAATAGGAATAGGAAAGAAGAAGACATGATTGCAAAAAAATAGATTTTATGGTTTGAACAGTACATTGAAATTGTTGAAGAAGCATAATACCGGTGAATGTGAGGTTTGTAGGGTACAGGAAACAGTGGAGCATGTTTTTTGAGTTGTCCAATGTTCAGGCAGGAGAGGGAGTTATTTCAAAATACACTTCAAAGTAATAGCATGTGATTTAATTTGTGATGTTACAGAACAATCTTTAGGTTTTGAGAGAGTACCGGACGGAGTAAAATAATATAGCATACATTGAGTGAGATTATTTTATTATAGTAGTAGTAGGTAGGGTTCTGATCCACACTCCAGTCTAGAAGATGACGGTAATGCCCCTAAAGTTGTTTGTCTACCACTATTGAACAACAGAAGAAGAAGAAAGTCTACTTTCTGTACTGACTGGATTGTCAACTGATGTGTTATAATCTCGCGATAACAGTCGGATTCCCTGCGTGTGCCATTTACAGCGTCGCGCGGAGAAGAGAACGGTTGAAAGGTGACCGTTGACCGATCAGAGCGGTACTTGTTGATTATTACCCACCAACCTGCCGTGTATCCAGGTAAAGCTCCACTTTTCCATCGGTGACAACCACTAACTGGCTGTTGAGCTGGAGAAAAAGACGGTAGATACTGGAATAAACACGGCGGAGGCCTGCTGGTTTCCTGTCAGCTGCCCCGCAGTTAGCATGTTGGAGCATCTGCTAGCTGTTGGTTGTTAACTGCGGAGGCCTCAGGTGTGTTTCACATAAGGTCAAACCGGCTGATATCACATGCACATTGTGCAGATAAAACGGGACTGTCCGGCGGTTGTTAGCTGCGCGGCTAACAGCTAACGTAACTTCCGAGCTGTGACCTGGTTCTCTGACTGAGTCTAAGTAGTTTCCATTGGATTAAAATACCTGTGAAAGGTGTTAAGAATGAAAACTGCGATGTAATGGAAGGCAGGTGTATTTATATAGCACATTTTTCATACGCAAAGGCAAAGTGATTAACAATGTACACAAAACAAAGTGCATACATAGATACAACTATGCAAATTAGATCAAAACATTAAATGCTAATTAAAGCAACAATTTCAGGACAGCACAAAGTAACAACATGCATGTAGCAAACTGTAGATTCTCACTGTTCTCAGCATACTGTGTACCCCTTCGGTCTTCCCAAGACTAACCTCTCAGGGTTGCAACAGTATGTTTTTCATTGTATCATAACCGTCTCAGAATATATCACGGTTTCACGATATTACAGTATGCAATATTACAAAATTACTGTTGGTGTCAGCTACAGTGACCCTCTAATGAATGGGGAAAAGGGTATTTTTATTGCGAGTGGCTGTGATAGTTAACTGAGCTGGACAGAGTAAGAAACATGAAAAAAAACAGCATATAACTATAGCATGTTATATAATGTTAGTTTGCATGTTAGCACCAGTAGTAGAGGAAGTATTCACATCCTTTGCTTAAGTAAAAGTACTATCACACTGCAAAAGTAGCCTACTCTGTTACAAGTAGAAGTCCTGCATTGTTAAGTAAAATGTACTGTCACGAACATGTACTTAAATTATTAAAAGTAGAAGTAGGCTACTCGGTGCAGAAAATGTTATACTATCTATTCTATACAGTTCTACTAAGGAAAGAAAGTTAAACTAGAAAGAAAGTTATGCATTATATTATTAATAGCCTGTCAATCATGTACTGATGTAAAAGCAGGATTTTACTATGGTAGTTTGTGGAGGTGCAGCTCTGGAAAATTATTTTGTATCCAAGTGCAACTACATATTATTTTCATTATGGATCAGCCTGCTGGTTATTTTCTCCAGTAATCGACTGACTGGTTTGTAAAACGTATGACATTAGTGAGACATGGTGTCACAATGCTCCATAAACGATTATCAAAATAGTTGCCCATTTACTGTAGGTGTGCAGAAGTGCAGCCAGTCTGATCCTGTCTGTGCCTTCACTCACGTGTGTGCGTGTGCTGCCCATTTCAGAGTCTGACAGGCAGTCGGGAAGAAAGGTGCACGTGTTGGTTTTTTTCCCCCCTCTTTTTGCTTCAGTACCGGTAATAAGCAAATGTGCATGATATGATAACCATCAATTTTCATATCATGGTGTACTGTGAAACCAGTATATCGCTGCAGCCTTGCCCTCAGTACTTTAACATCAGAGGCAGGCGTACTTTCTTCCGTAAATTTGAAACATCAGTGTCTATACAGTCAGCTAAACAGCAGAGTCAGCTGGTCATTGAGTAATGGAAGAAAGATAAAAGCCGTGCAAAACTGAACAGAATTAAGATCAGTGAAAAAAGAACAGTTGTCAGTTTTAAAAGTGGTTCCAGTTGTGGAAGATCTTAGTCCTAATGGGAGCTGTTTCCAGCTGTGAGTAGCATCATGGCTGAAACACCTTTCACTTTGTTTAGTTGAAACTCTGGGCACCACTAGCTGATCAGTCCCTGCAGATCTGAGACACCTGAGGCTTGTACTCAGCAAACATTTCTCTGATGTATTTTGGGCCCAGACCATTGGGGGACTTGTAGAAAATAAGTTGATTTAACTTTATTTCATCCTCTGAGCTCTTGGCCGATGTGTTCACTTCATGTCGGAATAACTGCCTGTTAGTTCCACGTCTCTTTAAAGAACAAACACATAGGTGACAACACCTGGCAGTTGAAAGTCGGGAACACATGATAGCAGCAACATTACAGTCACACAAACAACAAAGTAGAGCAGAGCCAGGGCAGACTAATCCTCACCGTGCAGAAGGTTTATGATTTAAATACATTTAAAATTAAATAAAGGCCCGGGTGATATGGCCACAAATATCACAATATTTGTTCATATTGATCAATCTGTTGATCAAATAGACGGATTTGCTGGCCATTGCTGTTATATAATTAAACTGATAAATTGAAACACAACATGTACAGAGCTCATACATGTATGACTGATTATTAACATGAAGTGTTTGATGCTCAGTGCTTGTGAATGTGTCTGTGAACTGTGACGATACAAGAGAGAGTCTGATGGCTTTCTGTGTCTGCTCGCTATTTTTCTATCTGTAGACCAGCAGCAGGATGGCAGATGACCTGGAGATTGAGGCGATGCTCGAGGCTCCGTACAGGAAGGTGAGAGTCTGTTTGTCCTGTGTGTCCCTGAGACTCAGCCGGACTCTACTGCTGCTCACACAGCTGCTGATTGTCACCTCACCCAAACCAGAGCCATGTGATCCACATTTACTATATTGTGCAAAGTTTTTAGGCACTGACAGTAAAGTGATGATGCTTGGAATAGTTATTTTTTTCACTGAACTTCAGCCAAAGTGCAATAAAGTTCAAGTTCAAAGTGTTTATTTGTCATATGCACAGTTAGGAAACGTGTTTCCCTGTACATTGAAATTCTTACTTTGCCGTCCACATGAATGCCACAAAATACAAATGAAATATAAAGTAGATAAATAAATAACACAAAATCTAAGGCACTTTAAGCAGCGCAGATGCAGCAATATAATAAAAATATATCAGAATATAACAGAGAATGTATGCTGCATGGGAGCAGCATGTGCAACAGTCAATGTGCAATTATGCATGTGCAAACTGACAATATAAAGAGAACAAATGTAATCCAGACCAGTATTTGCTGTGACCCACTCCCTTTAACCAGCCCCAGTTCTCCAAAGTACACCTTCCCGCACTGTTTCCAGGTACTTGGCAGGTTCTTGTTCCAGCATCTTGGAGAAGCTGCCACAGATCTTCTGTGGATTCAGTCTATCTTATGGGGTTTTTCCATTAGAGGAAACTACCGAAATGTGTGGAGCTACTTTCTATCTGAAAGCCCCCGTCAGGCTGCAGGATGAATCTCGGGCCAGTCAAATGCCTCCTGATGGGACTGATGATAGATAAAGCTCTAAACATCTGAAGTGCCTAAAACCTTCACACAGTACTGAATATATCAGCAGGACACACATATAGATTGTCTGAATGTTGTCCTTTAATATCTGTTTTTTGAACTACAGGGTCTCAGACTGTCTGAGAATTCATGTATGACTGTTGTGCTGTTCAGGTTCCCATTTCTTCAGGTGGAGCGTGGTATCAACCGTGAACACATCATTTATGGATTTTATTCAACAAAGACATATTACACCTGAATGTGTTTGGATGAGAGCTGAGTTGTTTGTGGAGAGCACCTTAAATACTTTGATACAGGGGCTCTGTAGAGACACGTTCACACCTACTGTATGAGAGCACAACTGTCATTTTTCCAAACATCATGAGAGGAAGTATTTAATTTCAGGGTTTTCCCTACCATAGAAAGGCTCTGGTGGAGCGCCTAAGTGTTTTTGCACAGCCCCTAAGCCGAATGAATGTTAAAAGGTGACATGTTAGAATGAATGTAAAAATATTGGTGAGTTATATTGGCTGAAAATTAACGGAGAGGCGACTTGATCTCACAGTAAAACATAAGCTGCAGCAGGATAGCCCCAGCTTGTGACTCTCATCTGTTACACACACTAACATTAACTCCATGACTTAAATTGACGACAGGATAAAATGAAAATCGCTGCTGTCGGGTTTGTGACCTCGCTGCAGCCAATGGAGAACCAGAAAACACCGCCATGCTGTTGGACGAAGATCATTTATAAGGTAAAGAGGCATCACTCTGTAACACCACTGAATAATAAGAGTGAATTAGTGTTTCTGTAGTTCCAACAGCTCCAACATAGGGCAGTGTTTCTCCTAGGTTAGTTGGTCAGGGACAGCGGTCCTGCAACCGAGGTGGGAGGGTGGCATTTGAAAAATGTTCATTTTTTTTTGCCTGGTTTTCGATGGGTGGTTAATGTTTGTCTTTTTAGCATGTCTTCTGTGCTTGCTGGCATGTGGAACTGTGGAAATGCACGGAGCAGGGATAGCTTCCCTCCCCTCTGTAGTGGAAGACATAGACGTATCCTGGCCACTGCTTCCAGGCTCAGGTTCAGTAGTAGTAGGTTCGGTGAGGGCATTGAAAGTTGATAAGAAATTGAAAAAAGCCCATATTTTGGCTTGGTTTTTCTTCTGTGCTCAATGCTTGTTCATGCCAGCTTTGAGTCCGTCCACAAAGAGGACCCATGCGTAGGTCCCTGGGGAGTCAAGGTGCAGGATGTAATGCAGTGCCATGTTGACTGCATCATCCACTGACCTGTTTGGCCAGTAGGCAAACTGCAGGGGGTCTACGATGTCCTTCAGGTGGGCCAACACCAGTCTCTCAAAGGACTTCATAACTACAGATGTCAGGGCGACAGGTCTGTAGTCATTAAGTCCACTGATGGAGGGTTTCTTGGGGACTGGGATGATGGTGGAGAGTTTGAAGCAGGAGGGGACTTCACACAGCTCCAGTCACCTGCTGAAGAGTGTGAAGATGGGGGACAGCTGATCAGTGCACACTTTCAGGCAGGAGGGGGTCACAATGTCTGGTCCTGCCTGTACAGGATCCTGTCCTGACATCTGTAGGCCTCCGTGGCACGATGTTGCTGCTTGAACCAGGGCTTGTCGTCGTTGCATGTGCAGAAGGTCTTGGTGGGAACACATGTCCTCACAAACGCTGGTGTATGACGTCACAGTGTCAGTGAGTTCATCCAGGTCTGTAGATGCAGCCTTAAATACACTGCAGTCTGTGCAATGAAAGCAGGCCTGTAGCTCTGACTTTGCCTGCTCAGTCCATCTCTTTACTGTTTTGACCTCAGGCTTTTCAACTTGTAAGTTTCTGTCTATAGGTTGGTATAAGATGGACCATGCAGTGATCAGAGAGACTGAGGGCTGCATGGGGGACAGAGTGATGGGCGTCTTTTATTACCATGAAGCAGTGGTCCAGTGTGTTTTTGTCCCCGGCGGGACAAATGACGTGCTGTCTGTATTTGGGCAGATCATGGGTTAGATTTGCTTTGTTAAAATCTGATATAATTTGATTTATTTATTCTTTCAAACATGTAACAACAGTCAGTATGTAATCACACATAATTCCAGACATGTCCACAAAAATATTTTCAATTTGCTTATACCTAGTACATGCTTGAATGGAGTAGGAAGAAGTTAGACTTATCTAGTCCTACCCCCTAACATCATCTTATCATCATTGGTTTGAAAGCAGTATTACTACATGGATACATATTCTACATCCACACTCCCATCTGATTAATCATTAAGCCTGTTCTTGCCCATATCTTGATTTTAAGTTTAACTGACCCCTTAAATTATATCCCCCCTCCCTTTCATTAAATAACTTTTGAATTCCATCAGGTAATAAATTTTTCCTGGCTTTATACATAAACACAGCAGTCTTATATCCCACTAAATCGAAAAATGTTAACAATTTAGACTGTATGAAAGCTCCATTGGTGTGATCCCTATACCCCATCTTATGCACAATTCTTATCGCTCTTTTTTGTAATATATACAATGGTTGAAGTGAGCTTTTGTATGTATTTCCCCAGTTTTCAACGCCATACTCTAAGTATGATAAAATCAATGAGGAATACAAAATGCGTAGTGCTTTCCCATCCAAAATATATCTAACCCTTGCCAATATCGATATAATTTTTGCTATTTTATTCTGAACATATCTGATATGAGATTTCCAGGAGAATTTGTCATCAACTATGACACCTAGAAATTTAATTTCATATACTCGTTCTATATTAGCTCCCCCAATTTTCAATTGAAGTTCATTATCTAGTCTACGATTCCCAAATACCATAAATTTAGTTTTATCCATATTCATGGATAGCATATTACTATCACACCATTTCTTTATCTTCTCAAAATCCCCTAGAATAATGAGTGGGGAGCCGGGATGTTTCAGTTCCACGCTAGTTTTCTGTTCAGCTAGGTGGTGTAGTGCGCTAGTGTGGGCCTGCAGACTTATTATACCATCCAACCAGAATGAATGACAAACCTTCTCAGGGAGAATAAAATGGTTTGCAGTTGATGAAGAGAGTCTCTAAATCCATGTTGCAAGTTCTTTCTAACACTGTGACATCTTTACACCAGCCTTCATTTAAATAGAAGCAGATTCTGCCTCCTCTCGTTTTCCCACATAACTCTGCCAATACAATCCACTTTGTGTACCTGGAAGCTCGGTATTTGTATTGTGCTGTCTGAGGTGGAGTCGCTGAGCCAAGTGAAGCATAGAGCAGCAGAGCGTGACAAGTCCATGAGTCCAGTTGATGAGAAGGAGTTCATCTATTTTGTTGTCTAGAGAATGAAGATTCGCTAGATGGATAGACGGGAGCTGCGTCTGGGTCCCCCTCTATCATAACTTAAGCAGGGCCCCTGCTCTCTCCCCCGTCAAAGTCCCATAGAGGGCTGCGGCCCTTCCGACCAGAATGTCCACACACCTTTTTGCATTGTCAAAAATCTGAGAAAGGGTGTTCGGAGGGAGTTTCTCCGGTGAAGGTTATTTGGGATGGGTTGCATAAGACCGAGAAAACGAAGAAAAACATAAACATGAAAGTGTGCGCTACCAAGGCAGCCATACACAGCACCATGACGTTGAATTTTTTTAGATCAAGAAATGTCAGCTGCAACTCAGTCCTACTCTCTTATAGCTTTTTGTGTTGCTGCTTGTGATTGGCTGTGTGGAGTCTCTGAGTGGTATAGTCGGGCTGACCCTGATCATGATGAAGAAGAAGATGATGATGGCGTTCCTTCACAGACTGTCATGAATAAATGCCCATCTATCTCTCTTTGTAGACTTGCATAACGATTTCTCACCTCTACTTCCCTGAATGCCAGTGTGATGTGTCACAAACATGAAGGTAGTAAACAGCCCCCATCATGCATTGCTGTACTGTGGTCCCCATGGTAACATGACTGTGGTTCTTTTGGTAACTGTAAACTGTCACCTGGTTTGGGCTGAACCCCCCCCCTTGATGAGGAACAGCAGAGGATTCTATGAGATGAAGTGTTAGGCAGGAGGGAGAGCAGGAGAGCAAGCGATTAATAATCACAGGAGAACTGTGGCTGTTAGCTGTTAGCTTAGCATAAGCACCATTCTGCATCCTGACTGAGCTTCTAAGATGTCTTCTTTATTCCCTTAATTTTTCTTCTTTGTCAAAACCAACGTTACCCCCAATGCACCCAGAGCTGTGACGGGTGTTTTGAGCTAGTAACGGCTAATGTATCATGTAGCAGAAATGAGGAGCAGCTACAGAGGCCTGGTCAGCCCACATTTGTACCTCTCATGCTTGCGCTGTTCAGACTGAAATGACATTATCAGACTTCACACATCCTTGTCTGGAAGCACTAAAGGATTCATACTTTTAAAACATTCACAACCATATGCACAACATCTGGAACCACACTGAGGTTGACAGACAGTGCAATGAGTCTTTGAAAATGAAGCCGCCATCCTCCCATGTGAGAGACACACAAATGTCCCTAGTAGTGTTGCCACAACAATGAAATTTGTAACTTCAATACAATACCTTGTTGCTCCTTAAGGTGCATTGCTGAATTTGTTGTGTTGGCACCTATCATTAGCACCGCTATAGAGCGGTGCTGTCACCTGGAAGGAAGGAAATCAGTGTAAACCCTGTGATCTGATGCTTGAGGACCAAAACATGTCAAACTGACAGGTGTGTTCCCTGAGCAGGTGAGGGGGTGTCTGAGGTTTAGCGTGCAAGGTGTGTCCTTAGTTCTGGTTCTGGGCTGAGTTGAGTGACTAAGACTCCTGTCTGCTTCAGGGCCCTTCAGAGGAGTCCCAGCACCCAAAACCAGCACAGCATCCACACGGCTGAAGAAGAGCTGGACTGTTGAGTGTCTGTCTGCTGCTGGAGCTCCAGACCAACCCAGACCCACCTCTGACCCCCCACCTAACAGAACAGCCTGTTTCAATGTGACTCTTTAAATTGTGTTTATATTCTCTCTTACCCCTCCCCCACTTCCTGACACCTGAATATTGCATCTGCCTCCTCATGCTGTTCTCTGTCGACCCTGATAGGAGGACACCAAGACCACGAGCCCCGACGGACAGGAGGAGCACAGCAAGAGGTAACAGTGCCTGTCTGTCCACCTGTCTGTCTCTATGCCTGTCCATATCTGAAATCACATAGTGATACGGGAGTGATTTTGGACACAGCTGCCATCTTCCTCTCATCTGTGACAGCTGTAACTCATTGTCTCACAAAGTGATTTAAAACCTGTTATAGTACCCTCAGAAACACCTGCAGGTTAAAATGGACTAACAAGCCTTGAGAGACTCACAGTACACAGACTGAAAACACTCACTAGCCTAGCCACACTCAGGCTACAGTCTACCCATAATGTCTGTCCAGATTCTCAGTAATCCAGGTCATAGTAAGCTGAAAAAATCAACTGGACTAGATTTTTAGGTCAAAGACGTTTCAGCCCTCATCCAAGCCTCTTGGATAAGTATTTTCAGTCTACCCATAATGCAGCACGTTTTGTAGAAGACTGTTACACTGGTTGTCTGTTCATTCAGTAACAATAGTTGATATTGATAGTTTTGCCCTCAAACATAATACGACCATGTCAGAGCCAATGAATGTATTTTTATAGTAAGCCTCGTAGTTTTAGTATCAATACTTCCCTTATAGAAATGTTTTATTCTTGTTTCATTGAGTCTTAATTTCTTCTTTTATTTGCTGGTTTGAGTCACTCTGAAAGATAGCAAAAGGCTGGAACATGTTGTGAGGTTGTGCAGGAAAACTGCTGGCACAAATTTTGCTGAACATGACTCTTTTATAGAGTCAGAGCTTCACAGAAAGCACAGGCTGTCATTGCCGATTGCAGTCATACACTTTTTACTGAGTGTCAACTGCTGCCTTCTGGTCAAAGACATGCGCTACCCAAATACAGGACAAATAGATTTAAGAATTTGTTTCTGATCCCACCACTACTGGTCTTTTAAATGCTATTATGTGATTTCTGCTACTTGTTTTGTGTATTTTGGTGTTTAATGTGTATGGGTGAAGTATTGCAGCAGTTTATTGTTCACTGCTGGCTTTAAGACAAATTTCCTTTCTGGGATAAAGCTGCAGTCATGACAGGAAGCGCAGGAGTCGAGACAGGAAGAGGAGTCAGAGTCGAGAGTGTAAACGCAGTCACAGCAGAGACGGATGGAGAAACCGCAGCAGAGAGAGAGGAGGTCACTACAGAGACCACCATAAGTAGTGAGTCACTGTCTGCAGTTAACCTCTGGTGGCTTGATGCATATATCACACTGAGGTGTGTACAGGTGGTCACTTTTGGTAAGGTTGTTTTTAATAAGTTATTTGATGATATTAAAAAGGCTGTATTTCAGCTGACTGACAGGCCTATAGGTCTGAATGATTAATTGTTAAATTGATAAATTGCAAAAGGCACGATTAAAACTTCCACTAAAATGTGGTTTTAAACACTACGGATTCTAAACAGTGCGAGCAGCTTCCCCATAGGCTTCAGGTGCACACACTGCCCTGCACCACAGGTTTCATGTGAAACCCCCAGAATAAAGAAAGACACCAATAGGTTTCACTTTGGTGCTGCTTGCTGCACTGCAAACCACTACAGCAGTCAGCAAAATGCTGTTCTCCTCACCATTGTCTCCCTCCACTAACTGGGTTCAAGGCTTTGCCACCCAGTTACTGTTTGTACCATTATCATCGTCAAACACTGGGGCAGCAGCAGTAACTGTTGTTGATTCACATGAATAAAAGTAAAAAAAAGAAAGAAGTAAAGATGTGGCAGAGAAAATACATGAAAAAATGTTAAATGCGTCAAATAGCACTAGGAGTGCAGACAACAGAGGATTCAGGACCACAGCTCTGAGTCCAATACAAACATCAATCAAGTTTTAGCCTACAGCATAAGAGGAAGTCACAAGGAAGCTACGGTATGTCCACGCCTGCACTAATCCACCACCAGCTCCTTGGTCTTCCCTACATTAATCTGGAGGCTGTTCTGCAGACACCAATCCACAAAGTCCTGCATCAGTTCTCTGTACCCTTTGTCATTCTCATCTGCAAAGTCATCAGAGAACTTTTGCAGGTGACAGTTCAGTGAGCTGTGCATGAAGTCCGCCGTGTACAGGGTGAAGAGGAACTGTACCAGGAGAGTTCCATGTGGGGCCCCTGTGCTGCTGACTACCATGTCAGACACACAGTCTTGTACCCTCACATACTGCGGTCGGTTCCTGGGGTAGTCCAGAATCCAGTTTGATAGCTGGAGGTCCGCCCCAGTGTGCCTCAGCTTGTCCCTCAGAAGCCTCGGCTGTATGTTGTTGAAGGCACTGGAGATGTCAAAGAACATGATTCTCACAGTGTCCCCAGGCTTCTACAGGTGAGAGAGGGCTCTGTGCAAGAGTTAGATGATGGTGTCATCCACTCCAGTGCTAGGCTGGTTGGCAGATCAAAGCGGGTCTGCCAACCAGCCTGGTCCATGTTCTGACCCAACATCAGAAGGAGTTCTGATGTTGGGTCAGTGCTGCCAGCTCGTCCGTTTTACTGGGGAGAGATCGCGCATTCCCCATGATGATGGCGGGTAGAACTGGTCTGTACAGTCTGCTCCTGGCCCTGTGTAGAGCGCTGTCCATCTCCCACGTATTCTCCTTCTTAGCTTACTGGGAATGTCAGGCCTCTCACGTGGCCATACCGCTGTGTTACAGAGCGCTAAAAGCTGGTCTCTCATGCACACAATAGGTGTCATGGCTCTGTGCTTGATCTGGCACAGTTGTAAACAGAGAAACATGGACCAGGCAAACTCTGCAGTTTAGTGTCCGTAGTGCAATAAAACAAACAGGAAGAACAAACCAGCTACAGAAAATACAAAAATGAGAAGAAAAAAGGGAAAAACTCAGTAGTGAGCCAGAGCTGCTGCTGTAAGAGGCAGCCAGTCCTACAGCACCATCAATTAACATCTGCTTCCTCAACACTGATGCACCATTACAACAACAGGTTCTATAACCTTCTATAACCCTGTGCGAACATCATGTGTCCAGAAACTTGAGGTCAGACTGTGTTTGTGCCTGTGTTTGCAGCCGCTGGCAGTCCAGGAGTAAGAGTCCCTTTAGGAAGGAGAAGAGTCCCAACGGGTGAGTCTGTTTATGGCAGTAAGTTAATGTTGATGTACTACAGTAGGAGATGATGTGTCTTGACCTTTCCTAGCTGTAAAAACTCAGAGTGGTTTTAATGTTTAGGCTGCCCATGGATAACCTGACCCCAGAGAAGCGAGATGCCCGTACAGTGTTCTGTATGCAGCTCGCAGCCAGGATTCGAGCTCGGGACCTGGAGGAATTCTTCTCTGCTGTGGGGAAGGTAACAGCCCTGATGCTGGTCTGTCCCACTTCAGTGTTTTAGCAGGTTATGATACAAAATATTTCTTGGCTCTGAGCGAGAATTTCCTGTGGCCTCACTTGGCTTCAGACCCTCAAAGGCTGTTTCATTGTTGATTAGTTTGCTTGATTTGTAAAACAAAAAAAACAAGCTGAAAAGCAGGAGAGCCCAATACATCATACTTTATCAGATGTCCTGGTTTTTTCTGACAGTTCAAAACACAGATGTTCAGTTGCAGCATGTAAGACAAAGAAAATCTGCCCGTTCTCAAATGCCTGAAATCCCTTGGATATTTGGTATTTTTGCTTAAAGAACAATGTTGATGATTAATTTCTAAAGTAGGCACAGATGAACTAATCAGCTAATCATCTTCTTATTGCAGCTGTGTTTGTTTTGAGGGAGATTTCATTGCAATTGGTGTTCAGGCTGATGGTTTTCAGTGGCGCTGTTGGTGATGGCTGCTGTGGTCCCTCTGTAGGTTCGGGATGTAAGGATGATCTCAGACAGGAACTCCCACAGGTCGAAGGGCATCGCTTACATCGAGTTTGTGGAGGCAAATTCAGTTCCTCTGGCTATCGGACTGACGGGGCAAAGGCTGCTGGGAGTTCCCATCATCGTACAGGCCTCGCAGGTACACCCAGTGCAGTACTGGTTTAGTACAGCCCCTATCAACCAGCCTGCGTTGCATTATGCTTTACAGTGACCGTCACTGCCGTGTCTCAGAGAGGCTCATAGAAAATGTGACCTGTGTTGTCAGGCAGAGAAGAGCCGAGCAGCAGCAGCAGCAGCAGCAGCCGCCAGCAACCTGCAGAGAGAAACGTCAGGGCCAATGAGGTTGTACGTTGGTTCACTGCACTTCAACATCACAGAGAAGATGCTCAGAGGGATCTTTGAGCCATTTGGACAGGTCAGACACAGCTACACACTCAGGCTGAATGATTTTGGAAAATCATCTGTGAAACAGTGATATTCCAATTGTGATGCATATGTACACTCAGTCGACAACCCTCACTCACATTCATCTAATTAAAAACAAAAATATATAAGTTAATAAAAAATGGACAACATAAGAACAAGTACCCGTATCAGCCAAGTAGCCAGTTCCTTCAGTTATGGAGGACACTGGAGGGCAACAGTGAAAACAGCTGATGGGAGAGGTGTGTACTGTCATGTTATACCAGGGGCTGAGGGTTGCCACCTCAGTGTGATAAAATAAGGGACAGTCCCCCACCCCAGATTCCCCGTCCTACATAAATATAACAATACATGACATAGAAAACACCTACATATGAATTATGTTTATGTGAGTTTATGTTGTAGTGTAATTCACTTTACAAACTTACAGCTTCTATGACGATAAACTCAGATTCCTTCTAATACTGTAAAACATGGCTGGTGTTTGTACTGGACTCACTGAACCTACTCTGTTGTATGCATAGTTACTTATGCTGGATGCACAGAACTATTTGAACCATATGGATTTTTTCTGACTGAATAAGCCAAATATTAGTTTTTTAAAACTTATGTTATTCAAGTAAACGAGTCAACAATAGTCACAGCTGCTGCCTCAGAGTTTGATAACATTACAGAGACCAACACATGAACAGTAGCAGGTGGGTCGAGCGGGACCACGCAGACCGTAGTCGGTGGAGGCGGAGGTGAGGGAACCGCAGTGCAGTGAGAGCCTCTGTGCCTGGGAGAAATTCCTTGTATGCGCAGCATACTTGGTGATTAAAGCTAATTCTGATTCTTATTCTGATTCATATATGGCCAGAGCATTTTATTTATCCAAACGGACTATCCTGTATATAAGGTACGGTGGCAACTATATGTATGTATGTATAAGCTTTATTTCAGTCCATATCAGTACAAAAGCAACAATAAAGAATGAGGACAAAACTAAATCACTGTAATTCCCCAATACATAGTGATTAAAACACAAATATTTGTTCCAGTGTTTCCAATGAACCTATAAAGGCCAGTCTATTTAAGATACTTTTTAAATGTTGGAGATTTGTAGTGTTGTTTCCCGTGGTCGCTACCTTAGCTGGGCAGCTTACATCTGGCACATTACCTCTTCCTGCCATGCATCCTCTGGTCTAAAACCAAAATAGGTCCAGACAACTGACATAGTGTTTCACTTTGACATCAATACTGTCTTTTAGTTGACATCTGGGTTTGCTTCTGCTGAGGGTGTTTTCAGTACGACTAGCAGCACCATAGGGAAAATTATTTGTGTTTCTTTGTCCACTCACTCACTTCCTCTGTGGGGACACCATTCAGGTTTTCGTAGCAATTTAAAACACCTTTTCAAGTTTGAAAATGAGTCATTGTTCAGCTCTACTACTACACAATATATACACTACTATACAATATATATAGTATATGAACACATTGATATACATTATACCCACAGACACACAGGTCTGACAGGTCCTTTCTGTGGTTTCTCAGATCGAGAGCATCCAACTGATGATGGACAATGAGACCGGAGGCTCTAAGGGCTATGGCTTCATCACTGTGAGTTCTTTATATCATTGTCATCAAGGTCACATCATCTTATTAGCTATTAATTAGCCTTCTGATTATTTCTTGTTCTAATGCTATGGTCTATATAATGTCTATGTAGCATCAGGATAATGTCAGAAAATACAGCGGTGTCCAAGTTGATGTTTTCAGTTGTCTTTTGTCCAAACCCAAAGATATGGGCGATATGGCAAAATATTTTATCACAGAAATGGTTTTTCATACCAGTCAAGTTGTTATTTCTTAGTATTTAGTTGTTTGATTAACACAGTCGTGCATCAATAAGTATAATTCAGTAATACAGTATACATTCATTATGTATGTGAAATGCGTCATTCTACATAATTGACTACTTTTTACTTTTGGTACTTGAAGTACATTTTGATGTTAATACTTCTGTACTTTTAAATAAGTAACATTTTGAATGCAGGACTTTTACTTGTAACAGAGTATGTTTACACAGATATTGTTACTTTTTCATAAGTAAAGAATCTCAGTACTTCATCTGCCGCTGTTCAGTGATGATGATAAAATGTGAATTTGTTGTTTTCTACTTCACAAATAAAAAAGAAGATAAGTGCTGTGACAAAACTTTGCATTTCTGGATTTCCTCTATTTGTAGGGATTTATTTATGTATTATTTTACAGGCATTATTATAGTTCAGTAATATGAAATGATACCGTGAAAATGAAAGCTCACACATCATACTGAAATGGCCTGAGGAGGTCACAGTCCCAGTGAGAATAGCTGAGTGCTGCCGCTGTGGATCTAAGCCCTCTGTCAAACTGACGGGCACACAGACCTGACTCCAGATGCGCTTTCAGCACTTAGTCACACTACAGATACACTACTGTTGTTGCTCACAGGCTCTTTCTTTTGCTTTCCCCATGGCTCAGTATCCACATGAGTCAGTGCAGCCCTGGATGAAATGTGCAAAGGTTTCTTAAGAGCCAAGAAACTCACTGACTGTTTATGTCAAGACACTATTTATTACATCCATATAAGTCACAGGTGTGGAAACCTAATCTTAATAGGCATTTAGACCTGTGTGTGGCAACCTGTGTATATATTATCATCCCGTCATTTGTATTTTCTCAAAATGGCCAATATTTCACAAATTTTTCCAGGGGTACATAAACTTAGGAGCAGGACTGTATAACATGATAACAGTTTAATAAAATGACATGTTAGTTGTGCCTTGTGCCAGTTTGCAGATGCAGAATGTGCTAAGAAAGCTCTGGAGCAGCTGAACGGCTTTGAGCTGGCAGGCCGGCCTATGAAGGTGGGCCACGTAACAGAGCAGATTGAAGCCTCCGGTGCATCCTCCTTCTTTGACAACGACGAGCTCGAACACCCTGGCATCGACCTGGGAACCAGCGGACGCCTGCAGCTCGTAGCCCGACTCACAGAGGGTGATATACTACCACCTGTCACACCCACCTGTAGACATTAACCTGTATCTGAGCCCACTGACTGTGGTTTTGGTTTTGCAGGTACAGGTCAGATCCCTCCAACTGCTCAGCAGGCTCTGCAGATGAGTGGAGCTATGGCAATAGGGGCCATGGCTGCTGTGTCAGGTACGCACACACCTGTAAGGTTTCTGTTTCTTTCAACAGCTTTGAATGAACACACTTTCAGCGACAGGCACAAGATTATAATGTAGATTACAGTGTAGCGTGGACAGATTTCAAGCTAATACACTGTGTGAGAGTCTGTGTCAAAGCTGAGCTAGACGCTTTGTTAATGTTGCACACTGATAGAAACAAGGCACATTTGAATTTTGTTGTAAGAATCACCTGTATAAAATACATACTCCAACAAAACTATGTGATGATATGTAGCGCTGTGTAGAGTTATTTGAAGTGTGGTTAGTCCTTAAAGAAACTGAACAGTTTGGGATATTTTGGAGAACAGTCTTTTACAGCTGCTCTGCCTTTCAAGCCTCTCAAGGATGACATAGCGTCATTAAAGGGATTTCAGATAGGATGTGGTATGCACTGCGCTTGTCACGGGGGTTGTGCACGGCACAGGGGAGGAGGGTGCATACGTGCAAATCATGCACATTGACCCCCAGTTGCAACTGAAAAGCTTTCCAGGAGGTGGTTAGCAGATATTAACTGGTTTTTCGAGCAACAGACTTGGATGTACTACGTGTCTATGTGTAAACGAAAAGTTTTGGCTTTAGTTGTATTGATGAGGAGGAGTAGGAGACAAGTTGCAGTAAAGAAGAAGAGGGTGTGGGTCCACCAAAATCAGCCTCTCTGCAATTGGACGCATCGAGGTGTCATCACAGAGCGCTCTGCCCAGGTTGAAGTTTGTTTTTTTTTTTGTTTTTTTTACTTCAGCACAGCACGCCAGGACGGCACACATGACCTTGCGACACTGCTCTCAACTCGGTGCAGAGCAGATACATTCTTTTGCTGCACAACACATACTGGGTTCGATAGCGGAGCGTAGCACCCACCACATCCTATCTGAAAGCCCCCTTAATGTCAGATTCTGACTTTACTCGCTGTTGTTACAGTCCTTGTGTTGTTTTAATCCCACACGTTCCATGTGTCTGACCTGTCACACAAATTAAATCAGACTCAGACCCTGGTAACAAGGATCAGTTCACACACAGCAGCAGGAAAAACAGCAGGTGAACTGTTGGTACAGGCCCCAGTTGTTTAGCTGGTGTTGATGTTTGTGATGAAGTTGTTTAATGTGTGTTTCAGCCACTCTGAACCCAGCTCTCACCATGAGCATGAACTCTGCTGCTCTGAATCTGCCCTCTCAGCCACTCGCCACGCACTGCTTCCAGCTGTCCAACATGTTCCACCCCAACAGGTACACACCTGTCTGTGCATCTACCTATCTGTGTATGTACCTGTTCAGTTCAGTTCAATTCAGTTTGATTTGTATAGCGCCAAATTACAACAAAAGTTGTCTCAGGGCACTTTACACAGTCAGGTCCAGACTTTACAGTATTATGAGAAAAACCCAACAAATCCCCCTTGAGTAGCACTTGGTGACAGTGGGGAGGAAAAACTCCCTTTAACGGAAGAAACCTCCGACAGACCCCGGCTCTTGGTGGGCGGCCTCCTGCCTCGACCGGTTGGGGTGAGTGGATAGAGGAGAGACAAAAGAAGAAAAGCAACAAGACACAACAATCAAACACTGATCAGGTCGATGTGGCTGGTGACTGCTCGTCAGAGACATAGAGCTCCAGGGCCAGGGCAACCTGCAGAAAGGTACAGGGAGAGAGAGGACACACTACGGGAGAGAGGAGACACAAAGTTAGTGATGTGTAATGGTGGCATATAGAAGCATAGGGAGAGAGAGGAGAGGAGAGGGGAGAGGAGCTCAGAGCATCATGGGGCCCCCCAGCAGCCTAGGCCTATAGCAGCATAACTAAGGGAAGGCTCAGGGTCACCTGATCCAGCCCTAACTATAAGCTTTATCAAAAAGGAAAGTCTTAAGTCTAATCTTAAAGGTAGAGAGGGTGTCCTGATTTTGGGGACATTGAGCCGGTGAAAGAAGGCAGTTCTAGAGACTTGGTTTATGTGTGATTTAAAGGACATATCCTGGTCAAAAATGACTCCAGGGTTCCTCACAGTAGTACTGGAGGCGAGAGCTTTGTCATCTAGAGTAACTGTATGGTTTGACAGCAGGTTTCTAATAAGATGATGTGATCAGGATGTCACAAGCAGCACTGACATCTAAGAGGACAAGTACAGAGACGAGTCCTTTTTCTGAGGCTAGGAGAAGATCGTTTGTGACTTTCACCAGTGTACCTGTTTGTGCATCTACTTGTCTGTACTCACACTTGTCTGTACACTGACCTGTGTATTACTGTGTACTCACTTCAGTGAGGACACTCCTGGGTGGGAGGTCGATATCCAGCATGATGTTATTGAGGAGTGCAACAGACATGGAGGAGTGGTTCACATCTATGTCGACAAGAACTCTGCTGAGGTACTTTGACCTTTTACCCCTAAACTATGAGCTGAATAGTAATACAGCTGTGGACTACTGTCAGTAGGTTGTCACTGGTCGTCACCAGGAGCATCCACAAGTCTTGTTGTTTCTGACGTGGTCCTCTCTTCATGACAATATGGTCTTTGTCAGAGTGGCATGGGTGTTTACTGTTTCTACTCTCTGTCTGATATTTCCCTGACGTTAACGCAACACATTGTTACAACACAATCAGCGTTACTTTCTCTGTGAAGCATAATGACAAGAACCATAAGCCCCTTTCAGACATGCACTGGAACTCTGAAATTCTCTAGGCATTACCCGCAGGAGCTGTACGTGAGAACGCAAATATTCAAGTGAGTCAACCTGGACCGTAAGTGGACTTTACTCTACTAGCTCCTTCGGATAAAGTCTGCATAAGGACCGAGCGAGCTGGAATGAGCCCATGTGACAATACAGCAGTGTATAGTCCAGAGTATTCACATTGAGCTAGTTGATGACATTGGGTGGGTCACTATCATGTGACCCACGCAAAACAGGACGAATGCAAACATCTGATGGTGAAGAGAAATGGTAATTTACAGTGAAGACACCAACAAAAAGATTCAGGGACTTCTGTCATTAAGAGTCAACACCAGAATCATCAGAGACGTTTAAGGTAGGGCAAGAGGTTAGGTTGTTTTTGACCAAATTATAAACTGGCTGCCTGACCACATCATGTCCTGCTTCCTGCACGCTCTACCCAGGTGCACCCCTCGCGCATAAACTAGACAGTATTTCCAGTAAGTGAGAACACATCTGACATGGACAACCTCCTCTTGTATGCTACATGTATGAAAGGGCAACTCTCGACAAAGTCTGGCCTCAATTCCACGGACATAGTCCAGAGTTTATGTATGAAAACAGCTGAAGAGTATGTATGATGTTTTATCATAGAAAAAAATCACCCTACCTGTACCTGCATGTTGCTCACCTGTTGCTTGGCCCCTCACTTGTCAGTTTGACGTTTGACCTCTTCTTTTACCCCAGGGAAATGTTTACATCAAGTGTCCGTCGATCCCAGCTGCCATGGCTGCCGTCAATGCTTTACATGGAAGGTACTTTGCTGGTAAGACTTCCTTTCACATGACACCTGTTCTATGGACCAATCAGATATCAGTTCTGATGTCTCTCCTGTTGTTTCAGGGAAGATGATCACAGCGGCCTACATCCCCCTACCTACCTACCACAACCTGTTCCCAGAGTCTGTCACCGCCACACAGCTGCTGCTGGCCCCACCACCTCGGCGGTGACTCACTAGCAGTGCTGCCCTCTGATTGGAAACTGGACATGAGTCTGCCTCTCTTTTATAACCTCCTTTCCTATGGGTTGACACAGACAAGTCAGTCCTGATCAATGGCAGCAACAGATGCTGTTTGTTTGTTTTAGTCAGGACACACTCAAGTTTCCTGTTTATTCTCATTTCCGTTTTTATGAATATTGTCCAATGATTGAGCTCCGTGACCTATGAGGAGGCTGGCTTATGAAGATGTAGTCAGCTGATTGGTTGGTTGAAGCCGTTTGGTATTTAACTCTTTTCTAATCAAGAGTTGGTTTTGTAAAATCATTGATTAAATTTTATTTTGAAGTCATTAAGAGCTAATATGTTTTCTTTGTTCACATTCTTTCATAAAATAATTGTTGGACCATGCTCACTGAGCGTACTGGATTCTGTTTGGCTGGAAGGTGAGGTTTAACTACTGGAACTCTTTACTGTCAGGATGTCCCAGTGAATGAATGTCACTTTTGGCTTTTTCTCATTAGGAGTCGCCACAGCGAATCGTCAGTGTCACGATGTTGCATGTTGACATTTGGCACGTGTTTTACGCCAGATGCCCTTCCTGATGCAACCCTGACTCGAACCCGGGCCGTGGCAGCGAGAGCGCTGTGCCCAGTAAGTCCCTAAAAAGCCTCCATCCATCCATTTTCCTCCGCTTATCCGGAACTGGGTCGTGGGGGCAGCAGTCTAAGCAAAGATGCCCAGACTTCCCTCTCTCCAGACACTTCCTCCAACTCCTCTGGGGGAATGCCAAGGCGTTCCCGGGCCAGCCGAGAGACATAGTCTCTCCAGCATGTCCTAGGTCTTCCCCGGGGCCTCCTCCCGGTGGGACATGCCCGGAACACCTCCCTAGGAAGGCGC
>NW_018128001.1:1639172-1643291 GCF_001952655.1 Monopterus albus
TCACTCGTGAACAAGACCCCGAGATACTTGAACTCCTCCGCTTTTACTCAAGTGGAGGAGTAAAAAGCCTTCAGTTAATCCAAAATGCTGCAGCCAGAGTACTGACAGGAACTAGCAAGAGAGATCACAGCTCTACCATATTTAGCTTCTCTCCACTGGCTCCCTGTAAAATTCAGAATAGAATTTAAAATCCTTCTCCTAACATACAAAGCCCTTAATGACAAGGCTCCATCGTATCTTAAAGACCTCGTAGAGCCTTATCATCCTAAAAGAGCACTTCGCTCTCAGAGTGCAGGTTTACTTGTGGTTCCTAGAGTCCACAGAAGTAGAATGGGAGGCAGAGCCTTTAGCTATCAAGCACTGTAGAACATTTCTTAGGTGGTTATTTCTTCTGCATTAGTGTCAGTGGGGAAAAAAACGTTTGATTTCCAGATGCTTTTTTTTGTTTGTTTGTTTGTTTTTTTTTGTTGTTTTTTTTTTAGAGTATGATTGAAGAAACAGACCACTCTACATATAAAAAACATAAGGAATGTGTAGCCATATAGCCCAGTGTGCGATTGGACAATTATACCACCAAGACCACCCCAACCAATGTCTGTACAATGTATGCAGATGATCCATCCGGCCATTTGTCCATAATGCTGCTAATTAACAAAAAAAAAGCGGGCACACACAGCCAGGCCTATTTTCCATAAATACAGTTAAATTTATTCCATACCCAAATGAAGGCAGCCTATACACACTTACTCGTATATAACACATCTATAAGTGTAAAATAAAAACTGCATTGATGATCTATGATTGTCAATTTATTTACACACAATAATTGTGAAAAAGTTTCGTATTTTTTACATCCATTTGGCCAGCAGATGTCGCCAGTGTGGCTGATTAACATTGTCCAAAACAAACCATTTTCCAAAGCAATTCAAATTCAGTTTTATTTCAGTATATCCAGTTTAAATCACAACAAAAGTCGTCTCAGGACACTTTACCAAGGAAGGTTTAGACCTTACTGTTATTTTTTATAGAAGAAAGGGTTAGGGTTTCGCATATTTACCTAGCGAAGTTGTAACAGCACAAAGCTTAGTGTAAACATGTTACTGGTGTTTCTCTGTTAGACAACACAGCCCATGTGTGACAGTAGCAGTCCGCTCGAACATCTGTGGTTGCTTAGTTTTTAGTTGGAAGCGGTTGTTATGGTGACGTTTATGGTAGAAATACAGCTAACTGTGGCTAACGACGTTAGCCGAGCTAACACTGAAGACCCGAGCCGCCCACCGGAAACACGGATTGGTGTTGATAGGCGGCTCCCGTTCAGCGTAGTGGGAGCTGACCAATCAGAGCAGACTGGGCTTTTAGGGAGGGGCCAGGAGCTAAAACTGTTCACACAGGTGAAACAGGGTTTGACGCTACTGGAAACTCAGGAAACTAATGAACTTTATGCTGAAAAAAAAAGGTCAGCACAGGAGGGCCAACTCCAGTGGACCAGAGTCAGCAGTCCACCTCCACCTGAAGGACAAAGGACATTCTTTTGAGGACAGTGAAGTCCAGATCCTCTCCAGAGAACATCACTGGTTTGAGAGAGGAGTTAAGGAAGCTATTTTCGTAAAACTAGAACACCCCTCACTAAATAGGGGTGGTGGACTAAGACACAACTTGTTTTCCATCTACAACCCGGTTTTGAGATCCCTGCCCAAACATGCCCACCAGGGCAATAGGTGTCGGTTGACAGGGGAGGATCCAAAGACAGGTAACAACTCTCACCGATACTGGACTATAACAGCTCAGTCGTTAAGGGACATTGTTGGCCTTCAAAGGACTGAAACAAATAAATATCTCCGGATCAACACCAGTCAGTCAGAACTGATGAAGCCTCTTGGATGAGAGGTGAAATGTCTTCGACCTAAAAATCTAGTGAGGGGGATAAATATCTCCGGCTCAACACCAGTCAGTCAGAACTGATGAAGCCTCTTGGATGAGAGGTGAAACGTCTTCCACCTAGAAATCTAGTCCAGTTGATTATCTTAAGTTTTCTTTATATATGTCACCACTTGGTTCTATCATATCAAGGCATAATGTTCATTTTCATTTTTATGCGGATGATATTCAGATTTACGTGCCGCTGATTCGAACGCACTTACTCCGCTAAATAATTGCATTCGTGATATTAAGCAATGGCTCGCCCAGAATTTCCTTCACCTAAATGAGAGCAAGACTGAGTCCATCGTCTTTAGCCCCGATCCAGCCGCTGTTGTGTCCAGGTTAGGTGCTTCAGCCCCCTCACTCACAGATAAAACCTTGGAGTGATATTTGATAGTGGCCTCAATTTTGATAAGTAGATCAGGTCCGTGGTTACCACCTGCTTTTTTTTAAGGAAGGTGAAGCCCTTCTTGTCGCGTGCAGACTTAGAAAAAGCCATCCATGCTTTGATCACTTTATGACTAGACTACTGTGATGCCCTCTATGATGGAATTTCTGTCTCTTGTTCGGAAGCTCCAACTGGTCCAGAACGATGCGGCTCGACTACTGTCGAACACCCCCAGGTATGCCCACACCATCCCCGTCCTTCTCTCCCTACACTGGTTGCCAGTACAGTTTAGACTTGGTTTTAAGATCCTGCTATTAGTTTTTAGGGCTTGGCCTCGCTCCGCCGTACCTGTCGGATCTGCTGTCTATCTATGCTCCGCGCAGAGCTGTGCGCTCCTCAGAGCATCTGTCCTTGGTTGTCCCACAGTCTCGATATTAAAAAAGGGGCGATCGCTCTTTTGCCGTGTATGGCCCTAGATAACCGACCATAACCGACTTAGCGGTTTTTAAGTCAACCTTAAAAGCTCACCTCTTTTAGACAGGCCTGTGGTGTTGAATCTGTTTTCCTTGGCCCGAAGGGACGTCGTTTATCTTGTCTTATGCTATTTGTATCTTGATATGGACGTTTTTATAGCTCCTGTTTTGTAAATGTGTGTTTTATTCTGTTTAGCTTCTATTGTTTTAGTAATGTTTTCTATTTGTTACACATGTTTTATTGTGCAGCACTCTGTGCTCCTCGGAGTTGTAAAGTGCTATATAAATAAAGCTTTATTATCATTATTATTATAAGTTTTTTCAGCTTACTATGACCTGGACGACTGAGAATCTGCACGGAAATGAACTTTATGAACATAAAAAGGTGTAAAGCTTTTCTAGTAGGACCTTTAAATAATAAACCTGAAAACGAGCATAATTTGTGACCTTTAATTAATTACAGTTTAACAGTGAGTTACAGATTAGATTTGGATCAATGAGCTGCCTGAACGTATTACACACCGTGTACATGTGATTACCGACTTGATATGAAGCAAAAGTCATAAGAAGGATCATTGTAAAATCTGGCTTCACCATCTGTGTGGCCACTTTTCTCTCGTATCCAAAATGTGTCTAGACACAGGTGAGAGTTTATGTGGCCTACAAGTGCTAACGCCGTCTATTTCTAACAAGCCACATGTTTAGCTACGTTTCAAGCCCCATGTTCTGCATAAATCAGTAGTGTGACAGATTCTAACATCGGTATTTCCAGCGACCATAAATGCAGCAAAACGTTGCGGGGACGTAAATCTGTTTACAAAGTGACATTGTGGGGACGTGGCGTCCTTATGGGGACAAAAAGCAAGTCTCCATAACTACATCATCACATTTTAGAGTAAAAAACCACACAATAGCTGAGCAGCTCCTTCTCCCTGCTGCTGTAGACATGGTGTCGGTTATGCAGGATGAAACAAGTGCTGCCAAGTTGAAAACTATCCCTCTGTCAAACGATAGTTACATTTATATTTTATCTGTTTTGAACTTGGTGTTATTTGATATTTCAGTACATTTGAAATTGGCCGACTTCATTATCATTTTGGTGACAAGTGGGGCTTGAAAATGACCCACCCCCTTAAGTGGGGAATGACAGAAAATGTTTGAGAACCACTGGGTTAGGGTAAGTATCCAGGAACTGAAGGAAGTCAATGTGATGTCCCCTGAAGTTATGGAAACACAACGCGTGTGCGTGTGGTGCCGTGTGCAGACCGCGTGTGGCGCAGACCGGGATACTAAACAAACATCCACAGTTTCGGAGTCTGAGGTGAGTTTGAGCTCTGA
>NW_018128001.1:1643338-1658514 GCF_001952655.1 Monopterus albus
TGATGCTCCGTAGCGGTGTGACGCACCCGGAGAGGAGGCGCTGCGGAGCGTACAATCCCCCGCTCTTTATTCTGTAGAACATCATGCTAACCTGCTAGCGTGCTAGCTGACAACATGACCGCGCAGGGCCTGTTGACAGGCGGCCTCTCTCCAGACACACAGCGGGGAGACCCGCAGAGCACAGGTGGAGGGGGATCCGTACGCCCGGGTGAAGCCGATTTCATTCCGGAGCGGAACCTCCGACTGACGGCCTGACAAGAGCCGCCTATTAACGTCGTGGGGCCGTGGGCAGCCAGGGAGGGCGGTGCTGGTCTGACGGCTGCTGATAAACAGTACCAAACGTCGACAGTTGCTAAACAGTAATCAATACTACAAACAATATTGTAACTGTTTGGACACGGGAATAATCAGCAGATAATCGATAATGAAGGTAAAGGGCCGCTGTGCTGAAAGTAAACAGTCCCGGGCTCTGGGCCCCCGGGAGAACATCGGGTCACAGCACTGCAGGTATTGAGATCAACACAAAACTAATGTGTAGCTGCTCCGATAATCAGTTAATTGATTGTTTTTAGTTTTCAAACACAACTAATAAGGAAACGTTTAAGCTTCTGTGCGTTTCTTTAGCATAAATTATAAAGTATTTGCTATTGTTGGGCAACACAAGGACAGTTGTGAGGGAATATTTTCACAAGATGTGTTCATCAATGGATTAATCAAAAAAAAAATTGAAGACTAATCCATAATAAGAACCGAAAAGACTAAATCGGGACCCTTTGCAGAAACCTGGTTTGGACCTGATGTGAACAAACGGAGCTAGAATTTATTACACGACTTTAAATTCAGAGGTGTGACGACAAAGCATCACATATTGAAAACTGTTAAAACAAGTTTTAATAGCATCTGAACTCAGATCAGCTGTTAGTTCGTCTTGTTTCAGCTTTAAACTGTGTTTGTGTAATGAGTGCTGAAAATGAACATTGGTTAAGCTGCAACATGACATAAAACTGACAAAGATTGTTGGTGAGTGAAGACGCATCACTCTGTCACATCTCTGCACAACCACCAGTGAAGTGTGTTTTTGTAGTTCAGCAGAGTGGAGACATCTCACTAGAGGAATGACCCATCCACTTATGCTGTGGGGGGGTTGTAAGGGTACTGGAGCCAGTCCCAGCTGAGGCAGGGTACACCTAGCCAGGTGGCCATCCTGTCACAGGGCTGACACACAGACAGTTTAGCCTCACCAGTCAACCTGACCTGCATGTCTCTGGACTGTGGGAGGAAGCTGGAGAAACATGGGAGAACATGCACTCCACACAGAGGTCGGCTGCCAGATTCGAACCTGGAACCTTCTTACTGTGAGGTGACAGTGTGACACTGCACCACCACCCATCATCAGCTGATTGTAAATATAACTGAGTCCTAGTTCTACTGCTTCTATTGCTTCAGATCAATATGTGGAGTGATGAATCTGGAGCTTTATTATTAATAGTTGATGTGTTCCAGCTGTTGTTTTATTATCAATCAGTGATCAGTGCTTCACATCATCTGCTGGTTGGAGCTAAAGGTTGTCAACATTATTTACCTTCATTAATGTTTATTCATTTAAAAACTTTGGCATTTCTGCTACTGGACCAGCAGTAGCTGATCTCAGATCAGAAGTGAGACCTGAACTACAGACCAGAGACCAGTTCCTCTCTCTACCAAATCCAGCAGACAGAAAGGTTGTTGAGTTGATGGCACATCAGGAGTTTTTCAGTTTCCATTAATGAAAAGTGTCTTGCTGAGTAACACTTGTCACAGGTTCTGCGTGGCGGCTCTCGTGCTGTAGCTAGCGGAAAGTTCCTAAACTGTGCATCCTGGCAACCTTATTCAAAATATTCAGTTAAACAACAAAAATGCAAGTTCATTCGGGTAGATTGGGCCGGTAGGTGGGCCTCTTTGTCACTGCGGACCTAGGGCGGCTGCAAAAACTCTGACAGACCCCGGCTTTTGGTGGACGGCTTCTGCCTCAACTGGTTGGGGTGAGTAGATAGAGGAGAGAGAACAGAAAAGGATCAAGAGTTAGACAGGACTGCCCCCTCTCTGTCCAACTCTGTAGTGTGGCTATAGACCCCCCTCTTCCACAGACTGAAGTTTACACAGAGTGGGTTGATCCAGAGCCAGGACAGTGTCAGTGTCCAGAGTGTAGTCTGTTGTCTGGGTGAAGCAGATGGACTGGAGGCAGAATGAGGTGGTGTTAGTGGGTCAGGTGGTGGTTTGATGTGGGGTGAGTTGGGTTTAATGTCCTGGGAGTTACTTAGGGGCAGAAGAGTTTCTGTAAAGAGCTTTGCAGAAGTTAACTGTGCTGCTACACCAGCCTTTATATTGTAACGGACACGTTTTGTTAGTCACTGACGATGTTGCCTCAACTTGTGATGTTAGCATCACCACCTGGTCTACCTGGCCTTTTAGACGAGGTCCAATTATCTTCAGGTATATTCGGGTCGGGTCTGGCGGAGCTTGGGTCCTCCTTGGGTCGCGTCTCTAGTTTTTGAAAATGAATTTATGCACATTGGGTTCAGGCCTGTTTTGGTTTGGGTCTAATGTTTTGGGCCCCTGAAGAATCCTAGTGTGCACTTGGTGCAAGGCTCATGCTCATGTATGTTTGTATGTGGTTTTTGTTTTGTATCTTTGTGAAAATGGACAACTTCAGTTTGAAAACTGATTCATTTATATAATTTATAAAGATTCCTCTTGTCTTTCTTTCCACCTGTCTGTCTCTTAGGTGTGGTTGTGGTGATGAGCAGCAGTGAGTGTTTTGGTTGCGGCCGCAGTGGCCACTGGGTGAAGAACTGTCCGAGCGCTGGCCGAGGACGAGGGAAGGGTCGCGGCAGAGGCAAAGGTGACTTGTTCACAAACATATTAACGTATCAGTACACAATATACATACTCTATCTACTGTAACTATATACTATATACCACGCACATGTATGTAATATGCAGCCCTGACGGTGCCTGGCCTTCAGAATAAAAGTCCTCATAAATACTTGTGAGGTACTTAGCTCAGAAACCTGTTTGTTCCATCACTCTCGTCGACATCACTGTGCAGGACGATGTACACGTGAAATGAAAACTCCTGAATCACTGAGTGGTCTCCTCCAGGGTGACAGTGCCCCCACCCACAGGGTGTCAGGGGTCACCTTTTGGTCTGATGAGGATGACCATGATGTGAATCATACACTGTGGCCGTCACAGTCACCAGGGCCCAGCCCGCTTGAACAGCTATGGAGGATGTTGGAGCGATGTGTTAGACGGTTCTCTACCACCGTCATCAAAACACCACGAGGAAATATTTGTTGGAAGAACGGTGCTCATCCCTCCAGGAGAGTCCAGAGACGTGGAGAGTCAAGGTGGAGCTGTTCTGGTGGCACGTGGCAGCTCAGCACCTCACTGAGAGTCTCTGTGTTGGGTCGTCCTTTCACCTGTCACCTGTCTGTATGTTGTTTGATTTTGTATCTGTTGAACGAGCAAAATTTCTCTTTGCTCACCAGTTGTTTAAGACTTGGAAGTACATGCAGGACTTATGACATCACAACTAGTTCTGAGCCATTTGGGGTCTGGTATGAACCTGACACAGGACTGGTCAAATTTGTAAGTTGTCAGTCCTCTATTGTTTTGTGTTCTTTGCTTGTTTTTGTTTTACATTTAGCAGGAGAAAAGACAAAAAGTGTTAATTTTCTCAAGCTTGAAAATATTTCAGATTTTCTATTTTGTCTGTATCACTCTAACATTTGTTTGCCCTGATTGTCATGTTTCAGATCTGTTCTGTTACCGCTGTGGCGAGCTTGGACACGTCGCCAGAGACTGCGAGAGGACCGAGGATGGTGAGGCTACACTTGCACACTGTGTTCATTTCCTACCTGATGTTCAGTCGCATACAGATGTCACCTGCTGGAACATTTTTGAGAGTAAACAACCAAACATCCTCATAGCGTCTGAAAAGGTCTTTTCATACATGAAACAGTTTTTGTCAGAAATGTAGTCCTGTGTTAGGCAAACATTGTTCTGGACTAGAGGAGGTTTTGGTCCAGGTCTAAGTGTAAAACACCAGTAAGACAGGTTTAATGGTACAGAACATATCATCATGAAAATGGTTCAGTGTTTATCAAAACACGACAGGAAAGGCTGTGTGAAGCCAGAAATAGGATTAAAAAAGAAATAAAAAGAGAACATTTAAAAAAGATAAAAATGATCTATAATAAAAGAAGTCCAATTAAACAAAAGAATACGAATTACACTGCAGTAATTCATGAGTGCCACATTTATTTTAATTAAAAGCAAACAAAAGCTTCATCCCTGATTTGAAATGTTTAAGAATTAGAGCAGACCGAGCTGCACTGAGCTCTGCACAGCTCAGGACAGAGCAGCACCTATATGCCCTATATGTCACGTTGTCTTAATATGTTTTATTTATTACTATTTAATCCTCTTCAATTTATATATAAAAAAAACCTGATCAATTTCAAAAATATTTTAAGATCAGAAATAAAAAGAAATTAGGCACTTACATCCAAAAGCATTAGGAAAATAATACTTTTACAGGTATTTGCGGCCCAGTACCGGCCAACCTGCAGCCTGGTACAGGTCCAGGGACCATAGTTTGGGAACCTGTGGTCCAATGCACCTGCCATGCTCACCTGATGATCTGATCATCTGATCTGCAGAATTACAGTCAGGTATTTACTCTTCTATAATGTAAGAGAGAAATAGAAAAGGCCCCAGGATGGAGTCTGGGGGACTCGTGTCATTTTTGTGTGCTTTGATGTGTAATTACTGATCAACACAAGACATTCCCTCCTTTAGTAAGTTCTGATTTTTATCTAAAGCTGATAAAGTAGACGACCGCAAATGGAAGTGTAGAACCAGACTCAGGTGTATTTACCTGCTGTCGTCCCTGCAGCCTGCTATAACTGTGGAAGAGGAGGTCACATCTCCAGAGACTGCAAGGAGCCAAAGAAAGAGCGGGAGCAGCTGTGCTACAACTGCGGAAAGGCCGGACACATGGCGCGGGACTGTAACCACGCCCACGAGCAGAAGTGCTACTCCTGTGGTGGCTTTGGACACATCCAGAAGTGCTGTGAGAAGGTCAAATGCTACAGGTAGAGTACCTACTACAGGTAATCTGATGCTGCTGGTAAACTACCTGACAGAGGTAAACTAATATCTACAGGTAAACCAGTATGAGCAGTCTAACAGTATATGTTTTCTGCAGGTGTGGGGAGATTGGCCATGTCGCGGTGCACTGCAGTAAGGCATCGGAGTTGAACTGCTATAACTGTGGGAAGTCGGGTCACCTGGCCAAGGAATGCACTATCGAAGCCACTGCCTAGTGGACACCCATTCCTGAACCCCCCTCTTTGCCCTCTTTCATCTCTTCTTTCTTTCTCTTTATTGGTTCCCTTGATCCTCTACTCCCTGGTCCAGAGGCCAGTCAGTCAGCCTCGCATCAGCCAGTAAAGGTGGGCAGAGGGCGGAGGAGGGTGGACACTAAACAACAAAACTGTCCTTTGCTTTCCTAAAAACAAAAACAGAATCTGTTTTTAGTTTGGTAGCGCTGTCATTACATACAAAGCTTTGTTTTAAGAATATTTTCTGCCCAGTTGATTGACGGAGAGAGTAGATCAATAGAAAGAAAAAGGTTAAATCCCTCCATTCAGTATGAAAATGGGCAGGGCTGTGTCTGAGGAAAAATAATTAACATACGTTTTTATCTTCCAACAATTTTGTTTTCTTTTTCTGGAAAAAAAAGAGATGGTCTGAAAGAAGAGCGATTGGTCCCACCTCCAGCAAACAACCAGTCACCGCGTAAGATGAATGAGCCAATCAGGGCGGTCACAGCAGACAGCAAATGGAACAATTATTCATGTTTTAAAGGTGCATTTTGTTGTCATTTGTTTGGACTTGACAAAGTGACACACAGACAAAAACTAACAACAATAATAAAACTTAAGTTTGGGGAGAGAAGAATGTTAAAAAAAAAATCCAAATCTTATTTTTGTACAATTTATCACTTAGAGCTACTGTAAAAATGTCATTTGGTTGTACTGCAGACAGTGAGTTTAACCCGATAATAAAAACATGGAGGAGGAGGAAGAGAACAGAGCTGAGATCCATTTCTGCCTGATCAGTTTGTTTCACAACAACAACACAAATATACCAGAAATACAGAGTTAGTAGCAATTACATAGACAAAAAGGCTCATTTCTGTCAAGAAGAGGCAGGTTTATTTGTATAACAGCAAACCAAAGTGTTCTACATACAGTAAGGCATAAAAGATATGTTTACTTTATAAAAAGACATGAGTATAATTTGAATTAAAAGGCTTGATGAGCACGATATTACATTAAAAGTATGAGGTAAATTAAGTTTGACTTAAGTAAGAATTTTAAGATGTTAATTCAAAATTAGTTTTAAAGTTTAACTTGTTATTTTTACCTTTTATTAAAATTAGGTACATATGAATTAATTACATATAGTTTATTTGTGGAACATATATTTCTGAAATAGTTCACATTTCATATAACTGAAAACCAAGTGTCTGTTTCCCCTATATTTAGTGCTAAATTAAATAGTTCCTTCTTTCGTAAGAAATTATTCAAATGTTAGTCACAAAGAATAAAGCATTTACATAATGCGTGTTTGTCATCTTTATGACTTAGACTAAAGTTGTTTTTTGTGTTAGACCTAAATGAATCTTAGAAATGTGAATAAAAGAGGACAAAGGATCGAGCCCTGGGGAACTCCATGTTAAGGCTGATCCACTCGGATGCAGTTTCAGACAAATTAGTGCTTCTGATAAAATGATCTCACTTCTTAGCTGTTCTGGAGCTTTCAGCCATATCACATGATCTCCTTAAGCAGAGTGAGTATGGTCAGCCATGGAAATAAAGGCAACTGAACTTTTCATGATACTTGTCCACATGGACTTAAAAGTTGTCAACATGTTAAGTGAAATTATGCATAAGATAAAAGACTATTCTTTCTTATTTTATTATTTATATGGGTATATTTTAGATTTATAGCATTCTTTTTATATTTATTGCAATTCATTTTATTTTTGATTTTACTTTGACTTAATTTTAACCTTTAAATTTAAAAACGTATTACTTTTAAATGTTATTTTATTTTTATAAATGTAGCAAAGGCAGATGATGACAGTAAAGAGAAATGGCAAGGGTCAGTACTATTACAGTAATCAAAGGAAAGTAGGAGGAATTAGAGAAAGTACTAGGAATAGGGAAGTAGAAGATATAATTTCAAGAATGATGTTTGGTCATACTGGTTTGAATAGTACATTACAGTTGATGAAGAAGCATAATACTGGTGAATGTGAGCTTTGTAGGGTGCAGGAAACTGGAACATGTTCTTTTGAGTTGTCCAAGGTTCAGGCAGGAAAGGGGAGTTATTTCAACGTGCACTTCAAAGAGGTGGCATGAGGTTTAGTTTAACAGATTTGTTGCAAAAGAGCTCAGGGGGTGTAGGGTAGAGAGCGCTCTTTAGGTTTTTAGAGAGTACCAGAGTGAGTAAAATATGGTATTCACTGAATGAGTTTATTTTATTTTAGTAGTAGATAGGGGCCGTTCTGATCCGCACTCCTGTCTGGAAGGTGGCGGTAATGCAACAAACAACAAAAGAAGAAGAAGAAGAAGAAAACTGATAACACCGGGATGTCTATTCTCCTCCTGCAGGGGGCAGTAGCGTTTAGAGCGGTACGTGGTCTGGTAACCGGAAACAAGAAGCCGATGAAGTACTTCCGTTTGGTGTCGGCGTGAGCCGATAACTAAGAACTTTATTTTTTCAATTTCCCGCTGGAGTCTTCATGAATAAAACCACATAAAAATCAGCAGCAGAGATGGTGAGCAGACCATCACTGTTCCAGTCTTACTGTTTGTTGTTTTATCGCAGCTAGTTAGCATGCTCACCGGTTAGCCATAGTTTAGCTTGTTGGCTTTAGCTGGTGGCTAACGGGTCCACTTAGCAACGCTTGTGAATGTCTGGGACATAAAAGTTTTTTTTGAGTCTTATCGAAACGCTTAACGTAATAAACTCTGTAACAAACAGGTCGGGATATATAACTAACAAATCCAAGGACTTCAGTGTTGTATGTTCACTCAGTCACACAGTCCGTGATAGAGTCACGGATTTTGAACAGAGTCTGGCGTGAGCTGGGTGCCTTGGCCCTTTCCTAGTGATGGAAGGGTGAAGCATCGAAGCTTTCCAGCAAAAAGTGGTTCATGTGTCGAAGCTTCAAGTGCCTACGAATCCACCTTGTGGTGAAAAGAATGTAGTACAGAAATTTGTACAAATAGACTGAAGCAGCGCGAGTCACCCTTACAAAGTCAGAAACTTGTTTGTTCCAAAGTGTTGATTCGTCATATGCACAGTTAGGAAACGTGTTTCCCTGTACAATGAAATTCTTACTTTGCCGTCCACATGAATGCCACAAAATACAAATGAAATATAAAGTAGATAAATAAGTAACACAAAGTCTAAGGAACTTTAAGCAGCGATATAATAAAATATATAAGAATACAATAAGAGAACGTATGCTGCATGGGAGCAGCATGTGCAGCAGTCAACAGTCAATGTGCAAACTGAGAATGTAAACAGTACATGATGTATTTCCTGGTGATAAACTCCTCAGCTGCTTAGGAGTCTGATGGCAGAGGGAAAGAAAGAGTTTTTAAGTCCGGAGGTCCTACATTTCACACTTCTGAACCTCCGACCAGAGGGTAGGGAGGTGAACAGTCCGTGCTGGGGGTGGGTGGGATCTTTGAGGTTTGTTATAGGTTAAAGACTGAGAGCATTTCTTCAAAATATGAAACAAATCCCATGTAATTTGTAGTATTACCTTTCTCAGTGTGAATTATTGACTTCACATGACACAGGACTACCTGAGGTGGTAGGCTACAGGTGAAGGACAGAGACTGCAGTCTCAGAAAGTCAATTTCAGACCCTAGTCCTGGTCAAGACAAACGGCAACGTAAAACAGATAAACATCAGTTACAAGTGGTGCAAATTGTGATGCACTACATGAAAATACTCCCATGTGATGTGAATCTGTCTTTCTGCCTTCATCTTCCAAATCAGTCTTTACAAATTGCCCTATAAAATAGGCTATATGTATCTTAAAAACCCATAAAATCTTCAGCTTTCACTCTGTGAGTAAGATGTTGCATGAGATCTGCGGGTGACCAGAAACACTAAGGATAAGAGGATCATTGCAAATGTTCAGTCTGCTGTCCAGGATTCACAGTGGGGTTGGTCCCTAGTGGTGAAACTGCCAAAATTTAAAACATTTTATGAAACAGTCATGTGCCTTGGCCACTTTGATACAAGCCTCAAAGCACAGGTTCTACAGTGCCTTGTGAAAGTATTCGGCCCCCTTGAACTTTGCGACCTTTTGCCACATTTCAGGCTTCAAACATAAAGATATAAAACTGTAATTTTTTGTGAAGAATCAACAACAAGTGGGACACAATCATGAAGTGGAACGAAATTTATTGGATATTTCAAACTTTTTTAACAAATAAAAAACTGAAAAATTGGGCGTGAAAAATTATTCAGCCCCTTTACTTTCAGTGCAGCAAACTCTCTCCAGAAGTTCAGTGAGGATCTCTGAATGATCCAATGTTGACCTAAATGACTAATGATGATAAATAGAATCCACCTGTGTGTAATCAAGTCTCCGTATAAATGCACCTGCACTGTGATAGTCTCAGAGGTCTGTTTAAAGCGCAGAGAGCATCATGAAGAACAAGGAACACACCAGGCAGGTCCGAGATACTGTTGTGGAGAAGTTTAAAGCCGGATTTGGATACAAAAAGATTTCCCAAGCTTTAAACATCCCAAGGAGCACTGTGCAAGCGATAATATTGAAATGGAAGGAGTATCAGACCACTGCAAATCTACCAAGACCTGGCCGTCCCTCTAAACTTTCAGCTCATACAAGGAGAAGACTGATCAGAGATGCAGCCAAGAGGCCCATGATCACTCTGGATGAACTGCAGAGATCTACAGCTGAGGTGGGAGACTCTGTCCATAGGACAACAATCAGTCGTATACTGCACAAATCTGGCCTTTATGGAAGAGTGGCAAGAAGAAAGCCATTTCTTAAAGATATCCATAAAAAGTGTCGTTTAAAGTTTGCCACAAGCCACCTGGGAGACACACCAAACATGTGGAAGAAGGTGCTCTGGTCAGATGAAACCAAAATCGAACTTTTTGGCAACAATGCAAAACGTTATGTTTGGCGTAAAAGCAACACAGCTCATCACCCTGAACACACCATCCCCACTGTCAAACATGGTGGTGGCAGCATCATGGTTTGGGCCTGCTTTTCTTTAGCAGGGACAGGGAAGATGGTTAAACTTGATGGGAAGATGGATGGAGCCAAATACAGGACCATTCTGGAAGGAAACCTGATGGAGTCTGCAAAAGACCTGAGACTGGGGCGGAGATTTGTCTTCCAACAAGACACTGATCCAAAACATAAAGCAAAATCTACAATGGAATGGTTCAAAACTAAACATATCCAGGTGTTAGAATGGCCAAGTCAAAGTCCAGACCTGAATCCAATCGTGAATCTGTGGAAAGAACTGAAAACTGCTGTTCACAAATGCTCTCCATCCAACCTCACTGAGCTCGAGCTGTTTTGCAAGGAGGCATGGGCAAAAATTTCAGTCTCTCGATGTGCAAAACTGATAGAGACATACCCCAAGCGACTTACAGCTGTAATCGCAGCAAAAGGTGGCGCTACAAAGTATTAACTTAAGGGGGCTGAATAATTTTGCACGCCCAATTTTTCAGTTTTTTTATTTGTTAAAAAAGTTTGACATATCCAATAAATTTCGTTCCACTTCATGATTGTGTCCCACTTGTTGTTGATTCTTCACAAAAAATTACAGTTTTATATCTTTATGTTTGAAGCCTGAAATGTGGCAAAAGGTCGCAAAGTTCAAGGGGGCTGAATACTTTCGCAAGGCACTGTAAATGGAAGTGTCGCAAATGGTTCAAAGCTTGATATGCTGTTACAAGCCAGACTATCACTATCCTACCTTGGCTTAATGTTAATTTTGTACTGTTCAACAGTTAGCTGTTAGCTTCCTGATTAGCCTTCTGTATTGATGCTGATGTAATTCTTCTGATGACATGATAGTTCAGAGCTCAGACACACCATTTGTGATGAAATGCCAGATTTTTAAAGGAGTCTGGTGTGAAATCGCTGCAACTATCCTATCCCAGCCCCAGCTTCATAATATTTTTGAGCTCAGGCAGTTGAGGCTGGAGTTTTAAGTAAAAATTTACCAAGTAAAATAAACTTTACTGGCTACAGACATTTTATTATTATGAAGCCAGAATCTAACAAAACTTATCATTGGCTGGTGTAAAATTTTGATTTATTTATTTATTTGCAATAAAGTGAATACAGTTTGAAAGGTCCCTTCCAGTGAACTATTGTCAAAATATTTTTGTGTTGTTAATTTGGCCAGTGATAAAATGCTTGGGTTTAGATTGGTAGGCTTACTGTTTAGGTTGTACCATTTAGTTTTATCCTAATCACTTTGACCTAGTTTTCTTATTCTTTTTAGTCTATTTTTACTCTACTCTTATTCTGTGGTATGGCATTCAATACTAGGTGAGAGAGAAACAGTATGTCAATTTTCTGTATGTCCTGCACATATAGTGAATTGACAATGAAAATCTTTGATCTTGATCTTAATTTTTGACTGAAGTCTGATGTGACCTGGCCCAGTTTAGTTAAGGCTCCAGTTTTGATTCCTAGGTGGTCATTTACAGTAGCTCCTTTATTAGATAAAATAGTAGATTTTCTCAGACCAAAGATTTGTATTTGTGAAATATTTAAATGGTCTTATACTTGTATAGCGCCTTTCTATGCTTTATAGCACACTCAAAGCGCTTTTCACACTTATTGGCCATTGTCATTATAAATGAATTATACTAAGTTAATTAGTATGAGTTATACTAAGACAGGTGCTCAGGTTGAAGCTTGAGTTTATTTCAGATGTTAGTCCAGTTTTAACAAAATTATAAACAGTATATATGTGTAATGAGAGAAAAATAAAACCTGGAGTTATAAAATGAAATATCTCTGAGATTTCATGCATTTAATGACTTATTACCAGCAGATTAGTAAGTTTCGAGCTTGTTATAACAAATTTCTGTTTCTGTGTTTGCAGGCGAGGAATGCTGAGAAGGCCATGTGAGTACTGACTGTACTGCTATAAACCTATTTTTATTCCCTTGCTTTATTCACCAAGTTTTTTAATTCTGGTTCAAAGCGTGATGTCATTTTTATCTTATGTCTGCTTGTAACGCACTTTGGCCAACTTCTTATATAGCACAAGTGAAATTGTGGCTGTGGCTCACGAGGTAGGACAAGTCGTCTTCTGACCAGCACGTTGGTGCTTTGACTCCCGGTCTCCCCGCATGCCTAAGTGTCCCTGAGCAAGACACTGAACCCCGAATTGCTCCCGGTGGCTTGACTAGTGCCGTTGTGTGGCAGCCTGTCATCATCGGTGTGTGAATGTGTGTGTGAATGGGTGAATGTGTGTGTGATCTCCTGTAAAGCACTTTGGCCAGTGCAACACACTGTGAAAAATGCGCTATATAAATACAGTCCATTTACCATTTAAATAAACTTGACTTGACTGCTGAATACTGCTGAGAGCCGCTGTCTGCCGACTACAACGCTGAGTACTACTGAGCACCACTGACAGTGCTGCTGAGTAGGGTTGCAATGGTATGAGGTTTTCACAGTATGATAATCATCTCAGAACATATCACAGTTTCACATTCATACAGTTTCCTCACATGGTTTCCTGTAACTGGTGATGTTCCGTAGGTTCCTCCACACTGCCAAAGGCTCATCGGCCAAACACTGATTTTCAACTTTTCACAGTAGCTCCCTTTTCCTACTCTGATTTCCTTTGTCTGTGTGTGTCTGGCCCGGTAACACAGGGTCCTGTCCCTGCTCATATAGGCCTCCTCTTTGGCACAGCTCACTGTGAACTGGGGTTTGTTGTTGTATGTGCAAAAGGTCTTGGTGGGCACACACATCCTCACAAAACCTGATGTATGATGTCGCAGTATCAGTGTAGCTGCAGCCTCAAAGACACCCCGGTCTGCACAGTGAAAGCAGGCCTGTAGCTGTGACTTTGCCTCCTCGGTCCATCTCCTCCCTGTTCTGACCACAGGCTTTGCAGCTTTAACTTTCTGTCTCTAGGTATTGATGAGATGACTCATGCAGTGGTCTGAGAGTCTGAGGGCTGCACAGGGAACAGAGCAATAGGCGTCCTTAATTACAGTGTAGCAGTGGTCCAATGTGGTTTTGTCTGTGGTAGGACAGCTGACATGCTGTCTGTATTTTGGCGGATTGTGGGTGAGGTTTGCTTTGTTAAAAGATAATGAGCAGTCCGGGTGTTTCTGTTCTGTGTAAACTCCAAACACCTTTCGCTGTTGGTAAAAATGGGAGAAAAGACTGAGCTGTCAGATATTCAGAAGCTCGTCTCTAGTAAAGGTAAACCAGGCAGGGTTGCAGGAAACCGTCAGAAATGGCAACAACAAAAACAAAAGCACACAGGAGCACATAACTGAGGCAGCCCTTCACGGCACCATGACACCATTGTCTTCGGGCATTGTCCTCCACCAGGAGGAACCCAGGGCCCACTGCACCATGTAAGGTCTGACATTCGCTCTGAGGATTCCATCCTGGTACCTCCTAGCAGTCAGGGTACAGCTATGACATGAAGGTCTGTTTGGCCCTCCAAGGATACACCTCACGAGACCATCACTGACCGACCACCAAACCGGTCATGCTCCATGATGTTACAGGCAGCATAATGTTCACCATGGCATCTCCAGACACTTTTCACTGTGGTCACATGTGCTTAGTGTGAACCTGCTCTCATCTGTGAAGAGAACAGGGGACCATTGGTGGACCTGCCAATTCTGGTGTTCTCTGGCAAATGCCAGTCGAGCTGCACGGTGCCGGGCTCTGACCACAGGTCGCACTGGGGGACATCGGGCCCTCATGGCAGCAGTTTTTCTTCAATACTGTTAATAAACAAATGTGCATGGTATGATAACCATCAATTTTCATACCATGACATGCCATGAAACCAGGATAGTGTTGCAACCCTACTTTTAACAGTGGGTTTTCTTGAACTTTATTTATGATTCAACTGAAAAACAAAGTATTTCTTCTACCTAATTGTGATTGACAGTTCAGAGGAAATTACTCTTTACTCTGTATTTATTTTATAAATAAAACTTTGCTACTTTATGTTAACAATCATGCCTGTCATAACCTAAAGAATCACTCAGTCTGCTGGGTTCACCACGACACAGCCGCATCCATTTCACGCGTTTTGTTACATTACTCTTGACTTTCCACATGCAGTAATGAGCTGAGGTGTTGTCAACTCAAGTAATCAACTCTTCAACTGAAAAAATACTCGCACAGTAAAGCGCTGTGACAGAATCCCTTTGATTATTTTGTTTTTCATAGTTGTTGGAATCCACAGTCGTAATTAAAAGTAAAATTTGATTAGTCGCCCACCCCTACTGCTGTGTGTGTGTGTGCACCTGTTTCAGCTGCTGTTTATCTAATGGATCAGTGTTAATGCTCTTATGTTCTTCCCCTGACGGTCTCCTCCTGTTTCTCAGGACGGCCCTGGCTCGGTTCAGGCAGGCTCAGCTGGAGGAGGGAAAAGTCAAGGTCAGATTCATTTTCTATTCTGTTCTACTCTATCACAGTGGTCCTCAACCTGTGGGTCTATACCCCAGCAGGGGTCACAGGTTAAAAACCACAGTGTGGATCCATTTAGAGATATTTCTTCCTTCACCGTGTCTCTTTTATCTCTGGTGATGTTTTTGGCTCTTTTCTGTTACTTCACTGTGGACAGAGCTACTAAAACTAAAACCAGCTGCAGACTCCTGCTAATGTGGACATGAAACTACAGTTTTAAAATTCAGTTCAGTTTTATTTCTGGAGTGCCAAATCACAACAACAGTCACTTCAGGTAGGTACTTTATTGTACAGGACACTTTACAAAGTAAGGTCTAGACCTTACTGTTATCAATATTATCACATAGGGAAAACCCAACAAATCCCC
>NW_018128001.1:1659827-1693071 GCF_001952655.1 Monopterus albus
GAAGTGCTCTGTTAGGATGATAAGGCTCTACGAGGTCTTTAAGATATGATGGAGCCTTGTCATTAAGGGCTTTGTATGTTAGGAGAAGGATTTTGAATTCTATTCTGAATTTTACAGGGAGCCAGTGGAGAGAAGCTAATATGGGAGAGATATGATCTCTCTTGCTAGTTCCTGTCAGTACTCTGGCTGCAGCATTTTGGATTAACTGGAGGCTTTTTAGGGACTTACTGGAGGTCTGTCATTCTGAGACTTGGAGATCTGCAGGAAATACAACATATTTATCTGCAAATACAAATTCATTCAGATGAACCAAGAATTATAAAATCTGTTGTTGAAGGAAGTTTAAGTAAATGTCACTTTATTTAAAGGAATTACAAACAAAAAAACAATGTTGGGAGCGCAGATCTATTCATGATTTATAATCCACAAATATTTAATTTCTTGCTGCTTTTTTGTATTGTCATAAGCTTCTGTCGGACTCAGACAGAGGTTCAGTCTAGTTTGGGCCTGAGGCAGGAAGGATGTTTTATTTATGAAAAACTTAAAACAAAGAACACCTGTCTCTCTCTGACCTGTTTGTAGGAGAGGAGGCCTTTCCTGGCATCAGAATGCAATGAACGTCCTAAAGCTGAGAAATGGAGACGACAGGTAAACGCTGACCAATCAGCAGAGGGGACTGTGTGTACTGCAGTACTACAGTAGTACTGATATATGTGGCTCGTGTGTGTTTCAGATCATCAGTGAGATCTCAAAGAAAGTGGCTCAGATCCAGAACGGTGAGTTGAAGCCTGACACCTGGGTCTCTCAGGTGTTGGTGATGTCTAACGATGTTCTGTCCCTGACTGACTGCTTGTCTGCCGTGTTTCCTGCTCTTGATAAAATGACACTGAGTGTACAAGGATAAATTAGCATGCCTGCTGAATCCCTGCCCTGGGTTATACCTTAGACCTGTCTTTTTGGGGAGGTGACAGTGGTGCGGTGGGTAGAGTAGTTGCCTCCCAACCAGAAGGTTGAAGCTTTGAACCTCGGTGCCACATGTCGAAGTGCCCTTGGGCAAGACACTGAACCCTCCCCCCCGCCGCATGTGATGGTGGCACGTACGCATGCAGCGGCCCGGGGCCCTCGGCTCCAAACATAATTTCGTTGTACGTGTCACAATGTTACAATGACAATAAATCAAATAAAGCTTCTTGACCTTTCTGTCTGCAGCTGGCCTCGGGGAGTTCAGGATTCGGGATCTGAACGATGAGATCAACAAACTGCTGAGAGAGAAACGTCACTGGGAGGTTCGGATCAAGGAGCTGGGAGGACCCGACTATGCGGTAAATAAGTAGTTGAAGTCAGGTCAGCCTGTGTCGTCCACAGTGCTGAAGTGAACTGTGAACACACTAGTTAATGGCGCCCGCAGCAGTAATCCTGTTTGCACCGTGCGAACATTTAAAAAATTATTTTTCTGAAGTTTTAGGCCACTGCATCTGGCGCTTATTGCTCAATCAACATATATACAGAAATATAGTTTGGAGGAGCTGTCCAGTACGGTATCACCCTCCACCTCAGAGAGGATCATACCGTGTCTACTCCCTAACGTGAGCCCTGTGCAGCTTTGTGTGTGACACTGACTTGTCAGTAATGCCTGAAACATCATCGGGACATGTGTAGGCTATTTGCTCATGAGTTCTTTAGTGGAAGAATTATTGTGCATGGATTTATATGTCTGATCAGTGATTCTCAAGGACGGGAATGTGCTTCCTAAAAGCAACACTGGTCATTGTGTGGAAAGTCGATATGGGAGGGTTTGATGAGAGGTTGCTGAAATGAATGAACATACTGCTCAGAGTGAGTGTATGCGCTCTGCTCACTGCACGCTGTGCAGGGCGCACATTGCTCTGAGAAAATACCGTAGCCAATGTCATTATAAGGAGAAAATACACTATGTCGTAAACATGAGAAAAGTCACGTTTTAATGTGAACGTATCTGTAATGAGAAAAGTATCTTGTTATCTTGGATGTTGTTTTTAAAGTTCTATGTAAATAAATTTGATTTGATAAAAAGAGGCTTCTTATTAGTACAGTTTCTTTTAACGCTGAAGCCACCATTCTTTCTTTCTCTGTTAAAAGGAATGTTTCCCTTTGGGGTTGTTGGCTATTTTCATTTTTCATAGACTGTATATAAAGATGGATGACATGTCGCCACTTCCTGCCACTATGCAGAAGTGAAGCCAAAATAGTCATGTCATGTTAATGATGTTTCAGCGTGTCGGTCCGAAGATGTTGGACCATGAGGGGAAGGAGGTTCCAGGAAACCGAGGATATAAATACTTTGGAGCAGCCAGAGACCTGCCCGGAGTCAGAGAGCTGTTTGAGAAGGAGCGTACGTACATTTTTATTCATTACCTTAAACTGTCCATCACTACAACAACTGGTGATCGGTGCTCACTGATCATGTGACTCCCAGCTGCCCCAGCACTGAGGAAGACGAGGGCAGAACTGATGAAGGACGTGGATGCAGAATATTATGGTTACAGAGACGAAGATGACGGAGTCCTGCTTCCCTTGGAGACACAGTACGAGAAACAAGGTGAGGTTATTCTGTAGTCCATTGATGATGTTCCGTAATCCGGTGATGCTGTGATCCAAGTTTACCATGCAGACTGTCATATTCTGTGTTCTCACTTAACCTGCTTTCTGGAGCACCCCCCAAACCCTTTTTCCACTTCCTGCTACCGGCTCAAGTTGACTCGACTCACCTTATTTCCGTTTCCATCAGTGAAATGTTCCATTTTTGGTATCACCTCTGTCGAGGTGTCAAGTGAGCAGAGGTGATACCAAACAGTGATATGGAAACACTGCAGGCTAGCGATTGCTACAGTGGAAAATGAAACAGCTGGTACCAAAAGCAGGTAGAGTTGAGTCAAGTCAAATTGAGCAGGTACCAGCAATGGAAAAGTGGCTTTAAGGCCCGCTGCATATTGGTCCTCACTGCAGTTAGGTTGCTTCACTAGCGTACAGGCCTGGCACACACCAGTTTTTGAAACTGTGCACGAGGCACACGGCCCCTTGCTAGTGATTGGCTTAGAACTATCATGTATCATGAGGGGGCTGCACGTAAAGTGATGCATGTACCATGTCAACCCTTTCTATTCAGTTCAATTGAATTTTTTGTGTGTGTGTGTGTGTGTGTATAGCGCCAAATTACAACAAAAGTCGTCTCAAGACACTTTACAAAGTCGCATCTAGACCTTACTATTATTAATATTATGGAGGAAAACCAAACAAGTGCTGTTGAGCAAGCACTTGGCGACAGTGGGGAGGAAAAACTCCCTTTAACAGAAGAAACCTCCGACAGACCCCGGCTCTTGGTGGGCGGCCTTCTGCCTCGACCGGTTGGGGTGAGTGGATAGGGGAGAGACAAAAGAAGAAAAGCAACAAGACACAACAATCAAACACTGATCAGGTCGATGTGGCTGGTGACTGCTCATCAGAGACGTAGAGCTCCAGGGCCAGGGCAACCTGCAGAAAGGTACAGGGAGAGAGAGAGGACACACTAAAAAAAGAGAGAGAGAGAGAGAGGACACACTAGGGGAGAGAGAGAGAGAGGACACTACAAGAGACAGGAGACACAGTTAGTGATGTGTAGTGGTGGCTTATGGATGGAGAGGAGAGGAGCTCAGAGCATCATGGGCCCCCAGCAGCCTAGGCCTATAGCAGCATTACTAAGGGAAGGCTCAGGGTCACCTGATCCAGCCCTAACTATAAGCTTTATCAAAAAGGAACGTCTTAAGTCTAATCTTAAAAGTAGAGAGGGTGTCCGCCTCCTGAACTGAGACTGGGAGTTGGTTCCATAGGAGAGGAGCTTGATAGCTAAAGGCTCCATTAAGGGCTTTGTATGTTAGGAGAAGGATTTTAAATTCTATTCTGAATTTTACAGGGAGCCAGTGGGGAGAAGCTAATATGGGAGAGATATGATCTCTCTTGCTAGTTCCTGTCAGTACTCTGGCTGCAGCATTTTGGATTAACTGGAGGCTTTTTAGGGAATTATTGGGACATCCTGATAGTAAAGAGTTACAGTAGTCCAGCCTGGAAGTAACAAATGCATGGACCAGTTTTTCAGCATCACTTTGAGACAGGATGCTCCTGATTTTGGCAACATTGTGCAGGTGAAAGAAGGCAGATCTAGAGACTTGGTTTATGTGTGATTTAAAGGACATATTCTGATCAAAGATGACTCCAAGGTTCCTCACAGTAGTACTGGAGGCAAGAGCTATGCTGGAACTGTTGTTCTCCTGGGTATGATGATCTTAATAAAGTGATCACTGAGTGTATATTAGACTATAGGTGAAGCTGCATTCAGACGGGATGAAATATGTAAATCAGTCACTACATTTATTATGTCTGTTTCTCTGTGTGCGTATACCTGTGTGTAGCTGTGTTGGAGGCGGTACAGAAATGGAGAACCGAGAAGGAGTCTCATCTGTCCGGAGACAAACAACAAAAGGAGGAGGAGGAGGAGGAAAGCATCTACACAGTCCTCAACGAAGAGGTGACCTATCCCTTTACCTGCTCCACAGTCAGCCAATTAGCTGCTGCCCAGCTGTCGGCTGACCTCAGCACACCTGCAGAATAATGAGTCCTTCTGATGGTCTTGTAGTGAATCTGATATTGGGTTCCTCAGGGTCTCACAGGGGTCTTTCAAAGCCAGGTTCACAGCTGATCTCAGACCAGGTGAACTGATAATGGCTGTAGGTGCAGACGTGTCCACCATGTGGTCTGGACCCATCTCTGAACTGCCTAATTGCAGATGGTTTTTTATTTATTGAGTGGTAAAGTACCCATCACCAGCTGTAAACGTAGTCTTGCTGCTACAGAGCATTGATGGTTTACTGCCAGTGAGCCACATGACTTACAGCCTTACAGTTCTTGTTATCCTTTTCTAAAATGCTGTATATATAGATTTTCCATATATTTCATATGTTCCATATAGATTTTAAGAACGTTTTACTTTTTGAACAGGGGGATACATGGTAAGAAAGATATACTCTTGCATGATGGGAGACAATTCTGTAAATAATCAGTCTTAGAACAAAAAGGTTGGTAGGAGATCAAACATTTTTCTTTACAGGGTAGACCTTGGAAAAAAAGGGGGGGCCGGGGGTATTTTCATAATGTGTGACGGTGACTGTTGTACAGAGGAGACCCATCTGACCACAACTTAGTATATCTGTCCATTTGTAGGTGAACTGAAAAGGTAATTATTTTCTATTATCAGAATCAACTTTATTGGCCAGGTATGTTGAACACCCGAGGAATTTGACGCCAGTATGGAATATGTGTACTTCATTAACTGTGTTTGCCCATTCCTCTGTTGTGGGGGAGTGAGGAAGCAGCCAGTGCCTAGTAGCAGATATCAAAACACTCCTAACTTCTTTTGGTTTTAAGGTAAGATTTGGATGTGGGTCCTGTTTGTTCTTTGTCTCAAGGTCTTCTCTGCTTAGTTCAGAAAATGTGTCTTTTTACTTGCACATACATTCAGGATGAGATTTTAACTTTAGTCTGCAGCTTTCTCCAACTTTTTCATTGCATGACTTTGAGAGGGTTTTTCTAAGGAAAAAATTCCAGCCAGATTTTCCAAAGTAGATGCTGTGATGTTACTGTGTCACACTACACATTTCTCTGCACAAACAGAACCTGTCTGCAGATCAGTTGGCTGAACATCAGCTGGGAGCCTCCAGTGCATTTTGTCCAGTGGCAGGTCCAATAAAGTTTATTCAAACTCAGAGTTCACAGATAGCGGAAGTGGTATTTGCGCAGTGTGAACAAAAGATACGAAGACAACACCAAGCTGTAGATGAAAGGTGGACAGGGTCTGGTCTTCAGTGAAATCCAGTATCACAGAGGTCTGGGTCGAGAACCTGGTCCTCCTTTGTGCCTGAATGTGGTCTCAATGAATCCATCTGTCTCAGACTTGATCTCAAAATAAAAGTCTTTAAGCTTCATCTGTACACTCTTCACACTCTCCAGTAGTTGCCAGGTGTCCTTGAAGATGTCAGTAAATGTGTTTGTTTTGTGTCATGGTGCAGCCCTATGATGAGGAGAGCCAAGAGGAGCAGGAGGCAGAAGAGGGAGGAGTCACCTTCATTGCACATGTACCTGTACCCTCCCAGAGAGAGGTGAGGCATACTTGTCTGTCTGTACCTGTGAGGACCCCCATTAACACAACCCAAGACTCTGAACCCCAACGTGGACCCTGAGTCTTGATCTGAACCTTAAGCCAGCATTAAATCCAACGGCCAGCCAAAATGTCTCTTGATGTTTTTGTCTGTCTCCACCCTGTCTGTCTCTCAGGTGGAGGAGGCTCTGGTCAGGAGGAAGAAGATGGAGTTGTTGCAGCGTTACGCCAGTGAGACTCTTCAGGCTCAGAGTCAGGAAGCCAGAGCTCTGCTGGGACTCTGAGTCGTCCGTCTATGACCTCTGTCAATGTAAATATCAGCTCACTTTTGTAATCAGCCTTGTTTCTTATTAAAGTCTTATTGACATCACTATGTTCTTCTTGTTCTGTTTTCAGAGGGTTTTTAACTAGCTCAGATTGTGCCAGTTTAAAAGCTTTAAATTTAGTTTTATCCACCACAGAGAGACACAGAACCACCACAGCAGATGCAGCAGAACTAAAGATGTTGTCATGATTCTGTAACCTCTTCCTCCTCATATAAACCTGATGATAATCACCTTTATTGGCCAAGTATGTTACACACAAGGAATTTGTTTCCGGTACAGAACCGATGGCAGCCATCTGCGGCGCCACCTCAACCAATGGCTCTAACCATCGGGGGCAACGGGGGGGTTCAGTGTCTTTCCCAAGGACACTTTGACATGTGGACTGCAGTGACCCAGATTCGAACCGCCGCCTCTCCGGTTGGGACACGACTGCTCTACACACTGAACCACAGTTGCCCCCAAACTTGATGCCTGCATTACCCACAATGCCCTGAAGGTTGTGGTGTGTTAAGCTACTAGTGGCTAGAGGGGTAATTCCCATTATAGAAGCCCACCAAAATGTGTGTCACAGAGTAATGCTCATCACGGTTTCTGCGTTTGTTTCCACTAAAGTGCACCTGCTTTGGAGATGCATTCTGGGAGCTCCATACAAGGCAGCTCCTGTCAAGCACTAAAAAGATCCCTGCTTAACATCCTTGACAGGGCCATTTCAGAAATAATTAGTAACCAAATTTATAAAATAAGTGTAGTCCAGTAATAAGTATAATATTTGCCTCTAAAATGTAGTGAAGCTAAAGTATGAAGTTCATCCATCCATTTTCTATATCACTTATGACTGAAAGGGGTCGCAGGGGGTCTGGACACCTGGATAAACTTGGGAACTTATTTTCCCTCCACAGTGGTAAGTGGTCCAGGTCCAGAGGCAGCAAAGCAGCCCCACATCATGATGCTTCCTCCACTGCACTTCACTGTTGGGATGATGTTATCATGTTGGTACGTGGTTCTCTTTTGACGCCATACATAGCGCTGTGTGTCCTTCCCAAACAGTTCCGCCTTGGTTTCATCTGTCCACAGGACATTTTCCGAATATAACTGTGAAGGGTCAAACTGGTCTTTGCCAAACTTCAGGCCTGCTGCAGTGTTGCTTTTGGAGGGCAGTGGCTTCCTCTGTGGCGTCCTGCCATGGATACTATGCCTGTTCAGTATTTTGCATATGTTTGAATCATGAACAGAGATGTTAACCAGCTCCAATGAATCCTCCAAGTCTTTAGCTGTTACTCTAGCATCCATTTTACCTTACATGAGCGTACTGCCTTGTGCCTTTGTAGTGATCCTGGCTGAGCACCCACTTCTATGGAGAGCAGCCAGAGCACCACATCATCTCCATTTATAGACCCTATGTCTGACTGTGGACTGATGAATATCTAAAGTCAGTGAGGTGACTGACCCTTTCTAGCTACATGGAAATCAACAACTCTTGATCGTAGGTCTGAGATCTATTTTTTGTGAAGCCTGGCTCACATTAGCTGATGCTGCTTGTGAACAGCACACTGACACTTAGTGTTTTTATAAGTCCAGGTCATTCCAAACCACACCTCCATTCTCATTTCATTGACTGGATTCCAGGTTTGTCCACACCTGACTCCTGTTGACTTTTAGTGACATCAGAAGCCTGGTGCTGCTGTGACGTTGTCCACCATCACTCTGTATGTTTAATGGGTGTGTTCAATAAAGACATGAAAGATCAGGATTGTTTGTCTTTTATCAGCTTATAAATTTTGTGTTTGTTGATATTTGTGACTTTGGTGAAGATCAGATCACATTTCATAATCAATTTATTCAGAAAACCAGGAAATTGCGAACAGTGCCATGACTTTTTCTTGTGACTGTACATTAGCAAGCTAAATAAGCTCAGACTAGCTTCCTTCTGACTACCTATGCCATTAACTGGTGTTGTATTGGACTTACTGGGAGCTGTGGTCCTGCACCCTCTCTCTTGTTTGTCTACACAGTTACTGCTTGCTAGATGCAGTTATTTGAAAACTTTTTTTTTTTAAACAGCATTGTTTGTTAACTGTACTGTCCATGTAAACAGAAACAGTCAGACTGCATCCTAGATTGAGTGCATGCGGCACAGAGCATTTTATTTATCAAAATAGGCTAATCCCTTGTTATTAATGGATGGGGCACAGCTACTAATCATAGTTGTGACTGTTAGCTAAAGATGCTAAAATGTAGAAAGGAGGGTAACTGTAACATGTTATGCTACAAAAGCTATTGTTTACATGTATCTACTGTGGCCAGAAAATGTGGATAAGTGATATGAATAATGTTATTTGGTGTGTGTTATGTAGGCTGTTAACAGTGCTGAGTAATAGCACTTCAGTAAAAGACCACACATGGTTTGTTACTAAAGGAAGGTAATTGTTCAACAGATAAAATGATGAAACTCTCCAAAAGATAAGCAAATATGACAGAGTATTGGTGCACATTCTGCTTCCAAGATGTATGTGCATCCATGAATGTTTCTAAACAGGAAACTCGTCAGTTAGTAAATTTACATTTGTCAATGTGGATTTTTTCTACAATAAGAATCACATTTGTGAGAACAATATTTCTATCTTAATAATCACACACCTACAGATCATATATAATTACTTTGATAGAAAAGGAGAGTAAACTAAAAGGAAAAGAATAAAAGTGAGTTTTGAGTTGGGCTTTAAAGGTGAGGAGAGTTGGTGCCATTCAGATGTGTAAAAGGAAGTTATTCCAGACTCTAGGGGCCACAATTGGAAAATATCACTCTCCTCTCATTTTTAACCCGGCCCTTGTAACTACTAGGAGCACCTGGTCCTTAAATCTAAGTGACCTATAGTGGAAGCATAGGGTTGGAACAGTTCCAGGAAATAGGAACGCCTCAGTCGTTAAGGGACATTGTTGGCCATCAAAGGACTGAAACGCCACCGATGAGGATAAATATCTCCGGCTCAACACCAGTCGGGCAAAACTGATGAAGCCTCTTGGATGAAACGTCTTCGACCTAAAACCGAGTCCAGTTGATTTTTTTACGGTTTTTTTTCAGCGCAATATAGGAAGAGGCTGAGCCATTTAGGACTCTATAAGTAAAAATGTGAAATAAGTCCTAAAGTGTACCAGAAGGCATGTGTGCTCACACTAAGTTTCCCGTCAACAAACATGCTGCTGCATGTTGGACCAACTGTAGACGATCAAAGGAAGACTGATTTATTCTTGCATAAAGACAGCTGCAATAATCAAGACGACTGGAAATAAACGCACGTATGCGTTTTCCGACGTTAAAATTCAGGAATGGTTTACCCTTTGACTAGTCTTGGCTTAAACAATGCAGTGTTGAAGACCAAATTGATCTGCCTGTCCAACTTTTCATAGCCCATGATAACACTCAGTTTTTGAATTTGAGTCCAAGGACTCCAAATCAACATTTAGAGCACCACAAGGGCCAATTAGCAAGCTTTGTCTTATTCTTAGTGAAATGTAAAAAGTTTAAAGCTATCCAGAATTTTAATTTCAGTAGACATAAGATTATTATTTCAACTTAATAAGAATCTGTTAAAAAAAAAAAACAGAACAGTAATTCCAGGTTGTGAGGCGAGGAGTTATGGATTCGAGATGTTTCGACCTGCTCAACATGGCGACGGGAAAAGGACAGCTTGGAAAAGGAAGCGGGGAAGCAGATGCGCATGCGCAGTGGCTGGCCCCGGGTCCCTGTAAAGATGTCTGAGCAGGAGGGGAGGGAGCGAAGCGGAGGACCCGAAACAAAAGCGCAGAACCCGCAATTCTCCGCAACTTAACTGGTCAAGGTAAGGGCATGTGGCTCCACAGAGCTTCTCCAACTGCGCCGATGCGCAGCGGAAGGTTCCCGCCTTGAGATGAACTGGGTTACCGGAGCGCAGTGCGACCGAGTGTGAAGCACAGAAGCGAAATGTTGTGCAGGACGAGCCGCGCGGTGGTAGGGGCGTGCCCGCCATCTTGTGTTAGAAGTGGCGCCCAAACAGAAGCCGTCGCACTGAACGGACACCAAGCAGGTCGCAAAAATGACCGTAAACGACGGATGTAAAGATGGCCCCGGTCCCTCTATGTGTGCTTAAATCACATTAGCCTGGTTTCACTCCGCTATGGTCCGATATAGACGGCTGCTGTGACTGTGTGCTCAAGCCGGGCTCCGGTGGAGGCGCCGCAGCCTTTTGTTGTCCTCCTCCTCCGTGCTTGTTTGGAAAGCCTGCCAGGCGCATGCGTGTAACCATGGCGCTCGTTTCTGCGTATGAGAGAAAACAGGAGAATTAAACTAATCGACACAGCGCCTCAATCAAACACAGGCACCGAGTTATCGGCTGTTCCTCGATGTCTGTGATCAGCTCTCGACACTAATACCGCTCCGTTTGCCGCCGTCTGTCTTCAGACAGCCACATTCAACCCGTCATGATAAACAGCTTGGCCTGGACTTACATTTTCTCAGCGATGTGTTAATCATTGGATCTGTCATCATTTTAATACAATCCCTGTTTTTACATGCAGCGTTACACAATTCCCACGCTTGCCTTTCAGTCAGTAAAACATATATATGCAGCACATCCATTACTGTCATACACATTTTAGGTTATTGAGTCCCGCTCAACTTTAATAGGCTATTATTAGTTTGGCTGCAACTACACAATTCTAATTTATGAGTTAATTATCCATGTTCACGTTTAACATATTCATCATTTGCCTTTAAAACAAAAAATGTCCACATTGACATCTTCAGATGTTTTATTTTATCTGTAAATCCAGCGACTTCATTTTACTATCAGAAAAACTCTGACACTGTAAGAATAGTGTGAAGTTGTCATCATCACTGAATTTTGGGTAAAGGCACCATTTTGGAATATCACCCTCATTATCCATCAGAGGGATGTACACTGCATACATCTATAAGATAATTTTAAAAAATACCATCCCACACAGCTGGCTTCATCAGACCGTGACCTTTAGCATGACCTGGGGTGATTTGCAGCTGACTGTGAAGTGGTGGGGATAAAAGTCAGCACCTCAAAGCCTGAGGCCATGGTGCTCTGCTGGAAAATGGTGGACTGCTCTTCTTGGGTTTGGAGTGAATTGCTGCCCCAAGTGAAGGAATTCAAGTATCTCGGGGTCTTGTTCACAAGTAAGGGTACAATCGAGCACGAGATTGATAGGCGGATAGGGGCACCATCAGCAGTAATGCGGACGTTGTACCAGACCGCTGTGGTGAAGGAGGAGCTGAGCCAAAAGGCAAGGTTCTCAACTTACCAGTCAGTCTACACTCCAACCCTCATCTATGGTCATGAGTTGTGGGTAGTGATAGAAAGAATAATATCTGAAATGCATGTGGCCAAAATTTGTTTTCTTCCAGTGTGGCCGGACTTTGCCTTAGAGATAAGATGCAGAGTTCGGACATCCAGAAGAGACTCAGAGTAGAACCGCTGCTCCTTCACATTCAAAGGAGCCAGTTGAGGTGGTCTGGGCATCTTAGCAGGGTGCCTTCCTTTGGAGGTCTTCTGAGCACGTCCAACTGGTAGGAGACTACAGGGCATACCTAGAACATACTGACGAGATTTTATATCTTATTTGGCCTGGGAACGCTTCGGAATCCTGCCAGAGGAGCTGGAAAATGTTGCTGGGGAGAAAGATATCTGGACTACCTTGCTGAACCTGCTGCCACCACGACACAATTTCAGATAAGCAGAATAAAATGGATGGATCAGAATCAGAATCAGCTTTATTGGCCAGGTGTGACAGACACGCAAGGAATTTGACTCAGGTACATCGGCTCTCAATGTGCAAAACAATAAACCAGCATAAGGCTGTGTAATATAACAAAATAGCAGTATTAACATCAACAACAGTGCAAACAATGCAGAAAACGCAGTATAAACAGACAGTAACAATGCAGACAACAAAGGAATGTTCATTGAAATGAGATAAATAGGGATAAAAGCAGAGTAGTTAAGAACTAGAGACCTCTATGACTCTATAATCTGTACAATGTATATATACACAGGTATTGCACTGAGGGTTATTGTCTAATTTTACTGTCATGGGTTAAGTGTTCTATGGACTATTCTGAGAATTTTCTTAGAATTTGGTCACTAGGAGAAACTCTTTGGGCTTAGGATGCTTTGTGAATACAGGCCCCAGCTTTTATGCTTCCTTGCCGGCGATAGCCACAGCTGGAGGCATTATGCTTTCAGGTTATTTGTACATCTGTATGTCTGTCCGTCTTCCTGTATGTTTATACAATCCTTGTGAACGTTATATACCAAGAACACTTTCAGGGAATCTCTTCAAATTTGGCACAATTGTCCACTTGGGGTACGTTTACACGGAAACGCTCTTGACTGTAAACGCCTACTTTAGTATGCGTTTTGGCCTTCCGTTTAGACGGAAACAGGTTAGCCGGGTAGCGAAAACGGAGACTTTTTAAAACGGGTCCCAAAGTGGAGAGTTTCAAAACGCCATCTAAAACATTTTCATGTCAACGTTATAATCCGCATATGTTTACGAAACGATGACGCCATCGCCCCACGTCAGCTACTGCTAGTGTCACATTGACTGCGACATCAACATAAACAGTGGTGAACTATATGCGTTCATGCTACACACAGATGCTAATGAACTTATTAGCATTAGTACAACTGCTCCTTTACTACTGCTGCGACCAACAAAATAATGTTGGTAACTTCGTAGTGTTCACGCAGTGTTGCCAACTCCTCAGCAAGGAAAGTAGATATTGGCTAATGACGCCATCGTCTTCAAGGGTAATGTGCATGCTCAGACGTCGTTTTATTCGTTTTCACTGTTTTCATGTCGACGCAAATACTTCCTGTCTACACAGCAATCGTTTTAACGAAACTGTGCGTTTACAGTCAAGAGCGTTTCCGTGTAAACGTACCCTTGGACTCAAGGGTGAGCTGATGAGATTTTAGAGGTCAAAGGTCAAGGTCATTGATCTCACTTCTGTCCCATAGCTGTAAATTGGACATACAACTGCAAAATGGTAATTCTAGTTTGTTTGTTTGTTTGTTTGTTTGTTTGTTTTTACAAACCTCCAACTAAAAATGAAGTGCAAATTTGTGCTTCAAAAGCTAATAGAAACTGAAGAATGTCTGTTTCATCAATCCTACTGAACCAGGGCTCCAGACTAACATTTCATACTGGTGGCACTGGATTTGGTAGCAGCACCTCTGTTTTACATCATAATGCAAAATAATCAGTATTTTTTATAAATCATTTTAAATAACCTTACCACCAAATGTGCACTTTAGGGTTCTATAGCTTAGCAGTCAACATGATGATGATGATGATTATCATCATCATATTTCAACTGAAGTATAAACCAATGAATTGCACACATGCTTTGCCATTTGTGTACGTGATTTATTTGTAGCCTGTTTTTCTTCTGAAGAAGAATTTCTGCTTTTTGGCAATATCTGTGTTAGACTTCATGCACAGTGTAGCTCACTCACTCAGGTGGCTAGTGCCAGATTGGTTTTAGGCTAAAGTTACCAGTAGTCTACTACTTAAAGATGGACCTGATGGTGGGTTTCAGCCACTACTAACTTGAAACTGGGATTTCACTGGACATGAGTGGCGTGTATGCGCGACTTAAGTGTTTGATCCATTCAGTCCAAACCAACTTTGACCTTTGTGCAGTGTCTCTCATCAGAATAGCTGTCTGTCAACAGGAGGATAGCATGGTCTTCACCAGGCTGACTGACAGCAGAAGGACAAAAGTAGTTTTTATGTAGGCTGATCAGCAAGAAATCAGCAGTGTTTATCTTCTTCTTCTTCTTCTTCTTCTTCTTCTTCTTCTTCTTTGGGCTGTTCCCGTTAGGGGTCGCCACAGCGAATCATCTGTTTCCACCTACAGTAACTCTATCCTCGGCATCTTCTACTCTTACCCCAGTTAACTTCATGTCCTCTTTTAGCACATCCATATCCTTCTCTCCATCATGTCCACCAGCTCTCTACCTTTCCCTGTCATTGTGCCAACGTTGAGTCCCTATTCTCAGACCTATACTCCTGTCTTTCCTCTTCTCTCTCTGTCTACGACTCCTACCTCCTCTCCTTCTTCGACCAACAGTAGTCCGATTTCTGCCAGTACCCTGTAGGTCAACAGCACTGGTGGCGGTCGTTGTTAACCCGGGGCTCGACCGATCCGGTGTGGAATTTGCACTGATGATTCGCATGTTTAAATTTGGCATGTTTTTACGGCGGATGCCCTTCCTGACACAACCCTCTCTATTTATCTGGGCTTGGGACCAGCACAGAAGTCACTAGCTTGCAACCCCTGTGGCCAGATTCAGCAGTGTTTATATGTTCTGATTTTTTTATTTTATTTATTTTCGTGTCTTGGACAGGGGGAAGTAAAACCAGAAAGCTCAGTGACACCAGGACCCTGATCCACCAGAAAAAATTCAAGTAAAAAGGTTCCAACACACAAACAGGCCAACAGGTGATCTACCTGATTTAAGTAGCCGTCCGTGGCGACTACACTTCAAATGCGTCAAAGGAAAAAATAAACGTGAAGGGGTCAAAAGGGGTCCAGGGATGATGCGTGTGTCTTGGAGTCAGTGTATCAACACATTTGATAGTCAGTCTCTGATTTATGAGACCTGTAGATAAGTGTTGCGATGACAGTATTATTGAGATTGTTCTGTTTGTCCACCATTTCTACAGTGAGAGCAGTCGTTTGTGCATAAGCTGTTTATTTTAAAGTTGTGTGACCTTTGAAAAAAAGTCGCACCTTCAATAAATTTGGTCGCAAAATGAGATGTGCATGTCAAGTGAAGCCAGTAATTTCCTCACTGTGTATTATTTGTCAGAGGTTTGGACCATAGATTCCCCTTCTCCATGGTGCTTCTGTGGGCTCCTCTGTGCATATACTGTACACCAAGTGCTTCCAGCACGCAAGCCACCATGTGCCTAGTACAGACACAAGTGCGAGTCTTGCGCTCACAGGTGACCGAGTGTTTCATGATCTCACAGGTGACAGGTCTCACTGTAACACCATCTATCACATTTATGATTTATAACAGGGGTTTTCAACCAGTGGTCTGCGGAAGCCTGGTGGTCTGTGAAGGCATGGTGGTCTCTTACCATGTCTTCGGTGATGTAGTTTCACTGTGGGTATCTTTGTTTCAGTCTTTATTTGTAAACACATTTCCATGTACTATTATTATTCAATAATCAAATTTTTGCTAATATATATATATAACATTTAGAAAAGCCATGGTCATTTTCAGGATTAAAATAGTGCTCATTCAGTCTAGTTATCCCACAGCTGTGGTCCTCAAGCTGCCTCTTCATCAAAGTGGTGTTCCCTGAATCAAAATCATTTGAAAACCCCTGGTTTGTAACAAACGGTTTTTGTTTTCACAGTAACATCAGTATAAATGATCCTGGCCCTAACCATAATCCTTACCCACAGTCAGTCACTATTCATCAGAGTTCATACAGATCTCAGGTCAGGTCAGTGCTGAATTCACATCAATACCTGTACCCAGGCTCTCACCTGTGTTTTATTTTGAAAGTTACAGCCTCTCTTCCTGTCCAGGCAGATCGATGTCATTCTGACGAGCTGAGATGTCCAATGACAGCCAGGGGTCAGTGAAGGGGGAGGCAGCCATGGTGCTGCCTACCCCTGGCTCTGTCACCTCTCAGGGACCACCTCTCTCTCCTTCCACCACCTCCAAACCACCTGAGCTCCCAGGTACACCTATCTGTCTCTCTCAGTGACCCATGTCTGTTTCTGTCACCTGTCTCTCTCTCTGACCCATCTCTCTGACTTGGTAGATGAGCTGGTCCAGGCAGGCTGGTCTAAGTGCTGGTCTCGGCGGGAGAACCGACCCTATTATTTCAACAGATTCACCAATCAGAGCCTGTGGGAGGTGCCAGTGCTGGGTCAGCACGATGTCATCGTGAGTCTTTTTCCACTCAGACAGTAGAATAATAATAAAATCCAGTAAATAATGACTATATAAAAACAGTCTGACATTTGAAGGTGCATTTGATGTCATTTCCTGGCACTATGAAATGGTGAATTATGGCTTTTTCATGTGCTAATGTTAAAAATGTTATATTATTAACATATTGTAAATGTTGGATATAAGTGTTTTATATCCACAACCAGTCAAGGTTTGGACACACTTTCCCATTCGGTTAAATGGGAAACTGTGTCCAAGCTTTTGACTGGTATTGTATTATTATGACTAATACTGCTTACTGTTAGTATGTACCACTGACTGCATATAAAAGATGGAAAACCCACCTTGACGTCACCCTTGGTTTTCTGAAAAGCAGTTTTGAAGCTCAAGTCTGGCCGTTGCCATATTGCTAGTGCTTCACTCCACCTGCTATGGCTAATCCAAAAATGGCCTAAGGGGTGAAGCTGAGGTGGGCTGAATGAGCACAATGAAGCTAGCCACCAGTGGCAGGACCCTCCTACTACCTAACTGAAAGCAACCTGCCCTTAATTTTGTTTAACTTTTAGTGTTAATATAACTTAAACTGGCAAGTTACACAACCCCCCAGAGGTTGCTGCTTGGTATGTACAGTTACGTAGCAGTTATCTGTGCCTCTCTCTCTCTCTCTCTCTCTCTCTCTCTCTCTCTCTCTCTCTCTCTCTACACACCTGTCTGTCTGCAGTCTGACCCTTTAGGTCTGAATGCGGCCCCGGCAGAGGGTGGAGACAGCAACCTTGGTAACGGTCAGAGGAAGAGGAGGAGTTCTGAAGAGCAGTCGGTGGGGCCTAATAGCTTCAAACGAACTAAGGTAGGAACTTAGAGCACACACCGGGTCAGGTGATCAGTTTATAACTTCATGCCACGTTTATTGTTATGCCTCTGTGCTGGTGATAGCCATGGCTGGAGATGTTGGATGTATCCAAAATTCCTCCCTATTCACTCGATCACTACTCGAAACTGTCATGGGAGTCTGACGGTATCTACCAGCATATTACATATGGTTATTTTACTAGTATAACTGCACTCAGGTTGCAGAATTTGACACTAGCATAGTGGATGCTCCAGTGTCAGCTTTTAGAGCTGTTGTGTGGCAGCATTTCAGTTTTCCTCTGTGAAGAAATGGCACAAGTGAAAAGGAAACTGACAAATAATTTGCATATACTGCCAGGTGAAGGCAATACTGGCCCCATTTAGAACTGAGACAGTTCTGGATATGTTTTGCAGAAACTGTTAAGACAGCTGTGCACAACAATTTAAAGGCAATGCGAAAACGAACTTGATGTGCAAATGCAAAACCAACCACTTAGTGTAACCACCCTTAAAAATCCCATGGCCTGCTCATTTCCAGCAATTTATTGTTTATTCTTGGGTACCTTTAGAATAGCTTTCATAATGCCAAGTAATCTACATGAAACCGCGTTTTGAAATGCATCTCGACGGGGCAACAAAAAAACATCGACAAATAAGCAGTTTTGACAATGACAATAGCTCAAATCCTACCTGACATGTTTACGTCAGAATATGAAAGTGGACAGTATAACAAACTGCAACGCCATCAATTAATCTGAATGTCTCCTCCATAGATAGTTAAACAACAGTATATGTACCAATGAAGAGATGTGTAACACTCTAAACAAAGCGGGTAACTGAGGATCCCCATATTTTAACTGGCAAAATACAGACATAGTAACTTCTCCAGACTTACAACAGTTCTCTCTAATGTTACAGAAACAAGGCATTAACAGACACACAACGTGTGTTTTTTAAACTTACCGTTAAGTCCCACCGAGTAGTGGAAGCATCGCTCCATTTTAAGTAGCTCCAAGGTCGGTAAATCCAAACGGTGGTTGTGGTCTTCCTGAACACGGCTCCTCTGGCCGACTGCTTGTAGGTTAGACCCGGTCAGGTAAAACAGCGGGTCCCTGTACAGGAACATTCCTGGACATGCAGTAACCTCAGGCCCTGTATTTTTCTCCACATCCTCTGGTCACAGTGCAACAGGAGGGAAAATATATTGACAAAACCGGATGCATTTGAAAAATTCGGCTTTTACATTGGCACCAGTGGATGTCAGGCAAGCTCACATGAACTTATATGACCATTCAAGGAAATCCTTAAACTAGCACGTAAGACTTTATATTGTTAGAAAAAAGTTCTCGCAAGCTAGAATTTGTAAAACTTGTGTAAACCGAGTTGCTTCTGCACAGAAGTACAAAAAAATACGTACACCTCATTTTTTGAGCTTTAGGTCACGTTTAAGATGATAATTCACCGCTGTAACATTATAGATAAGGCAGAAAAGAAGGAAAAAACGCCATGGGCTCTATAAAGTCTTTTCTCTTATAATGTAGACCACAATGTTTGAAAACACTTCCAGTCAAGCACAAATCTCACCTTTTACAGTCAGGTCCATAAATATTGGGACATCGACACAATTCTAACATTTTTGGCTCTATACCACCACAATGGATTTGAAATGAAATGCTTTAACTGCAGACGGTCAGCTTTAATTTGAGGGTATTTACATCCAAATCAGGTGAACGGTGTAGGAATTACAACAGTTTGCATATGTGCCTCCCACTTGTTAAGGGACCAATAGTAATGATTGTTTGAGTGTAGTTTGGCTTCTTCTTCTCCTTGTTCTAATGTGCCATGCAGCACTTTGTTCACTACTGCCCCCGGTGGACATTGTGGGGGATACCCACTTCAACTGGTCCACTAATGCAGTGGTCCCCAACCCCCGGACCGGTACCGGTCCGTGGATCAATTGGTACCGGGCCACACAAGAAATCATTAATTATTTCCGTTTTATTTATTATCTGAGTCTGAACGATCTTTTATTTTGAAAAATGACCGTATTCTCTCGGTTACATCTCGGTCACTTGAGCGCCAAAACTGGCTTACTTGTGGACATATTCAGCCTGCTCAATGAACTCAATCTGTCACTTCAGGGGAAAATGACAACTGTCTTCCCGGTCAGGTAAAACAGCGGGTCCCTGTACAGGAACATTCCTGGACATGCAGTAACCTCAGGCCCTGTATTTTTCTCCACATCCTCTGGTCACAGTGCAACAGGAGGGAAAATATATTGACAAAACCGGATGCATTTGAAAAATTCGGCTTTTACATTGGCACCAGTGGATGTCAGGCAAGCTCACATGAACTTATATGACCATTCAAGGAAATCCTTAAACTAGCACGTAAGACTTTATATTGTTAGAAAAAAGTTCTCGCAAGCTAGAATTTGTAAAACTTGTGTAAACCGAGTTGCTTCTGCACAGAAGTACAAAAAAATACGTACACCTCATTTTTTGAGCTTTAGGTCACGTTTAAGATGATAATTCACCGCTGTAACATTATAGATAAGGCAGAAAAGAAGGAAAAAACGCCATGGGCTCTATAAAGTCTTTTCTCTTATAATGTAGACCACAATGTTTGAAAACACTTCCAGTCAAGCACAAATCTCACCTTTTACAGTCAGGTCCATAAATATTGGGACATCGACACAATTCTAACATTTTTGGCTCTATACCACCACAATGGATTTGAAATGAAATGCTTTAACTGCAGACGGTCAGCTTTAATTTGAGGGTATTTACATCCAAATCAGGTGAACGGTGTAGGAATTACAACAGTTTGCATATGTGCCTCCCACTTGTTAAGGGACCAATAGTAATGGAACAATTGGCTTCTCAGCTGTTCCATGGCCAGGTGTGTGTTATTCCCTCATCCCAATTACAATGAGCAGATAAAATGTGCAGAGTTCATTTCAAGTGTGCTATTTGCATTTGGAATCTGTTGCTGTCAACTCTCAAGATGAGATCCAAAGAGCTGTTACTATCAGTGAAGCAAGCCATCATTAGGCTGAAAAAACAAAACAAACCCATCAGAGAGATAGCAAAAACATGGAGATGAAAAAAGCAGTAGTACTTTAAGTTAAAAGGACAGTCATGCAAAAATGCAGATTTGTTTAGTAAAGGGCATTTGTTTTTCTTTTTTTTCTTCATTATTTTAAATATTGTGCATTTTTTATTTTGGCCACATCATACTATAGTTTTTTGGTATTGTTACATCCTGAGAATAGATTTTTTTTGTCATTTTTCTTGCAGATGCATACACAATAAAAATGAAAAATGTTTTCTTATGTTTTACAGCAATGCAAGGGTAAAAAAACAAATAACTCACTAAAACATTAAAACAGCCACCACTATAATTTAAAACAAAGCATACACTAACCATCTCCTAGGCATCAAAACAGAAAAATGAATTAAACTAATGACTGGTGCCATGGGAAAGTGACTCTTCTGACTTGGTGTCCTTTGATCCAGGTGGAACCCACTACGCCCATCTCTCCCAGTACCCCTGGGATCAAACCTTGGAGCTCTGCCCCTGAGGACAAACAGGCCCAATCAGCAACACCGACAACCCCGAGCCCTGCCCCCGCCCCATATAGACCAGCAGTGTGAGTGCTGAAGCCACACCCCTCTTGTTAGCATCTTTAGCACCTCTGTTGTCATTGTATCCCCTTGAGGGTTAACATTTTGTTGTTTTTAGTGTTTACTGGGATTTGGATGTCCAGACCAATGCAGTGATTAGGGAGCACCCCCCAGCCAACCACCTGCCCCCCCACCCTGAGATTGAGCTGCAGAGAGCTCAGTTGGTCACCAAACTGAGGCAACACTATCATGAGCTGTGTCACCAGAGAGAAGGTACCATCACACCTGACATGACCATTAACTGTAAAGGGCTGGATTCTGTGTTCTGCCTGAAAACACAGGATCTGGAGATCTTCCACAGTTCAATGAACAAGAGTTATGTATTTAACTGGGAATGTTTCTTGACTTGAGAATTGACTTAAGTTGTCCACTACACAGAGGGTAAGTGGTTCAATCCCCTGCTCCTTTATGTCAAAGTAACCTTGAGCAAGATACTGATCTCCAAGTTGCTCCTCATGCTCAGGCCATCAGTTTGAGTGTATATAAGCATGTGAGCTTGACTTGACCTGTGAGTTATTGGTCTTGACTTAAAATCAGGGTAAAACAAAATCAGTGATTTGTTTCTATAAACCTTATACATGTCAGTAGTGCTAATGGTGGAGTTTGACTGTTAAACAGCTATTTATCACTTTTGAGTTCAGGATTGTCTGGGTGGGGCAGAAAGGATGTCTCGATGACGTGCTGGACCCATCCTTAACATAATGTGTCCCCCATGTTATAAAAGCTCACAGGGCTCTATACCTGCATTTGTTTTCAGGGCCACTCGATATGAGCACACACAAACATTACGGCTACAGTTATGTAAAAAAATTAATAAATAAAAAGCATTAATTCTGCTGGCTCAGTATTAAACATTGACAAAAGTAGGAACACATGAATGATGAATGTGTTGGAACGGGTCTGAACTGACCGTAGTAAGTGGAGGGAGAGAGAGACGTGAGGGGGTTAACGGCCACACAGTGGACCCTGCAGCTGCTGTTGTATTGGACAGAGCACCACAGTTAAGCTAGCTGTTAGCTGCTAGCCTAACAAGCTCGCAGACTGGGCAAAGCTAAAATTGTGGTTTCTCTGAGAGTTTGTTTGTTTAGCAGGTGTTTCATTAAATTGCTCTTGCTGGCTTATTTATTTTATATGTACAGTAAAGAGCATAAGAAGCGTAAACTTCAGCCATAAGTTTCACTTTCACTTCTCCTGGGGTCCCTCTCTCCACTGCTGCGACAGCACCTGTCTGTTCCCTGTGTGTGTGTGTGTGTGTGTGTGTGTGTGTGTGGGTGTGTAAAAAAAAAAAAAAAATCAGCTCAACATCATGAAAAATTAAGGAGCAGTCTCTACCCTGAAACGCTGGGGGCGTGTCAGATGAAAACACTGAAACCGCACCCAATCGCAGAAGTGTTATCATAATGGATATATTAATGGAGAAGATGCATTTCTAGGGTGGAGGCATAACTAGCTAGCTAGCAAACTGTAGGCTGTAGTAAGTGTAGTGACTTGTCATCAAACATCCGAACTGGTGCTACTGCACTAGGGCTTGACAGGCACTTGGCGATATTTTTAATAATTCAAATTTAGCTGTGTGGTTAATAACACATCTTCCTGTGGAGTGACAAACTCACAACACATTTATTTTCACTTTACTCCAACTTTAAGACCGAACGTGGGACCTGAACTGTGTTTAAGGCTATGTTGGTCTCAAAATCCATGCCCTGTACACTAAGGAGCTGGGTGTGTGCTTCAGGTATTGATCCGCCCCGGGAGTCATTCAACCGTTGGCTACTGGAGAGGAAAGTGATAGACAAAGGTCATGACCCTTTACTACCAAGTGACTGTGATCCCGTCGTCTCCCCATCCATGTTCAGAGAGGTCATGAACGACATCCCAATCAGGTACCTGTCTGTCACTTGGCTCTGCACACTCAGGTTTCTGTGCTGGAAATGTATCACCTCAAAGCTGGACGGTTAATAAAATTTGTATTGTAATCATTATGATCATTTCATGTTGATTAATATCTTTGCATGTCTCAGGTTGTCTCGTATTAAGTACAAAGAGGAGGCCCGGAAGCTGCTGTTTAAATATGCTGAAGCCGCCAAGAAGATGATTGACTCCAGGTAGGTTATAACAGACCAGTCACAGTGTGTTATCCTACTGAGGTCAAGAGCTGATGGATAGGCTGATGTTCAGGAAGCTCTGACCTCTGTCCTTTGACTTGTTTAGGAATGCGAGTCCAGAGAGTAGGAAGGTTGTAAAGTGGAATGCTGAAGACACCATGAGCTGGCTACGCCGAGATCACTCCGCCAGCAAGGAGGACTACATGGTAATCACTGATTTTTCACCTGTGGTCATGTTAGGATGTTTGTTCTCTGGATGTTTAGTGGATTGGGTAGAACACCAGAGACCACCTGAGAGCAGTCAGATCTTCAGCTGTATCTCGTTCAGGTAAAAAGAGGAGCAGGGCTGTCAGCTGTTCTCCACCTGGTGATGTGTTGGATCTGGTGCAGGAGACTGCTAAACAGACCTTGTAAACCCACCAATGTAAGAAATGGTTTTGCATATACAGATTCTTGGTGGGCCTTGTTCAAAACTAGAACTGGGGAGGGCTCTGGATATTGTTGGGCTTCCTTTAAGTGACACTTGGTTGGTGACAGTACCTGTAGTCTGGCAGACTGTTGTGAGGTTTTCCATTTTTAAAAAGCCTTCTGTGAGAGTTTATGGTTGACTGATTGTTGATCCTCAGTTTCAGGAGGACTGATGTTGATTCTGTCCTCATTCTAAATCAGTGAATTAGCTGTTTTGTTTTGCAGGGGTCATAGAGTTTGTCCATCTAGTCAACATGCAGTTTTGTAGACTTGGATGTTTATGGCACTTTATATCCTTTGGGGCATCTTGCAGTGTTTGCCACAAATGGGCTTCACCTGGATGGGCTGCCTTGGTATAGTAACAGCCACCCACGTATATTTGGCCTTCCATTTTTATTATTATAATAAAAAAAAATCTGTCCAAAAGATTATGCCATCCACAGTCGATTAACTAGAGGAGAAACCTCTCACTCTTGGTTTTCTTTTTTTGTTTTTTTTTAATTGGGCTACTATTTGAAATGGATAGAATCTTATTTCATTGTAGAACTACACACGGTGCATCATTTTATTAACCCTTTGCTTGTCCCCCCCACATACACACTTGCAACAAACTGTCAGTGAACAGCTCCTCCTCTCCGTGTCTCTGTTCTTACCACAACACTGTTAATCATGGAGATCCAACTCTTCTAATAAGTTATTAGCAAACTAGTAATGATAGCTAAACTAAACTTGCAGCTGTTGCCAATGTTAGCATGCTGTATATAGCATGGATGTATATGGATGGCTCTGGATTAGGGTTAGTGGATACAGTTGATTCTAATTCTTAAACTCTGGTGCTGAATGTTTGCTACCTCAGTCCAGAGGAATATTGAAAATGATTGTTTAGAGTCAAAGGACCTGGGCCAGAAGTATGAGCAAAATATTTTGCTTTGGAAAACATGACAAAATCTGACAGGTGTGATTAGCTGAAGAGAGCGATGTAGTCTGCTTGGTAGGACACATGGTCAACTGGAGACAGGGTCATGGACGCCCACGGCTCACTGATGATGAGGTTCATCAACTGTAGATTAAACTTTTAACTTCCATTTGTATTTTACAAAAGATTAAAATTTGTTTGAATCTTTTTTTAAAATGGTTGAAAATGAGAAACACTGTCCATTGGTCTCTATGAAGAGAAAGAGTCAGGGGCTGTAGTGGTGATATCACACCTAGAGCGGTGAGGCTGTTGGATTGGTCTAAACATTCTAATTCTTCCTCATGACCAGTGTTCACTCCTTTTACATAAGTTTTCCACTGAACTGTAGACATCTGTGCTCTTCCTCACAGTAGAACTGTGGAAACAGATGGATTCACAGAAGATGCACAGTGAGCTGCAGAGTGACACAAGTGACGACCGACTGCCACAGGGACTCCTATGTAAACAGTGTTAGGCAGGTGGTCGTAATCTTATGGCTGATCGGTGTATATTTCTGCTACTAGAGCTTTGGGTATGTCAGTAGTTCAGAAAATGGATTCTACAGGGTGTTCTGTTGCAACAGCAGGCCCTCAGACACATCCCATTCACAAAGACTGTCACCAGTAGTGAGAGGATGTCCTCCATGTGGCAGGGCAGTGGCTGCAACTGCCTTGTATTTTTGGGGACCTACAGACCTTTGACTGTTGCTCACTTTACACATGCTTCTACCCTTCGTTATGGTCACTTCTTGACCCTGTCACTCTAAAGAAGCGTAAGATGTTCAGTTCATTTTAGTTCAATTTATTCGTATAGTGCAAAATCACAACAAAATAATCTCAATACACTTTACATAGTAAAGTCTAGGCATTACAGTATTATAGAGAAAAACCCAACAGATCAAACACTTGGCGACAGCGAGGAGGAAAAACTACCTTTAAAGGCAGAAACCTCTGACATCTCCTGGCTCTCGGTGGGCGGCCTTCTGCTTTGACCAGTTGGGGTGAGTGGATAGAGGAGAGAGAATCACGTTTATTGGCCATGTACTGTGTACGTCTAAACACACAAGGAATTTGACTTCAGTACAGAGGCTCTGTGTGCTTTTTTTAAGGCAACAAAAAAATAGTAAAATATGTGCATTTAACAGGAAAGAGAATAGGACAAAAGGGAGAAAATTATTTGCAAATATATATATATACACAGTGTGGCAGGAGAACATTTAGGCTGTTATGTACAATATTTAGAGGCCCAAGCACCCACGGGGCTTTCGCTCAGATTATTATTATTCCACCGCTAAGCAGTTGTGTAGACTAAGCCATATGTGGTGCAAAGATCCTATTTTAAAAGAAGGTAGTAGCACAGATAAATAAGAGCCCCACAAATAATGACCGAGGTCAGTCATAGGGGAGCACTATAATGAACGCGAAAACGTTTTGTTTCACACCTCGCTAGCTATAATCTATACATTCCAAAACTTGATATCTAAGACTACGTTCACACTGCAGGTCTTAATACTCAGATCAGATTTTTTTGCCGAAATCTGATTTTTTTGCGCTGTTGTTCACACTGTCATTTAAATGCAACTGCCATCTGTCTCATGTGTGAACGGTATAGGGCCCTGAGGTGACCCGCATGCGCAGAAGAGGACGTGGCGTCAGACGCAGTGTACGGTGTTTGCGAAAATAAAAATGGATGTGGCTCGTGATAGCATGTGCGTAGTGGTGTACTAGTTAATGTGCAATCGAAATAAAGAAATAATAATAAGAATATCAAGAAGAAGGAGAGCACAAATATTGCTTATGGCCTCGCTTTCTCCAGCGCAGAATTGTGACGTCTGTCGCATTTCAATGACATAAAAATCACATGAAATGCGACATGGCCGTTCAGACTGAAGTCACATTGCAAAACATCGGATATGTATCCGATTTAGGACCACATATGGAAGTGGCCTGGGCTGGATTTGAAAAAATCGGATTTGTGCTGTTCACACTGTCATAAGGAAATCGGATATGGGTCACATTTGGGCAAAAAGATTGGATTTGGGCCACTTCAGCCTGCAGGTTGAACGCAGTCTATGTGTTCCCCATATTGAGCCGCATCTGCTGGTATAGGCCACGCCCATTTCCATTGACAAAAATTTAATGCAACTTGTCTGTGGTTTTTCAACTGAGGATGACAAACTTGCTGTCAAAACATTCTCTGGAACCTCGATGTCAGTAATTATCAAAAGCATGCTTGATATTCTACATAGTTCACTAACCATGCAAGTTTGAATGTTGATGGCGCAGTGTCGTTTTTGGAAAAAGGCTGTATCTCACTGAAATAAAATCACAGTTGCATGAGATTTTACCAGAACCTCAAGGATGAGTTGTTAATTTCCCATGCAAAATTTGGTCTTACTGTGCCACTAGGTGGTGCTGTAACCTGTTTTTTAACTCACATCATTAAAACAGCATTTTTTTTATTTTTTATTTTACCATTCTGCTGTGCATGTTCAGTATATGCTACAGATTCAGCATGTTAGAGTTGATGAAAATTGGTCTAATGTTGGCTTTTCGATTAATAATTAAAGCGGAATTAAAGGGGTCCTATTATGCAAAATCCAATTTTTGATCATATTAACACGTGGAGGATGAAGCTGTTTGTAAGTCTGGTGGAGTGGGCCTGAAGACTCTGATACCTTCTCCCTGAAGGCAGGCGTCTGAAGTGGGAGTGTGCGGGGTGGAAGGTATCATCAGCAATGCTGATGGCTCTTCGGGTGAGGCGGGTGTTAAGGATGTCCGTAAAGGATGGCAGAGGGGCGCTGATGATCTTCCTGGCTGTATTTAAATCATTTTATTCTATAAACAATCTTAATCTTGTTTTTTCTGCTCCTGTTTGTACAGCACTTTGGCCAACTGTGGTTGTGTTAAATTGTGCTATATAGATTTTGACATTATAAGCTAGCTAAAACTTCTTGTGTTCTTGTAATAGTTGGCAATAAAGTTATGCTTAAACTAGCCCCACCTTTACGAGCTGCATTACTAAATGTGATGTACACAATAATGCCTCAGCCATTATAATTCAATAATATGATATACATTCATGTTAAATGTGCCATTCTGCATAATGAGTACTTTAATTATTAGTACTTTGTTTTTATGCTGATACTTTGTACTTAAGTAACATTTTGAATGCAGGACATTTACTTGTAACAGAGTATTTTTAGACTGTGGTACTGTTACTTAAGTAAAGGGGTCTGAGTACTTCTTCCACTGCTGAATAAACCTGGGTGGGACAACACGACTGTGGCGCCCTTCAGCAAGACCCTCCCTTAACTCCAGCCCCCATCTGCTCCAGTGGAGCTACTCAGTGGCCACAGGTCAGTCTCTGGTTGTACTGAACAGCTCTCAGGGGTCAGTGTGTAACTGTGTGGACAGGGTGCCCCTGAAAAAGCAAGGTGGCCACTCAGTGAACCCACCCTGAATAAATAAAGGTAAGAAACTTTCCCAGTGGATGTATGTTCCAACTTTCACCTGTGGAGACATACTTTGGGTTCAGCCTTGGGCGTAACCTTAGAGATTTGGCAAGACGTTCAGGCATCCTCAAGTAGAATTGGAGTCAGAAGTCAGATGAGAATCTAATTATCATTCACCTGATGTATTCTGAACAAACAGAGAGATGACCCTGGGACAGACTCAGAACTCGTGGACCTCGATCCCCAGGGGTCTAGAGGAAACGAATCTCTTAGCCATCTTGCGTAGTCTGATGCCACTACTACTGGAACCCCCATAGGCAGTTGCTGTTGAGTAAGCTATTGAGAACTAGTGCTATGGACTGATGGTGTCTCTCTGGTTGGTACACTGGTATGTACTGTAATCACTGTGTTTGTAGGACCGCCTGGAACACCTGAGGCAGCAGTGTGGTCCTCATGTCACTGCCGTCGCCAAAGACTCTGTAGAAGGAATCTGCTCCAAAATCTACCAGCTGTCTGCAGAGTACAGCCGTCGCCTGAGACAGACGCACCTGAGCCTGCTGCAGGACCCGGCCACAGGTATACACGCTTGAACCTGCTGCAGTGTTATCTGTGTTATTTGCAGGGGTGTTTGATGTGTTTGTGTGTTCAGAGGCGTGCGCATCGCCGCAGCAGTCCCGGCTGGTCTACTGCTACCCAGTGCGTCTGGCGATTCCCTCACCACCCCTCCCTCGTGTGGAACTGCACTTTGAAAACGACATGGCATGTCTACGCTTCAAGGGGGAGATGGTCAAAATCAACCGAGGCCACTTCAGCAAACTGGTCAGTACTGGTGATAGTACTGAGTGTACTGATTGAAACTGGGATTGCTCTGATGTTAATGATGTTCAGTGTAACACAGGGTCATGCAAGTGTGAGCACCTCTTAGCTGGAGCTCAGGAAACTGTACTGCGCACTATTGGTACTACAGTTTTATGTACTACTGTTGGAGTACCAATTGTGTTGTACTGTGTTAAACACACTGTTCACACACATTCTAATAATATCAGTCACTTTTAGTTTTTATCAGTTATTTCATCAGGAAAAATCAACACTTTCTCTAGATGTTTCACATTAAAAGCTTTCCATGAAATGAATGTCTGCTGTCCACCAGCAGAGAGCGACATGCCTTCGGCAGTCACGTCAAAAGTACACCTCTCTCTGTTTATCACTTGTCTCTGTTTGTTCAGGAGCTGCTGTACAGGTACAGCTGTATAGATGATCCTCGCTTTGAGAAGTTCCTGTCCAGAGTCTGGTGTCTCCTCAAGAGATACCAGGTCAGCAGACTTTCTGTAAACCAATCAGCTTTTACCTGTTCTCACCTGACAGTGTGTGTTTGGTAATGACTCCGTTCAATAGTGACTAAATGAGGTGTGTGTCCAGGTGATGTTTGGCAGTGGTGCTAATGAGGGGACAGGCCTCCAGGGGGCGCTGCCAGTGTCTGTGTTTGAGGCTTTGAACCGACAGTTTGGAGTTTCTTTTGAGTGTTTTGCCTCGCCACTCAACTGCTACTTTAAACAGTTCTGCTCAGCGTTCCCAGACATCGATGGATTCTTTGGATCCAGAGGGTGAGAGAAAGCGTATGGACCTGACAGCAATAGCTGAATAAAAGTCCTATATATTTTTATTGATATAACTACATATATAACATGTAGTACTCAAAGTGCGTATTGCAGTAAAGGGTTAGTAACAGAGTATGTGTTTTCAGGCCGTTCCTGTCTTTCTGTCCAGTCAGTGGCTCGTTTGAAGCCAACCCTCCGTTTTGTGAAGAGCTGATGGACACCATGGTGACGCACTTCGAGGTCAGTCCATTATAAGCATGTTTTTACCATGCTAGGCTGTACTGGGTTTTTACTAGTGTGTACCAGGTTATAATGGCTTGTGTCAGTATGTAGTACCCTGTTCTGTACCAGGGCTATCTAATCTGGACAGGCTTGGACCAGTCAGGATTTGCTTGCATCATACAGGTCTGTACTGGTCTTCTAAGTCCAGGTGGACACGCTGATGTCTGTCTCTCTGGCAGGAGCTGTTGGATCAGTCCTCTGAGCCGCTGTCCTTCATCATCTTCGTCCCCGAGTGGCGTGACCCTGTAACCCCAGCTCTGACCCGCATGGAGGGAAATCGGTTCCTCCGTCACCAGCTGAGCATCCCAGCCTACGAGCATGAGTATCGCTCGGGGAGCCAGCACATCTGCAAGAGGTACTTTTACTGCTACTGTACTACACTGATACTACTTTAACAATACACACAGTCAGTAAAAGATACTTGTACTACTGTGTTGCAGCACTTTCTGAATAGAACTATTTTTCTGGGAGTCAACACATAGGAGGTACAGGTTCAAATACTATGCTGACACTGATACTGTACTAGACCAGTACTGCACTGTGCAAACACAGGTATTAGTACTGTATTATGCTATACTTCACCCTTCTGTACGATTAACTACCTACTCCTACAGTGCAGCACTGGTGTTGACGTTGACACCGGAATATGATCTGGTTTGTCTTTTTACCAAAATGCATATTAGTTTTAGCCAAATTTTAATCTCGTGATTTTTTTTGTTAGTTTTAGTTAGTAAAACTAAATACATTTTAGTCTAGTTTTTGTCATTTTTAAACTGCATTTTTAATATTTACTGTAGGCTGTAACATCTTCATCCTGGTTGTGTACAGTTTACAATAGTTGCGTGTTGTTCCTGTCTGCCGTGAGGTTTGTGGAAAATTGAAAAACCTTAGAAAAAACTCAACTGGACTAGATTTCTAGGTCGAAGACGTTTCACCTCTTTGTTGGCCTTCAAAGGACTGAAACACCACCATGGGGATAAATATCTTATAGTTTCTTCCAAGAGGTGCTAACACCAGATGACAGACGGATCATTAATGATTTACTGAAGACCATGTTAAATTATCCTGTCGCCCCATAGGGCGTGCTGCTTGCAGATGAATTTGGTTCATAAAATAGTTTCTTCCAAGAGGTGCTAACACCAGATGACAGACGGATCATTACTGATTTACTGAAGACTGTAGTGAAATGCATCAAACTGCTAATTCAGCTCCTGAACACAAAATATTTTGGCAAGTGGAGGAAACTGATCTACCATTTGACTCCACAGATGCAGCACATCAAGTTACTTTATGTCCATTTCTCCATGTTTTACATCATTTATTTTTACTTATTGATGAAAAAAATAAACCATTTCATCATAGTTCCCGTTATCAAATGTTTCCTTTTATTTTGTTTGTTTTGGTTTTGTCCTGAAAAATAGGCCATAACGAATATTTTCATCATACTGTAGTTTTTATCAGTGACATTAACACTGTGCAGCACTCTGATTCTCCACTGATATTGAATTTTCAAAGACAGTACACTTCCTGTACTTAATTTAACGGCACCATGTGTGTCCCTGCAGAGAGGAGATGTAGTACATGGTACTGAAGTTTACTTGTACTACACAATGCTGTGTTAAACGGAGTGTTTTTCTGTGTTTTCAGGGAGGTGTACTACAGCGTAGGCCTACTGCACTGTAGTGTGTTAATATTTCACAGTGCTTTGTTAATCTCACTGTGTATTTACAGAGATGAAATGTACTACCGGGCGGTGCATGGTACAGCAGTACTCTTCCTTCAGAATGACGCAGGTTTTGCAAAGTGGGCTCCAACTCCGGAGCGTCTGGCCGAGGTAATGGCAGCATACCGCCCCTCCTCCACCCGCACTTCCTCCCTATCCTCTCCTGGCCCCGCCCACATCACCCCAGGAGAGAGAGAGATTGCCCCCAGGACCTCTGAAAGGATGCAGAGTGGTGTGATGTCACCAGGTGACCATGACAACAACAACAACAGCAGCAGCAGCAGCAGCAGCAGCACCAGTCCTCAAAACAAGATGGCTGCAGTGTAGAGAGGCTGGCCTTAGAGTGTGACCACGCCCCCTCACCTGTTGCAAAGTTTAACACTTTTCTGTTTTATGGCCTGCATTTGTTCTGATCATTATGTCTTCAGGTTTGTCTCACCAGTACCTGTAGCACATCCTCAGTTTCTCTCAGCATACCCACAGCTCTGTTCTGTCACCACCATTGTTGGGGTTCCTTAGTCCCCACACATGTCAGTGAGCAGTCATGTTTTGGAACAATAAAAACCTCATCTTTGACCTGTGATGTCACCTGTGATGTCACTGAATGACTTTTGAATGATTTCCAAACCTGTAGGGCTTGGTGATTGGTTGACAAGGCAGCTACTGTTTCTGTTGGAATTGTCTTTGTGAGTCTGACTTCAGGCCTCGCCTTCTTGGGATGTACAGCCAATCAGTGCTTCAGCCACAGCGGTGTCAGAACTGGGATAAGTCAAGAGGACAGATAACTGAGATACAGACTTCATATGTCCCTTCAGATCTCCTGTGGTCTCATCAGAGGCCTGCCATCAGATCCGTCATGGGGAGGGTGGTGTCACAGGTGTGGAACCAGGCATGTTTGGGAGCAGGTGGAGCTGCCTTAGTTATTAAGTGTGAGGAGTTTTTTTCTGCATTCATGTTTCGTGTGCGCACAGAACTCGGTTTAATTAGCAGCATACATATTTCTCCTAATATGACCTTATTCAGGACTTTCTTGTATTAATGCATTCTCAAAATACCTTTTAAAAAAAACTGACTTTTTCATGTTGTATCATTTTCCCTCAAAGAAATTACAACTTTTTCTGTAATATTACAAATCATTTATTTGTAATATGACTTGCCATGACTTTTCCCTTGTATATTAAGATTTTTCTCTTAATATTTTGGCATTTTCTCATGTTTCTCTTGTAATTGTATGACTTCCTTTAAAATTCTATTTTTAAAACAAATTATGACTTGTGTTCCTCATAATTCAACTTTTTCCTTGAAATCTAATTTTTTTTCCCCTTAATGACTATTTTAGTTAATTGACTTTTTTCTCTAAATATTTAGATTTTGAGCTAAAGTGCATTTTTTCAGGAGCCTTGGTGCATCATAGAACAAACATGTACGTTTTGAGTTTATGAAGGTTAGCAACCTTCTTGAAGCCACATTGGCTCCTCACACTTTGTAACTTGACACTCAGCTGACTGCACTCTGATTGGCCTGAGTCATCCTATCAGGCGGCTGTTGCCGCTGAGTCATCTTCTGAGTCATCCTATCAGGCGGCTGTTGTCGCTGAGTCATCCTATCAGGCGGCTGTTGTCGCTGAGTCCTCCTATCAAGCGGCTGAT
>NW_018128001.1:1693153-1693716 GCF_001952655.1 Monopterus albus
TCGCTGAGTCATCCTATCAACTTGACACTCAGCTGACTGCACTCTGATTGGCCTGAGTCATCCTATCAGGCGGCTGTTCAGACGGCTGTTGTCGCTGAGTCATCCTATCAGGCGGCTGTTGTCGCTGAGTCATCCTATCAGTCGGCTGTTGTCGCTGAGTCATCCTATCAGGGCTTTTGTCGCTGAGTCATCCTATCAGGCGGCTGTTGCCTGTGACAGCTGTGTAGATACTGTATAGTTGAACTATATGAAGTCTGTTGATGTTATTTTCTTTATCTGCTGGTAAATTGAGTGGAAAAATGTTTAACTGTTCTTTTTTATTGATTTAATTTAACACATTTTAAAAAGAGATGTTTCCTGTATTATAAAGTTCATGATAGTTTGTTTTAAACTAAACCAAAGTGTTATTAAGAAAATCTATATCTTGTATGTAAAAGTAGAAGTCTGTCTGCATCAGTAATGCTGACGTCTAACCAGCAAATACTTCATCACCTTATTTTTATAATTCTCAACTGCTCTCTGTAAGTAATCTGTTTTTTTATGGGGAGGGGGGGTGGGTCGTG
>NW_018128001.1:1693773-1696386 GCF_001952655.1 Monopterus albus
AATGTGTTTTTCAGGCCGAGTCTTCAAATCAAGCGGTGTCGCTGCACAGCGTCAGGCTTTACAAAAATCAGCTCGTCACATTTTAATTTGTACTGCAGACGTTAGGCCTTTTAAAGGAGCAGCCCACCAAGTTATGAATACTGTGGTTCACACTGCTGGAGGTGTTGCGAGGTGAATTCATTTGTCTTCTGATGACGCAGCGTTAGCAGCCTCAATATGCGCCATGTCTGTGTGCTAAGCTAGGATAATGGCGGACTGTTCTTTTAATATTTTTGGAAAGTAACACCTTGGCATTTCTATAAAACCACATTACATGGATTACAGAAAACAAGTTGAAGACATTTCCTTGTAATTATAAGTTAAATGCTGTGTTTGAAATCACCCTCTACTCACTGTATTTGTACACTATCCAGTGTATTCACCGTGTTGTAGTAGTGTTCAAATGCTGAGCGTGTAAATCTCTCCACTGTTTAGTAAACTCAAAAAAATCCAAGTAGTTCCACATAAAAAGTAGTTTACATGCCATGTACACTAATTTCTGCTAACAGTCCCACAATGTAATGCTCCGTGTTTTATTAGATGCCAAAATGATCTGCATGCGGTTCCACAGCGTGTATTGATGATTAGTAAGTGTCTGAAATCTCAATTTATTGTTCTCTACTGAGTGAACTACTTTGTATACATTATATAAGAAGCAGTGAATAGGGAGTGATTTCAGACACAACCGATATTTCATAATTATGAAGTTTTAGTAATTATGAGAGAAAAATCTGATAAGTTCCTTATCTCATAAATTTGACACAATGTCATGGCAGTTTCTATACTGTATTTTCTGTAAAAATGTAAGGAAACAATGTTTGATATAACATTTCATTACTTTTAAGTATTTCAATTTCAAGAAAACTATTATGGGTGAACTTTAAGTTTTGTTTACATACATTTAATAATTGTGATATCTCAAATAAGAGATACAGATGAATGTAATTATGAAACAAACAATTTTAACATTAAATTCTGAGAAATGTTTTCTTGAAATTGTGACATATGTACCTCAAAATAACTAAATTTTCTTGTAGTTAAGAGCCATATCACTCATTTGCTTTCAAATTTCTCACGAAAAGAAAAATCTTCAAATCAGAACATCCTTTTATTCTTCTAATATTTGAATACAGTTTGTCTCCAGCTTTGTCTTTAATAAATATGATATAAACATTTCTTTATATTTCTAATTCAAACAAACTCTGGTGTTTGCAGTGACATGATAAAAAATGTTTTATTTGTAGCTGAGGTACAAACTAGCATTTTTTCATCACAAACCCTAAAATGTTCTGATTGTAAATATGAACCAGTGTCTATGTGGCGACGCCGCTAGTGATGAAGCTCGGCTGTGTTTGTGGTCCTCGCAGCTGGAGAATGTAAATACAGTCTGTCCTTCATCCTGCCTGCATACAAACTGCAGCTTCACTGTCCCAGTAAAGATGTATCCATCCCAGTTACACACCAGTCCAACTTGTCCTTCTGATGAATTTCGGGTATAGTGGCCACATGCTGATCATATGTTCTGCTCAAAAGGAGAATCCTGCCTCAGTCAAATTTCGTTGCTAGGCAACAGCCCCAGATAATTTATAACGCTTAAGCACCGCTCACATCTGACATGTGGCTTCTGCCTAGATCAAAAGCCCAAACCCTAATTTCATACTTAAAATGATTTCGCATATCGACGTTACTTTTCTACAACAGAACATTTTATTATAGGTTTTATAAGAGTGTTATTGGATTTTATTTGGGTTTCCCACAGGAATATGACAGAAGTCCACATGAATGCCAAATAATACAAGTGAGATATAAAGTAGATAAATAAGTAACACAAAATCTAAAGCACTTTAAGCAGCAAATGCAGCAATATAATAAAAATATATAAGAATATAATAAGAGAATGTCGTGAGTGTGCAATTATGCATGTGCAAATTTGGAATGTAAGCAGTACAGGTGGGAAAACTGAAATACCATGTCTCTCTCACCTAGTATTGGGTGCCATAACATTTAGGAACTAAAATAGAATAGAATAAGAACTGGATTGACGTAATTAGGATAAATCTAAACAGTACAGCCAATAAGCTGCGACTCTATACCATGTACAGTCAGTGACAGTAGTGCAAACAATAACAGGAGATTGTCAGATGGTTCAACATCACCAGGGAGTTTGTGATGAGGTGCTAATAGCATATGAGGTTTACATGGACAGTACTGCAAATGACCAACAGCAGCTAATATCCCGGCAAAAAGAACAGTCAGCAGCAGCTTTACATATAACATAACAGAAGGTAAAACAGCAGAGGCAGTTTTTTTTTCCTGTGGTGGGTTATTGTATAGGGGCAGGGGGCAGAGGGGGGTAGATAATGGACAGTGTTCAGCATCCTCACAGCCTGGTGGATGAAGCCATTTGTAAGTCTGGTGGAGTGGGCCTGAAGACTCCAATACCTTCTGAAGTGGGAGTGTGCGGGATGGGAGGTGTCTCTGCGGGTGAGGCGGGTGTTGAAGATGTCCTTAAGGGAAGGCAGAGGGGCGCCGATGATCTTGCTGGCTGTTTTCACTATGTGTTGCAGGGTCCTT
>NW_018128001.1:1696482-1697078 GCF_001952655.1 Monopterus albus
CGCATGATGGGGGGTGGGACACTGGCTCTCCTCAGTTTGCAGAGGAAGTAGAGGCGTGTTTGAGCTTTCTTGGCCAGTGATGTGGTGTTGTTGGTCCAGGAGAGGTCCTCAGAGATGTGCACCCCCAGGAACTTGGTACTGCTCACTCTCTCCACTACAGCACCGTCGATGGTCAGTGGTGGATGCTTTAGAGGTTTTCTCCTGAAGTCCACACATGATCTGTTTAGTCTTCCCCACATTGAGGAAGAGGTTGTTGTCCTTACACCACTGGACCAGTTGGCACACCTCACTCCTGTAGTCGGCCTCATCATTGTTGGTATGAGGGCAACTACAGTCGTGTCATCCGCAAACTTGACAATGTGGTTGGTGCTGTAGGTTGGTACACAGTCGTTGGTCAGCAGTGTGAAGAACAATAGGCTGAACACACCTGTTGTACCCGGTACTTTTTACCATACTGACTCTGAGAGACAAGACAGTCCAAGTAACTTCAAAACAGTACTGATTTATTCAAAGGATCACGGGTAAAATTAACATTACACGCTCAGGTATCTTGTACCTCCAAACTGCTCGCAGGCAGATGTAAGATGAAAGACCCT
>NW_018128001.1:1707836-1710071 GCF_001952655.1 Monopterus albus
CTTTTCTGCTTCCGGGCTGCTTGGGCAGCCTGGGGTTGGAAGATCTCTGGACTTGAAGTGTTAATGCTTGCCTGTGACTCTTTGAATAAACCAGCACGGTTATATTTTTTATATACTCAAGTGGTCTGAGTCGTCCCTCTGAGTTCCTGGTTTGAAAGAACCGGACGAGGCTTTATAATAGAATAGAGCCTTTAACAGCATTTGCACGTAAGAGTTTTTTGAATCTAGGTGGGTGAGGACTGGATGGAGAACAGCAGTAATAGCATCCTCTGTGGACCTGTTTGACCTGTATGCAAACTGAAATGGGTCCGTAGATTGCACTGGTTAAAGTCACTGGCAACAATAAAAATTGCGTCTGGATGAGCCATCTCTGGCGTGCTGATGACATTGTGAAGTTTGCTGAGAGCCACAGAGGGATTAGCTCTTGGGCTAACATACACAGCAGCCAGAAACACAGCACTATGCTCTCTTGCTAGATAGGGCTGGCATTTCAGCAATAAAACCTCCACATCTGGCGAAGAGTGCTTATAAACAGTCTGTATATCTCCACACCACGAGTTATTGATAAACGTACACACATGTCTGTGCAGATTCTCAGTCTATCAGGTCATCTACCTCCTGGGTCCTGATTTTGGCACATGGGTTAAGATCAGGACCCAGGAGGTAGAGGCTTTCACCAAGCATATCAACTCTGTGGATGACAACATCAAGTTCACTCGTGAGGATGCCAGAGATGACTGTCTGGCCTTTCTGGATTGTGCAGTCCACTTGGGAGGGCACAGAAGCCTGAAGGTACAAGTATATCGGAAACCTACACACACGGACCAATACCTGTTTTTTGACTCACACGATCCACTTCAACACAAACTGGGAGTCATCAGACCACAACACACACACACACACACACACACACCTGGTTTTGATTACATTTCAGCTGGCAGGAGTTAACAGGAGTTAACCTATTCATGCCAAATGACCAATAGGATTACGAAGTGTTGAGTATAGTACCTCTGTCCAGGGCAGAGCAGCCCAAGAAGATAAATCTATTGTTAAAACATAATTCATGGTTCAGATGACAGATCTCCTGCGGGAGCTCTGTCGCTCTGATCCCAGCGCTGTAATGACTTCACTGTGCCCAGACTTTGAGTAAACTTCCTGTTGATTTTATACAGTCCTCTCCTGTCTTCACTTCTCATGCTTTCAATAAAAGAATTTGGGTAGAATCTAATAATGTGACAGTGCCTACAGCACTCAGATCTCTACAGTTCCTTAGGAATCCAAGCAACTGTCACATGACTAAGGCAGCACAAGGCCAGTGAGCTCAATCTTTTACAGTCGCTTGTCCTATTCAAGGGTTAAAAACTAAAGGCCAATTTGCAAATCCCCTCTCACCCTGAGGGCATGAGATGGAGGAAGGGAATGCCCAATTTCACTCTTAAGAAGCCATTAGGATGCAGGACCTCATTAAGCTTTGAACTTTCACAGGCCATAAGTTCATTAAGTGCCCAACTTTTAGAGGTTAATTGATGTAATCACTGCCAAAGTGTTTTAAGAAGAAGGGAAGATTCGGCTACAAACAAATTGAAACCTGAACGTGATGGGCAAAAGACTTCTTAACCTTTTCCAAGAGTTGTTTTCAATACAAGTCTCAGCTAATGGGCCCCTAAGAATGGATGACAACGCAATGAAGCTGCCGAGTTGCTCTCATTTCTGTTTGACCTAATCAATCCCTCATTGTTTTAATGGGTCGCTAAACTGGTGTAGTTTTGGATTCATGCACAATGAACAGCTGCAAGTATTTTCAGGGTGAGGAAAATATCTGGAAATCAGATTGTGCTCAACATTCAGTAGATGTTGAAACACTGTTTCCTTCTGAATTTAGATGGAAACTAATTTACCATTTAAAGTATGCTTTGGCTGCAAATGAATTACTAATGAAGTATACACAGTGGTTTATTAAAGTATTACAGTGAAATGGGGCAATGTTTTGCTTGATGTTGAACTACCATGAATAAATTATGTTAGATTCAAATATTAAGATGCACTAATTATCAGTGACAGGTGATAATAAGTACGTGGAACCAGGATTTCAACCATTTTCAGTTGTAACCCAAAAGAGATCATATCCAGTAGTGCAAGCTCACTTCCACACCTCAGTCTCTGGCATAGTGCACTGAAGTCCACTTAGCTGTAACTGCAGTACCTGTCTTTGTCACTGAGGCATCTCCCTCTGTG
>NW_018128001.1:1710175-1710631 GCF_001952655.1 Monopterus albus
TTGATATTGGGGTATCTATTATCAGTGGCAGTGGTGATACACTTTAGACAAAGATGCCTAATGCAGGGGATGCAGCCACATCCACACAAGGTCAGCATAGTAACTGCTGCCACAAAAGATGTAGCAAAGAAATCACTAAATTTTTCCACTTGCCAAAAAATTTTGACAAACCAATCTTCTATGTAATTTTTAATTTCTGACTGTTCAGCCGTCTCCTCTGATAAAATTTCAACCCTGTCAGGGCCCTAGTATTGAGCCATCAGGAGCAGGTTTATTTGGGATGTGAGTACAACACTGTTGCCCAATCATAGTACGAACACCCCCTTTTTCAATCAGAATGAAGTCTAATGCCAATCTGTACGACATAAGAGAAGTGGCTGCCAGTTGCTCCTGAAACCTAACAACTAAATCTCTGGTAACATTAGTGAGATTAGTAAGACACTGAACATTAAACTA
>NW_018128001.1:1710807-1713690 GCF_001952655.1 Monopterus albus
TCATTATAACTAGGCTAATGAGGCCCAGAATACAGAGAACTACACCAGGACGACTGCCTAAACCTGTCAGACTAGGCATTTTGTCTGCTGTCCTTGTCAACGTTTTTGCTCTCTGATAAATATTACACTAGTGTAGGTCCTCTTCTGACTGTAGCTCTGGTTCTACAGGATTGTATATCAACTCATGTACTGAGGTTCTCAAATAGGCATTCACAGTGCCGTCCTATTTCATCAACATCTAAATGAAAAGGCTATGAGTAGTCGGGTGCATGCAAAGCACATGCGTATGCCAAAGCCTGTTTTATGGCAACAAAAGCCTCCTCTGCTTGTGGAGTCCACAACAAAGTAGAACCTTAGTTCTATAGCCCGCCTCTGTGAGCATGGCACGGAGAGGTGCCACAAAGCTGGTGAAATTGGGCACAAAATTCTTGCTGTAATTAATAAGTCCTAAGAACTGCATCATGGTCTTAATGGTGGTGGGCTTAGAATGTGAGAGAATCAGTTTTCTGTGACTCAGTCATATGCCTGTGGAGGTGGGTAGACTTGATGCTGATATTGCGGTGCATGGTGACTGCTGATATGAAAAGGGACATTCATGCAACCAGTGTCCTCTTTCATTACAAATCCAGCACCTGTCATCTCTTGGCGGACCTCTTCTGAGAGTCCAAGGTCCTTGACCTCTTCCCTGTGGCCTGCCACGGTACTGAGGTCCACAGTACCTGGGAGCGGAATCCCACTGATAAGGTGGTGCGGTCGGCTGTTGAACAAAGGGCTGCTGCCGTGCACATGGCTGTATAGCATTCTGCACCGGCATTTGGTTAGCTGTAGCCTTACTTTAACTTTGTCTTGCATCTCCTGCAACTGTGCTTTAGCTAACTGTGCCTGCAAAGAAGAAAGCTCCTTTGTATTAATTTCTTGTGCTTCCAGCTCATTGTCAATATACTGAGTGACATAAGCTGACCACTGCTCAAATGCAAATGTGTTGAGTCCCACCACCTGTCTCAGAAGATGCTGTATGGATGCTGGGAGGGAAGCCTCCACAGCACTGCAAAATAGCACCCCCATGGTGTCATTGACGGCTGGGTCATCACCAGTGCGGTTCTGCCAGAGTTCACGCACTCTGAGTAAATACTGATGTGTCGTGTGTGTCATTGTGCATGTGTACATCAACCCTATGTGTCAGCAAGACCCATAACAGACTGTCCTGTACAATTTGTTGTATATTTACATATCCGGGACACATTGTAAAAGTATTGGTTTATGATTTTAGTATTTATTCCATCGGTATTTATACTGATAATGCATATTGGCCACATGTTATCCCCTATGTAACCACAAGAGGCGCTACTGTGTAGTCTCTAAGAGCGAGGCCACATGGGATATGTAGTGTGTTTATCCTGCAGCCATTTGGCCCCCAAGGCCATGCTTTGGTAGCATGTTATCCTCAATGTAAGCACAAGAGGAGCTAGTGTGTAGTGTCTATGAACAATGCATCTTGGGTCTTGTAGTGTGTTTCCCCCTGTGGCCATTTTGTACACACTGGGCCATTTTGTCTCAGTTCATCAGGTATGAAACCTGTCGCTCTCATAACACGTGTCCACAATTGTTTTTATATTTATTATTATTCCACGCAGAGAGTTTTGCATACACCATGTCCAGATGTTAAACCTATCCTGGCAGGGTCATATACTGATGATGAATATGTTTTGTCAGCTGGAGGTACAGTCCTTGGACTCTTCCTCCTTACAGGCCCATTACCTCTCTCCAGCAGGGTTCCAGCATGGGCTGCATATGCCATCTGAGAGTTACATGCATTAGCCTGTGGCTCTTTTCCCTCAGTCTCTATCCTAATCTCACAGTTCAGAAACAATGTAGAATCTCACCATATCTTTTCACTTTTTTAAAATCAGGACTTAACCCTTTCTGATCCAAAATATGCCATATCTCCTCATCCAGCCCATCTTCAACATTCAAAGGTACCAAAGCATAGTCATTCTTAAGCTGGATGGTAGTGTTAGCTAAATGTTTAGCCTTAAGGTGATATTTCAGGCTCAATGTACTTTGATAGTCAGAAAATTCCTTATTCCAGAAACTACACGGAATCTGTATATGACCCTGCCAGGATAGGTTTAACATAAGTATAACATTGTGATTAGAGTTAATATAAGCTAAAGTATATAACTGTTTATCATATTTAAGAAATGTTGGTGAAACATCACAAAAAGTACAAAAAGGAGGAAAATTGTAGCTCATACAACAAAAGCATCAAAGTGATAACACCTAGAACAAATATGTTAACTGAAAGTCAGAACATTAGGGAAAAAGACCAGCAAGAAACTTGAAGCACAAAACAATAACATGTAAAATACAGAGCAGTATTTTTTCTTAACATACTAAAAACATTAAATAAATTTAAGAGAGTGCTAAAATAATTTTCATTTTTCCAACTGTTACTCAAAGACAGTTTTACTCCAAATTCCAGAAATGAACTAGCTGTTGTTAGGTACTTTCTTAGTTAGATAGATATTGATTAGAGATCTGTTGTATTAGAAGATGTTAGTGTAGCCAGGATGTCTTCCTCAGGCTGTTAAATGCAAGGTTAGTTAAAGCAGAGAAAGGCTGCAGGCAGGGATAAATGTTATTATGACGGTAAAAGTGACCATAATATTTGTCTTAATGTGTAATGTTATGTCAAATTGTTTTAGATACACACCACGAAAACAACAGTCACACACCTTGACTTTTCCTCATGTTTTGGCTAACGTTATAGCCAGCTGCAAAGCTGGTGAAAGAGAGACGTCTCGGTTGACGTTTCTGTGGAGGAGGGGGCGAGCCAACTAAGTGATTAATATTGTATAGCAATTCTTGGTTCGGGGTCTTTTT
>NW_018128001.1:1713702-1717988 GCF_001952655.1 Monopterus albus
TTTGGCAGGCTGGGGGTTGGAAGATCTCTGGACTGGAAGTGTGAATTCTTGCCTGTGACTCTTTGAATAAACCAGCACGGTTATATTTTTTATATACTCAAGTGGTCTGAGTCGTCCCTCTGAGTTCCTGGTTTGAAAGAACCGGACGAGGCTTTATAATAGAATAAAGCCTTTACTGTTTAGATTTCGATTTAATTGTACGTTGCCAATTCACAACAATAGCCTCTGGGAGATAAGAGATTAGTGACAACAAATTAAGAATTTACTTGATGAAATGAATATTCACATCAAGTACTAGCAGATCACTGATATCTGATTAAATTAAATAGTGATTTAATAATTGCAATGAAGGATCTTGCACCTTATAACCTTTAAATCTTTTTTGTGTCCGTCTTTTGCGGCTTTTCAATGTGAAAAAAATGTGCTTTTAGTTTGAAATATGACCGGAAGAGTTGTTGTTTCCGTTAGCCTCTCACGGCGGAAAAGGGAGCGCAATTTCCTGGAAACAAATGTGAAACCGTCAGTTAGAGGTGATTATTGATTATGAGTTCGTCAGCAATTACCCGTCAGAGCTCTAATTCAACGTAACGGTGGTTAATAACATCGGCGATAGTAAGCTATTAATTCCTAGCGTTAGGTTTATCTGTGTTAGCCTAACCTAGCCCAGCAGAGTACGCGTTACCTCGGTTGGACCCGAACCAGATCGGACTGGACTGTGAGAGCACCGTTTCCACCATGGGAGCCCACCGCAACGAGGGAGGCCGGGACTGGCTCCGGAACCGCCGGAGCAGAGCCCGGTAGGAACCGCAGCTAACGGAGGCTAACCTAGCACATTTCATATACGGAGGTGTTTCAGAGCGCTTTACGAAGGCAAGGAAAAACAGTTACAGCAATAAAAGTGTCCGAGTCGGGGCACATCTAAGGTCATCGGGAAGCTGGTTCCACCTGTGTGCAGCATAGTAGCTAAAAGCAGCTTCACCCTGTTTGGTTCTGACCCGGTGTTCTACCAGGTGACTGCTTCCTAAGGATCTCAGGGCCCTGCTGGGTTTGGATCCTTCACTCCGATCAGAAATGTGTTTTGGATCTATACCATTGAGAAGTACTTTAAAATCGATTCTCAAGTTAATTGAGGCCTAGTTTAAGGATTTAATTACAGAAGTGATGTGCTCAGTTCTCCAGGTTCAGGTTAAAATTCGAGCAGCCGAATGAGCTAACGTTCTCTAACAAATGAAGGCCTGAATGACTTCCTCTAGATCTTGTATGAACATAAAACCTCTGAGCTTGAGTTTTTGTCATTATAACTCCAGAATCAAGCTGGGCATTAACTTGCGTCCTTTCCTTCGTGTTGCCAGAAACAATAACTTAAGTAATTTCTTTGTTTAACTGAAGGAAACTTGATTTCATCCAGGTATTGACTCACTCTAAGCACTGACAAAGTGAAACTTGATTTCATCCAGGTATTGACTCGTAGTAGTGACTTGCTGATGAGGACTATAGTGAATGAAGTTGGTTACAAATCTGAAGACAATGTGTGAGATAAGCGGACAGGCCACACGAACGCTTATCTTCATCTGCATCGTGGCGGTGTTTGCATCCTTGGTCCATGTCACTACTGTTTTGACCTTTTCTGTTTGTAAAAATGGGAGGAGAAATGTTTAGAGTCAGCCGTTGTCTGCAGAAACCGACCTGCTCACACACTCTTGTCACTAGCTAGTTGTCTTGTCCCTGCTTTTCCAGCCTCGTAGCGTGCGCCAAGTTACAAAAACTGGGATGTGCACGAAACAATACCCAACATGCACATGCGTCAGACTTTGTGATATCATATGTGGTGCGCACCGCAGGACGCATGGGTGAGAACGGCGAGTATAAACCAGAGTCAGTAAGGTAGAAGATTTGTGACATTGAGGGGTTAAAATGGCAGCAGGTCATGTCACTCGTTTAGCTTCAAATGGTTCCAGTCGATTAAGGTCCATTGTTTTCTGTAGGAAACGGCAAGATTCATCAACAATTACTATTTTTAATGACATGTTCTGTTACCGTAGATAGCTCGATTAATCGAGCTAGGTACCTAATTATTAAAATGACCCAATATTTGAGAGAGAGTCAAAAAAGGTTCTAAGTCGGAACAACCGCATACATCTGCAAACAAGCAGTTTAGCTGAATGCCCCAGGTATTTACCGTTTGATTCAGCAAACAGGCTAATGTGACACGGGTAATGCCCAGTTTGCTAACGTAACAATAGCACAAAGATTAGCCGATTGCCATAACAGTTTTCAGTGGCATATAGCAAACAACTGACCCACCTGTCCAGCAGAAAAAAGCCACTTCTTTGTCCACCCTCATCCATTTTAAATTCTGAAGCTCTCTCCATCTTTGGAAAGCAGTACGTAGCTGTGTTTACCCAGGTCTCCAACTTTGCCTGCTTAATGTTATAGTTGTTATTTTTTTATTTTTGTGCTTGACTTTCTCCTCCTGGTTGTTTAGATGTATGGGCTGTAAGTGGAAAAGGTGGCGCTGGTAGTTTGTCAGCCATCTCTCCCTTTCAGCTGCATCAATGTTGTGAATTTAACAAACCGATACCCCCGCACACACACACACACACACTATGCTGTGTACAAGCAAGAGCACCTCCTTGTGTTGATTGGCTGAAATTATCCGACTGACTCAGATCCTTTTTTGTCTATTGCAGAGCAAGTACAACACACTGCCACATGGGGAGGCATGAACTGAAAGGGCAGCAGAGAAATGTCAGAAAAATTGTAGCTGAATATGACAATATGTAATGAATTAGAATCACTGACTATACCTTTAATCCACTCTCATGGGTATAAGCTGCACGGCCGCATCGTTTCAAGTGCATTGTGAGTGCAGGCCAGTGGGGGAGTGGGTAGGGGAAGCAGTCGTGTTCATGCGTGGTATGAGGCAACCATTCCTGGAAGTACACCCTAAGTTGAACTCACTTCATGTTTACAGACCTCTGGTTTGTTACCTCCTGAAACCAGTTAGCTCTTGTTCATGGCATTAGGGGTTTGTTTGAATAATATCCTAAATATGGACAAGAACAACACAGTGATTTGTGTTATTAGTTCAAATAATAGTTTGTTTGTTTTTTTGTTACTGCAACTTGTATGAAGCTCTGACCATATTTTAAAACTAATTTATACATTAACGTGGACAATCCCAAAGAGTTCACTTACTTTTTTTGCCACTATATACCACACTTCCACAAGGTTGGTTTGTTGGGTGTAAACATTTCCTGATGAAACCAACATAGGTCAATGGTTTGTTCCATCAGCTCACAGTCGCACAACAAACAACCACTGAGTTTTTAATTCAGCTAGTTTCTGAAAGATGTGTAAGAGTCTGAGCTTCAGCAAGATGAAAACATGACTCAAAGACCAGGACAGCAACAGGTTCTCAGCAGAACCTTGGGTCTGATGGTTCTGTGTGTGTGTGTGTGTGTGCGTGCATAGAAGCCGTGGAACTTGATGATCAAACACAGACAGATTCATAGACGAGGACGACGCTCACACATGACAGTCAGGTCAGTACTGGTTTATCTCATGCACAGCTGTCATCACAGTGCAGCCAATGGATTCAGCAGAGAAACAGTACAAAGTAAAAGAGAAGGCTGATGTTGATTAAAAAAATAGGCCTGGGTGATGAAATGATAACGATATATACTGCGATAGGCACTTCCTCAATAATGGTAACAAATGAGTTTGATAGCGTGGTTGGTTAAAAGCAGTGTGTGCAGACCACATAACGGTGGCTCAGTGAACAATCCCCAAACATGCTCCCTTCCTAGGTCATAAAGAGCCAGTCATAGCACTTGCTAATGCAGCATGCCACAAGTGATACACAAACAGCTGGTCATAGATCAGTTGCATTGTTGGCATTGCTCCGTCGCCCATCTCAATATTCACCTGTGTATGTGTGTATGTGTAGCTACACGGATCCTCAGGTGTCCATGGATCTGCTGAGGGCGGTGCTTCAGCCGAGCTTCAACGATGACATCATGGCTGTGTTCAAGAAGTACCAGAAGGTCAGAGGTCACACCTGTGAGATAGATGGTGCACAAATATTGGGTACATCTCAGTTCCCTTAAAGGTATCTGCTTGTTAAAAGTGATGTAACATTCCAGGTCCAAGCTCATCCAGACCCAAAAGGTGGAGCCTGTCCTTCTACATTCTTTTGATTTAAATAGAGTAGTCAGTGTCGTCGTTCCGCCTGGTGACAGAGGCAAATAACCAAAATTTATTACACGTCGTAGTAAATGTATTCC
>NW_018128001.1:1718303-1727594 GCF_001952655.1 Monopterus albus
AACTCCTTTTTAATAGTTCCTAGCTTTTGTTATTTTCATCAGTGTAAAATGCGAACTTGCAGGGCGATTGTGGTTCAGTGGGTAGAGTGGTCATCTCCCAACTGGAGGGTTGGTGGTTCGAATCGAGAGGCCTGTAGTCCACATGTTGAGTCCTTTAATTGTTTTAGCTTTTCCCTCACTTGTGTCTTAGTCCCACTCACATAGGATATGAGGAAAACATGAGGAGAGAGGACCTGAGGAAACATGTTTATGTCAACATGACGTGTTTTCCTCTAAGGCATCCAATCACCAACTGATTTGTGGTAAACTGGCATGTCAGTCCTTAAAAGACTTCTGTGAAGGATGGTCTCATGTATCCTTGCTCCTGCCTCCTCCAGGAGCATCTTCGCTCATCAGAGCAGGAATAAGAGCTTTGGGATGTCCTTCGAGATGGTGGACGGCATGATTTCTGGGTCGAGTGAGGAGCAGGGAATGAACAAATAAGGGAATGGGGATTTATCCTTAGTATTCATTATCATGAAGTTTTATCAAACTGGTGTGTGATATTATGGATTTATGTGAGGACAGGTGTGTTACCACTCACCAGGTGTGAGCAGATGCTCTTGTTATTTGTGTTGCAGTTCTTTGAGAAGGCGGCGGAGAATGTGAAGGAGAACGTTGGAGACGAGGTTCACACTGATCAGCTGATCAGGGAGACCTGCAGGAACATTCTGGAACATGTGAGGTCACTTCCTGTGTACTTGGCCTGCTTTTGTTTTCTCTTTACATGAACAACATGGTTGTTAAAGATGGTGGAGCCCATGCTCATTGCTACCCCTAGTCTGGTTGTGCTCGGCCACAGAGGTGGCTCATAAGCTGCAATCTGTGTTCAGTGCTGCCCAGTGTTGAATGCTCACAAAACCAAGGTAATGTTGTCAAATGCAAACAAATCCAACAGATACAGTCAATATTGGGACATCTGAAAGGAAAAAACAGATGATGTTGCATGTTATAAAATCCTGAGAGACTTGATGAAGGACTCTGCTTTAAACAACATGTTGAAAAACTGAGAAAGGAGCTCAGGCTGAAGTTGGGCTGTTATTTCACATGCCAGCCTTGTTCTTCCTTGGAAGCCAGGAAAAGACTGGCTGCTGCCATCTTCTTTGTTGTCCTTGGTTACGGTTACTTGCTCTACATTAATGCCCTGTTTCAGTATCTTAATAAGCACAGTACATGCCAGTGTGTTACCCCATCACAGTATTCTGTACTCCACAGTGGGCTGCCCATCTCTCGCTGTGCTATTTAAGTCATTGCTACATATTTATACGGTGTTGAGAAGGTGACTTTCAAAATGTAAGAGGTCACAGGTTACTAGTTATTCTGTTAAAAATGTAAGAAGTAGTGTAACTATTTTAATTACTTCATCAGAGTAATGTAACTTGTTACTTATTTTTTGATTGGTTTACTAAAAGATGTTTTAAACTGGGCAGTAAAACTGAAAGGTCCTAACATAAATTTAAACCAGGCATTGTAAAACTCACAGCTGTGATCGACATTTATTACTGTCAAATTTATATTAAAGGCTCTTCAACATAACCTCAGTTACTGTTGAAACAGCCTAGTGAACAGGCACCAAGCAAAACTCTTTTCTTATTTCAGAAGGAAATACTGTTCACTTTCCAGAACTGAAAGGAGTTCATGTCCAACAACATGGCCACCCGCCTTGGCATTGTTAGCTGGTCATAGCCAGGCTGCTTAGAGCAATGTATGTTGATTTGATTGGCAGAAGAGAGACGGTGCAAAGTCGTACGAGAACCCATCAAAATGTAACCAATCTGTCAAAAGAGTGGAGCCTCTGTAGACTTGTGCTGCATTTTCACTATGGGAGCCTAATGAGAGATATACCCTGTACATCCCTTAACCATCACCGAGCGTAGGCTCCGGGGTCGACGCCGACATCCTGCTTTGTTTTTCCATTGTATTTTCTAATAGGGGGTAAATTAGGCAGCAAGTGAACAGCAATGCTAACACTTGGTGTGAAGATGTAGAGACGTTTAACGATCAGCGGCGACTGCTCTGTGCGCGCACACGCACACACACACACCCCACCCCCCCCTCACATTCCTGGTACTTGATTTTAGTACTACCTCCCGAGGGTTGCTGGAATTTTGCTCCCAGAATGCACCTCCAAAGTGGGCGCATCGTAGTGGAAATAAACACGGAACTTGTGATGAGTGTTACTCAGCACGACACATTTCGGTAGATTCCTATAGTGGGAATACTCCTATAGAGACAGCTCTTTGTTGGCCACCTTGATGATGCCATTTGTCTAGACGTATGTTAACAGGTGTTCACACATGGCGAAAATGTGCAAAGCAACAGAATGAATGCTATATAAACATGTAAGCTTTTACCAAAAAGGATATATTCAGATGTAATCACCACCATTTTGATCAGGAACTATAATTTAATTGCATATTTTTTCCTCAGTAACTGTAACTGATCATGATTACATTTATTTTGTAATTTAATTACTGTAGTTACTTCCCAACACTGCCTTTATATATGCAGCTGTCATAGGTAACCTCCCCCATATTTTTGTAAAATAATCTCATAGAACTCATCTTTCTGTTATAATCTCAGGTCACAGTTTTCAGCTGCGATGGGAAAGAAAGCCTTTGTGTTTTCTGCTCTAGACACTTAGTTTAAAAAGAGAAAGCAACTGAACATATCTGGTATCTTTGCCAAAGTTTAGGTAAATGGTAGATTCACTAGTGTATGATTCTTGTTCTTGTTCTTGTTTTGAGCTAAAAATGTAGTATTTTGTGTTTTTGTTTTTGTTTTTTTGCTAAAATTTTAGTTGTTTTTGTTTGTATGCAACTTGTTAAAGCCGTTGTGTTGGTAGGGTTCCATTTGAAAAAAAAGAGAATGTATACTTTCAGTAGGATCTTCCTCATTAAGTAAAATAAATAAAACACCTGTCTGTGTCACTGTGATTGCCACGGTTTCCTCTGTCGTCAACAGGCCAAACAGCTGTTTCCAGAGGTGGAGGTGAAGAGGGGTGGGGCAGAAGTTGCCATCAAGGTAGAAGCCCTCAAACTGGTCAAACAGATGCTCAGGAACAGGTTGTAAACAGGACTGGTTCTGACCAGGTTCTGATGTGGTTCTTTGTGTCATGTCAGAGGCCCAGACCTGGTGATGAAGACTGCAGTCAGAGAGGAAGCCCCCTCCCGAAGAAGGTACTGTAACCCCTGATCTCTGGACTCGCACTGGAAATATCACATGACCTTTATCTCTCTTTATTTTAGATAAAAGTGTTCCTTAGTATTAAAGTACAAACCATGCGCAGAAGGAACGTACAGGTGGTTTCTCCTGACAGGACTGTGTTCACCTCAGCTGCCGAGCACACCTCTGCAGGTGTAACTGAACACAGCACATTCACAAATTAAACCGTGTAAACTAAAAACAACCTGCCTTGATGCTTCATATGAAAATAGCAGAAATACACAGACATTATAAAACTGAATGGTCCTTTAAATCAGCTGTCAAAGTTCCACCCTCTAACATGGAGGTCAGGTGATCAACTGCTGTCTTACAAACAGCTGGAGGTGACAGGGTTGATCAATAACTATGATTACTTTCTGTCTTCAGAGGAAAGCTCGTCCAGGTGCTACGCTCGTCTCCTGTGATCGACCTCAGACTTTCTCTTCTCAGTGAGTACCTGACAGAGAGGTGACATCATCAGTATCTAGGTAGATTACCACACCTGACATCTGCCTGACTCTTTGTGTACTTAGAGTGAAGCTGAAGTCTGATCCCATCAAGAAAGAAGGACCAAAGGTGAGTCAGATCACGCCTACAGAGACATTCATTCAGGTGTTTTCATCAGACTGGTGTAAAGGTGATGTGTGTCAGAGATTCAGCTGCTCCAGGACACAACCACAGGTCTGATACAACAGCTGTATCACGCAGTGTGTGCCTGAAAACAGGTGTTACACCTGTAGTCTGTCTGCACACCTGTTATGTCACAGCATACACCTATATCCAGGGGTTTGAACACATCTGCAGACTGAATGTTTCCTGATCTGTGAGGACAGAACTGAGGTGGAATAAGTACACATCAGTACTCGGGTATTTTACTGAAGTAGAAGCTGAAACACCAGTGTAAAAATACTAGTAGCCTAAAAGTACTACACTTAAAAAGTTACTTCACTAAAAGTGCAAACTGTTACCAGCTATTTATACTTGTAGTACTGGAAGTACAAGTAACAGTCCTCTCAAGTGTTGATGGATATTAACAAATATATTGGGTATGGATAAAATATATGTGTATGTGTATACAGTATATAGTGTATGCAGTACTGTATATGTAAAGTGCTGGGTTTAATGGTAAAACCTTATACTTTATAAACCCTTCATGTTAAAGTGGGCCCACACTACCAGTCACTACACTAGTGTCCCATGGCACTTTTCTGTATTTTCTGACTTCTCTACAATGTTACACTGATGAATTATCATCTTAAATGTGACTGAAAGCTCAAAAAAATGAGGTGTACCTATGATGTTGTAGAAGCAACTCGGTTTATACAAGTCTTGCAAACTCACGAGATGTTTTTTTTCTAACAAAATAGAGTATTACCTGATAGTTTAAGGATTTCCTTGAATGGTCATAATCTCCAGGCAGTTGCACGTTCATGTGAGTTTTCCTGACATCCAGAGGTGCCCTTGTAAAAGCAGAATTTTTCGACTGCTCCTGGTTTTGTGGATATATTTTCCCTCCCGCTGTTGCACTGTGGCCAGAGGATGTGGAGAAAGATACAGGGCCTGAGGTTACTGCATGTGCTGGAATGTTCCTGTACAGGGATTCACTGTTTTACCTGACTGGGTCTAACCTACAAGCAGTCGGCTAGTGACTGAACCCCGAACCTGGATTCCCCTGGAGCACAGTACCTGTTTGTTCTGACTGCTTGAGGCCAGTGTGTCTGCTGCATGTGAGGTGTTGCTGGTTAACTAGCGGATTAACGACCCATGATGTTATTGTCAGTGCTACGCTACCTGTTGGAATTAATTTCACTGCTTTGGGACTGTATGTGGTCGTGTGGGGGAAGACGCAGTGACCACCGGTTGGATTTACCGACCTTGGAGCTACTTCCACTACTCGGTGGGACGTAACACTAAGGTTAAAAAACACAGGTTGCGTCTGTTAATACCATATTTCTGTAAGTTAGAGAGAATTGTTGTAAGTCTGGAGAAGTTACTATGTCTGAATTATGCCAGTTAAAATATGGGGATCCTCAGTTACCCACTTTGTTTAGAGTGTTACTCGCACTCACTCCTATGGGCAATTTAGAGTCATCAATCAGCCTAACATGCATATCTTTCAACTGTGGGAGGAAGCTGGAATCGGCCCATGCTTGAACCCGGAACCTTCCTGCTGTGAGGCAACAGTGCTAACCACTGCACCGCTGTGCCATGTGTTCTTGGGTTTTATCATTCTGAAATAATTACAGAATATTTGATGGGTGCAAAGCTAATCTAGAGATACCCAGGTTTAAACATTAAATAGCTGGAAATGAGTAAAATGAGCAGCCACGAGGACTTGAAGTGCCTTATTGTAGTAGTTGTACTAAATGTTACTTTGCACGTCTGCCAGCTACCTGTCAACTGTCACATGATTTAACAGCTGGCTGGCCAGCGGCTGGAGGTCCTGCCCTCCTCCTCATAAAGCTCTGGTTGTTCTTTGCAAAGAAGCTTAAGAGTTTTTGGTTGGAAAATGGCAGTAACAGTAATCTGAGCACACACCTGTTCTCCTCACCTGCACAAAAGATAGTAGAGAGGCTGTATGTAGTTCACCTGCCACACACCTTTGAGATACGGTATGTCTACATCACCTGATAAAGTGATGAAACCTGTAAACGTGCAGTCACAGGACACAGTGGTTGGTTCAGCTGTGTAACCTGCAAAGTCAGGAGTCACAGGCTATAGGTAAACTGCAGGGCTTCATCATATCAACGTGTGTTTACCTGTGTGTATTTCAGTGGGATCCATCCAGACTGAATGACAGCAGCACGTTCGTTCTGGGCTCCAGAGCCAATAAGTGAGTCAACAACACATGAATGCGACTGTGTCTCTGATGGTTTGTTTATTCCACACCTCAATCACAAGGGACAGAGCGGTCTTGTCAATCTGAGTATGCCCAGTCACATGTAACTTGGTAAACGTTTCAGCTGTTAGATAAATGTGAACATCATGTGAAACTGGAGCTACTTTTAAAAACTATTAATGGTGTGACAAAGATATTGATCAGTGCAAAAGAGCGCAGTGCGGCATGGACATGGAAATCAAGTGTGGTCATCACAGAGACATGAACACTCAGTCATGTTCTTCATTCAAAATGTTTATAAAATAAACGCATAGAAAGTAAACTCCACAGATTCCCCCAGTTAATGAGATGATGCCTGTCAGATGGTCCCAGTATGAGTATTACATTCAGAGGTGCAACCGCCTCAAGAACTGTGATGTCACTGTGCAGGGCGCTAGGGATGGGCGGGACCAGAGGACGCATCTACATCAAACACGCCGACCTGTTCAAGGTAACAACACAAACAGTGTTACACTGCATTCACACACAGGTAGGAGTGTCCACAATGTGTCTTCTGTGCACACACACACACACACACACAGTGAACGGTCTGTCTTAAAGCTAAGTAACCTGCTGCTCTGGCGATATTTACATCCTTTACAATCCTTACAAATTCAGATATTTAAAATGAGTGGTCAGGACATTTTATTCATAGACATGTGTATCCAGACACAAAGCATCTGTTTGTGCAAATTCTCAGTCATCCAGGTTATAGTAAGCTGTAAATAGAAAACATCAACTGGACCTGGTTTTAGGTAGAAACACCACCCAGGGGGATTAAAAACCTCCTGCTCACCACCAGTCAGACAGAACTGATGAAACCTCTTGGATGAGAGGTGAAAGGTGTTCTACCTAAAACCAAGTCCAGTTGATTTTTTTTTTCAAAACATCTGTTTACACGTAAATGATCTGAAGATGTGTTTCTACGCTGTAAAAACATGGAGGCTGCTCTGAAGCAGCTTATGAATGTTGTCGTGTCCTGTCCCAGCATTAACACATTCAGTGTCCAGGAGAGCAGTTTTTGTCTCTTCATAGTTGTTAGATAGAGGTGGTCCTGTAGTAAAGTTTACTGGTTTGAGTGTGAGCAGTTCATTAATATGTGTTCACTGCACTTTAACAATAATCTGTTGTCTCTATGCTTGTATACGTATCAGTATGCAGCAGATGCAAAGGACAAGCAGTGGTTGGCTGAAAAACACCACATGAGAGCGACAGGAGGGAAGATGGTGAGAACAAACACTTTTTATTAAAAGTTCATCAGTACAACATCATGTGTTCACTTCCAGCAAACTACCATGAATAAAGCTCAACACTTCCCCCTGATTCTTCACATTAAAAGTGTTACTGTTTACTTTGCCGGTAGACTTTAATGTGGAATAAATTTGAGGAAGTGTTGGTAATGTAACATGGATCAGGGCTGTTGCAGGACATCAAGTAATCAAGTTTTCTTTTTTTGAGACACATTATTGGAACAAAAGGTTTCACAGAAGAAACTAACAGTAGGGTTTGAAACAAATTCAAATAAATGGACTGTCAGCAGCACATTTCAGTGCAGATAGGACACGTAATAACTGAACCACACACCACATTTAGCACAAACAAATATATTGACCAAGAAAAGTAGCAAATAAAGGTCAAGCTAAAGATTTTAACAATCGGTACTGGATTGTTCAAATAGAAATCAGAAAATCAATTATTTGTCCAGCTCTGGTTTCATCAGGAAACTTTTTGTTTTGTGCACTTTCATAAAAATATTTTACTGAAGCTACAGGTTTCTTACCTGAACCAGGTTTTAAATGTCTCTGTGAGATGAAAAAGGTAAAAGTTGAACTTGGCAACAGAAATTCTGGATTCAGACTGCACCTGAAATCTGTGCACTAACACCTGGGTTTGTCCAGGCCTACCTGCTGATTGAGGAGGACATCCAGGATCTTTTCCGCAGTGAAGAGTACAAGTGAGTCTGATGGCGCCTGTCTGCTTCCATGGTAACCTCCTTCACAGGTGTGTCACTCTGTTTGGCTACCATGGTAACAGCTGTCTGTGTGTTCAGGGACTGTCCAGATGTCAAGATGGACGAGTTGAAACCATTCTCAGTTCCTCCATGGATGGTGGAGAAGATGCAGAGAGCCATGGAGGCACAGAGAGACACCGATCTCTGACCAACCCCCCCACGCATTCCCACACACACTTAAGCACATGACCTGACCTCTGGCACCTGATCCAACAAATGAACTTTGACCTCTCATCTTAAAACAAAAATCACTGTATAGGTCTATTTTTTTTTTAAAAGCTGTAGAAACAGTGAACCAATCAGAGGACAGATTGATCATGTGATTTGATTGGATTGTTCCATAGTCTATTTTTAACAAATGAAATAAACAGATTCTGACATGAGGAACAATTTGTCTGTTTATCATCTGTATTTCAGACCAATTTAAACCAGTTTGAGTTTGTCATTGTGTCATTTCTGCTGTTTCTTATCTGAAAGCTGTCAATAGAAGTCACGTGACCCATCCACAGGAACAGGCCATGGACTTGAATCAACAGGTCATCCCAAGTCTCTTATAAGGGTATTAAGTCTCTTAATTTCCCTCATCTTTTCCTTGAGTCTTATTCACAACAACATAAGATGTGAGAAAAACATGAGAGATAACTCGAGGAAACACTATTAACAACATAAAGACGTCCTTTCCTTAGATCCTTCATTTAAAGCATCCAATCACCAACTGATTCCTGATAAAGGGGCACTGGTTCATAAGTCTTCCGGTAAGGAGGAAGAATTAGAATGTTTAGACCAGTCCAACAGCCTCACCGCTCTAGGTGTGAAAAAATATGCAAAAGGAATGAAAGTTTAGCAGTCTCCACTCTAGATTTCTTATTTTGGCCTATTTTAATAAAGATTCAAACAAAATGGAATCTTTTGAAAAGGATGAATGAAATGTAAAAGCTTATTTTACAGTAGATCAACCTCATCATCAGTGAGCCGTGGGCGTCCATGACCCTGTTTCCTTCCTTAGACACTGTTGGTAGCTACTAACCACTGCAGCCCAACAACACCCACCAAGACTTGCAGACTGGGAGATGCTCTGACCCAGTCATCTCCCTATCACAGTGTGGCCCTTCCTGGTTCCAACACATCAACTTTGGGACGTAGAAAGGACTGAAGACAG
>NW_018128001.1:1745828-1763465 GCF_001952655.1 Monopterus albus
ACCACTAGATGTCACTGAAACGAACCTCTGAATGAACCGATGTTCAATAGAATTTATGAAGTGGTTACTGGTTCATTGCCAATAGGATTTATGAAGTGGTTACTGGTTCATTGCTTCATTTGGACATCACTATGAAAAAGCCTAGTATGGCATGGGTACGACACGGGTCCTGGTGGCAGTGGAATGACTGCATTAGAGACACAAAAAACATCCAGTGTTGACTTCTTTGTCCTGGAGCAGTTCACCAGGTGGTCAAGACCAGGGCAATCGGCTTCACCTGTCTATCAATCATAAACTAAACAGGACGGTAAACATCAGAGAACAGGTGATGGGCTGGCAGAGGGACCACAGCACACCAGAGGACTCACTTGAGCTACAGGTACGGCACACACCACACCCTACAGCTTGTGACATCAGACTTTATTTATAAAAATAAACAGTGAGGACAATGTGAACAACAAAGTGACACCATCGGAGGCCGGGCATCACTCAATGCCTTCCTGTTTGTCTTTGATGGCGACTCTAAAACGTTCCTCCAATAGAGAGAGTTCACTGATCAGGTCTGTGATGGCGTTTGTAAATGCTTCCTGTCAATGAGAGCATCAGAAACATGACATCACTTCCTGTCAAAACAAAAGCCTCATGAGCTGCTGAACATACTCAGACGTGTGTTACCTGTGGACTGTAGTCAGGTGTGGTCTGCACTCTGATGACAATCTTGTGCTCTAGAGGATGAGGAACTTTATACCCAGCAAACAGAACTTGAGGATCCTTCAATAGCTGACTGACACAAACAGACAAAACACGTGATCAGGTACTGGTAATGTGTATTTTAAACACCGTGATCACACTGACAGAGCTTTAATTTGTAGAAAATGTTCCGTATTCTTCGCTAAAATGTGTCCTGTCGGAACAGTTTAATGAGCTGTTTTATCTCATCTACAAGTTCACTTTCAGCATTTATTTCACAAAGTCCTTGTAGGTGCTACACCGCCGGTGGGCTGGGCCTGCACGGACCCGGACGGTACGTGTTAAAACTCGGGGAAGCGGCTGTGTGCTGCTGCTTAATTGGGTGAATACTGGCGGTGACGTTTGGGCGCGTTTAGCTGTGTGCTGCACTAAATAGCAGCTTAATTTTCATCGGTATTAGTTGTGAAAGTAGCACGTTTTTTCACACCTTTCGTCCTAAATTTGTCTCAAAATTAATTTACATCGTCCCCGATCCTATTTCTATCGACGAGGGTGCGGCCATAGGCTTGAATCCTGGTTAAACCGCTTTATTTGAAAGTCACCAGAATGTGGAGACCAAAATACTCTGGACAAGCCACATAACTGTGATATTTGACCTGATTTCAACATCGTGATTTACTTTTACAAAAGAAGAGTCGGGGCCAGCCTCTCACACTGAAACACTGACGATGGTGTCCACCGTGTGGTCCCGTTTGAAGCCGTTAGCACGACGTCTGTAGCCGGTTACTCTGTTAGCTGTGTGGTAGCAGTGTTAGCCTCTTACGCTCGGATAATGTTGCCCAGCGTGTGGTCCTCCTTGTTCAGGGTGAACAAACATGCGTTGGGAACTTTGGTATCTTTGGTGATGCTGATCTTTTTCTCTCCTTCAAACAACAGAAACGACTCGAAAGCAGGAGGCGCATTCATCTTCTTCAGCGAACGTAAACTACACTACTCCGACTTCCTTCTTCTTCTTCTTCTTCTTCTTCTTCTTCTTCCTCTTCCTCTGGTTTAATGGCGGTTGGCAAACAATGAAATGGTGCATCACCTCCACCAACTGGACTGTGGATCAGGAGACAATATACTATTTCTCAACTAAAATAAAGGAATAAAAACAATTACGAAAGACGAAAAAACTAAATTCTCTTTATTAAATTTGTTCTCCTCAGATATCTAAACAAAGCCATATTTTTCTTGATGTTTTATGGCCATATATATATATAAGGCACAATCAAGATGACCCAGATCTGCACAGAATTTAGTTGTTGTTTTTTTTACCTGACTCCTCCACCCTGCTCACAAACTGTTTGACCGCCTACCCTCTGGGCGGCGCTTCAGGAGCCTCCGGACCAAAACCAGTAGACTCAGGAACAGCTTCTTCCCCACAGCTGTGAAATCCAAGTCCAGTTGATTTCCAAGGTTATTTTGGTTGCGGTTTACTATGACCTGGATGACTGAGAATTTGCACAGATATACACCCCTCACCCTTTCTCATCTCTCCTCCCGGGACTCATGCAATACACTTCTGTTACCTGTAACACTGAAGTGATCTGTTAATTTGCATATACACTACTCACAGGCAAAAACTCCATATTAATTTTTATCTTTACACTATTTACATCCATTGAACTGTTCACTCATGTAACTTATCTTCTTATTCTGCACTGTTTCATTCCATTTCATCCCATTGCACTAGTGTTCTATAAGCTTAATGTACCTTGTCCATTACTTGTAATTTGAATCCATAGTCTGTTGTACATTGTACATTACCCTACATATCTTACTGTAAATATGAACTGTACATATCCATCACTAAATTAGTTCTGACTATACAGACTGTAGATACTCACACTCTGCACTGCTGTTATTGCACTTCTGGTTAGATGCGAAACTGTATTTCGTTGCCTTGGACATGTACATGGGTAATGACAATAAAGTTGAATCTAATCTAGTCTAGTAGTAGTAGTAGTAGTAGTAGTAGTGATGATGATGATAAGGTCTGGACCTTATTTCAAGTGCCCTGAGATGATTTTTGTTGTGATTTGTCGCTATACAAATAATATTGAATTGAATTGAACTCAAAAACTGTACATTTGTCCGTTGCAAAATAGCTAATTTATTAATATAAAAATCTAAAAATTGTCTTTATAGTTTTGCCTCAAAGTTTTACGCAGTTTGTCAGGTTCATTATATTCCCGGCGCGCCCAATCACATCGCTGTTTCTCCGTGCGAGCCCTTGTCATTGGCCAGCATGATGTGGTTAGCTTTTAAACCTCCGGCGCTGATTGGCTGTGTGAGTGAGGTAGCGTTTGTTTAAATCGGGAGGCGGGAGTGTCTATAGTTTGAATCAGAGGTACAGTTTGGACTGATAAGTTACATTAAACAACAGAAGAAGAAGAAGAAGAAGATTGCTAAGTTATCGACACACGGTGAGTCTCGCAGGTAGATTTAACGTCTACTTTACAAATCTGGATGTGCTTGTGCTGTGTGTAGGCTACTCGTTGATCTTCAGCAACGGTTCGTTTCTCGTCTTAGGGGATTCAGTACTAAACAGGTTAACGGCAGAGCTAAAGTTCAGTTAGCCGGCCAGCTAACTTCATTAGGGTTAACGTTAGCTAGGTTAAAACAGAACTGGAACAAAACAAGTTAATGAATCGACTTTACCGGCTAACCTTTGTAACCCTGTCAACAATCACCGGACTGGGCAGTTGTAAGTCCAGCGGCAATTATTCTTCACTGATACATATATATAAGCTTTTATTCTTGACATATTAACAGTCGGTATCATCCGATGGCTACGCTTTAGCTGTTGTTAGCTAACGATACAGCTAGCGGTGGCTGCTGAGAATCTGACGAGTTTGTTCGCCGTCTTTGAGCTCTGTGTCGGTGTCTGAGTACCGATCTGCCTGCCTGCCTGTCTTTAACCTACCTGTTGGTGTCTGGCAGGAACTGTACCGTTACCACCAATGGCCTCCCAGAACATGGACCCCGCAGCGGCTGCAGCTTCCTCCACAGCCGCCCTGAAGGGCAGCGAGAGTGGCGGCACCTCGGCCAGAGGCTCGGTCTCCAAACGGTGAGAGACAACAAAGTGCTCCGTCCTGTTGCGACTGTATTGGAAAACGCTAACGTTGCTATTATGAACGCACTGTGATTTCACAGAACTCTTTCTAAAGTATAAATGATCACCACTGTGCTAACTTGTGTTTTGTCGACCAGCAGTCCAAAACGCAAAGAGATTTGCTGTTAGATATAAATGATGCAAATGTTTGTCAGTTTTACTTTAAAGATGACAGAACCAATCCATTATTAGCATATTTACAGAATATGTTTTTTTTCTTGTTCCGGTTCTGTACCGGAAACAGATTCCTTGTGTGTGTTACATACTTGGCCAAATAAAGGTGATTATCCTTAGTTGCAGCATAATGTAGACGGTGTTTCCATGTTCCATATAAATGTCAGACGGTTCTGCCTGAGGATGTTTGCAGTGACAGATGTGATACAGATGTTTAACATGTGTCTGTGTCAGCAGGCTGCAGCAGGAGCTCATGACTCTGATGGTGAGTTAATTCAGTTATATTCGTTTCACAGGGAAAATGAACATGATTACAGATATGTCTTCATTCACCATGCTAGCTAGGATTCACATGTTCACTCATTCACTTTGATAAAGAGCACTGCACCTCATCCTATACATGCGGTGGTAACATGTTGGTCACATGTATTGATGGGGTTTGAGAGCATTCAGTCAGATTTAGATCCAGTATCTTGGGACTCTTGGGTTTTGCCTTTCAACATCTGGTTCCTCGTGCCAAACTCCTGAGAACAATCTTAGAACTGTGATGTTTTCTGAATTGTGTGTTGTTGTTTTTTTTTTTGTTTTGTTTTGTTTTTTTTAATTATTAATTTAAGACTAAACCCTAGGGAAGATAAGTTATTCACAAAGCATTTTGGCTCCTAAAAGAGCTCCTAAGGTGAAAACTGTTAAGAGTAGAGAGGAGGGCTTTTAATCGGCTAAAGAATTTATTAAGGAGAGGATAAAATGAGGGAAAGACAAAGAGGGAGTAGAAATATTCTGCAAACGCTAAATAACAAAGTTAATCAAATGCTACCAATCACTGGAGAATCGGCTCCATCAGCCAGTCAGAGCACAGCAGTAGGGAGTGGACATAGGACTGTAGTTAGGTTTTATGGAAATCCAATTAAAATCTGAACTGTGTTTGGACAAAACCTGTTCTGCTGTTCACGGTCCAATTTCTGACCTGATGTGGTGATGACATCATGTGACCTGTCTCTGTTGATGATGCAGATGTCAGGTAATAAGGGCATCTCAGCGTTCCCAGAATCGGATAATCTCTTCAAATGGGTTGGAACAATCGACGGAGCTCAGGGGACGGTACGTTCTCTCACACACGCACACACAATAGTGAGTAATCAATATGTTACTAATGTTACTGATGTCAGAGCTGCACTGTAACTACAGTGGAGGAAAGTGCCTGATCAGACGAGCTCAGGGTAAACAAGAACCTTCACAAGTCAGGCAAATGTCTGTGCTCACCTGTCTCAGGTGTACGAGGGCCTCAGGTACCGGCTGTCTCTGGAGTTCCCTGCTGGCTATCCATACCAGGCTCCTCACGTGAAGTTTGTGACGCCGTGTTTTCATCCCAACGTGGACGAGCATGGATTCATCTGTCTCGACATCCTAAAGGACAAGTGGTCAGCGCTCTACGATGTCCGCTCCATCCTGCTGTCCATCCAGAGTCTGCTGGGAGGTAACCAGCACAACCAGTTAACATTAACCAGTTTAAACTGGTGGGAGTGTATTGAGGATGTCAGGTAGTAGCACCTGCTGTTACAGTCATATCTGATTGTTTTCAGCAGAAACCAACTTGAACCTGGAATATTTTAGTGAACGTATGTTTTTATGGGTTTTAAAGTCCGAATCATGAAATTGGGGTTTTTAAAGTCTGGGTGCAGCAAAATCAGTGACCTGTTTATAAACACATTATGTTAGAAAATAGTTGCTGAAGACATGAAAGGACAACGCTATGTAGCACTGATTGGTGGGGTTATGATTTCATAATTTTTGATTTTTTTTTGGGTTCAAAAGCAAGGCTCAATGACGCACTGGAGCCATCCTTAACATTACGTCTCCTCCCAACACTAATGTTATAAATGATAGAGAGCACAGAGCTCTATGCCTGCATTTGTTATTAGGGGCACTCGATGTGAGCACAGACGAATATTTACAGCTACAGTTTTGTTTTTTGTTTTTTAAGAAATAACATTAACGCTGCCGCCTCACTATTAAAAGATGACAAAAGTAGGAACACCTACAGTGAACGCGGAACAGGTCTGAACAGACCGCAGTTGGAGAGGGGCATGAGGGCGTTAACAGCCACACAGTGGACCCTACAGCTGCTACAGAGTCCGCTAATCTCCAAAATGCTGAATAACTCTTTAATGGTTTAACTCCACCATTCAGCACAACATAGTTCTGTCTTTCCACATTTTCAGCAATAATTTTCTGGAATATATAGAAACAGATTTTGTTTTATTTTTATTTTTTTGCTTTGCCTGGACTTTAATCTATTTGATATTAATGGAGAAAACATCAGAAAACTGTCTGCATTTTCTGATGGTGCTGTGTTGTGCAGGCTGTGTCCATGATTCTGCAAAGTGCAAACATACAGTGGAAATGAAATGTAGTGCATCACAATATGGGAGGTGAAAGCGTTGTAACAGTGTGTGTGTGGTTGCTCTGCTGAAGTGAGATTGTGACAGAAACAGGTCATCAATGGTAGCCCACTACAGCATACCCTGTGGGTTCCAGGGAGAGTTCGCTAAAGATCCAGATCAAAGATTTTTCATTGTCAATTCACTATATGTGCAGAACATCCAGAAAAATCGAAATACTGTTTCTCTCCCACCTAATGTTGAATGACCATATCATTTAAGAAACTAAAATAGAATAAGAGTAGTATAAACACAGAATAAATAAAATATGAAAACTGAATTAAAGTAGTAAGGATAAACTAAATTTCACAAGTTCTTGGATCAATAAATCATAAGCAAAACATTGTTAAAACGCATATGACCCCTTTTACAACCTCAGTAAGGTCGACAACAAGCTGCAGCCAAAGTTTCATCAGAACGAGCTGGAGGCGGTTCCTGCGCACTCGTCTCACAGTGGCTGCATAGAGACCGGTCTGTGCAGCACGGAGGAGGCTCGGTTTGATGAAGCCTAAGTTATAGCTTGTTGTCTACCTCACTATGGTTGGAGAGAGATGTCATTTGCGTTAGAATATGTGAATATTTTAGTAACTTTGCTGCAGGTCAGAGGCGCGCAGTTGTCAGCAGGTCGAGCCAGTCTGCAGTCATGAGGTGGCTTTGATCCAGTGTAGGGCTAGAGGATAGTGTAGTAATCTGATGCTTCTTCAGGCAATAAGGTGAAAATATCTTTTGGGGAGGCAACAGTGGTGCGGTGGGTAGAGCAGTCGTCTCCCAACCAGAAGGATGAAGGTTTGAATCTCGGTGCCAGTAGTCCACATGGTCAAAGTGTCCTTGGGCAAGACACTGAACCCCCTCCATTGCCCCTGATGGGTTAGCCATCGGTTGAGGTGGCGCTGCAGATGGCTGCCATCAGTTCTGTACCTGTACCTCTATGTGTGTAACATACTTGGCCAATAAAGGTGATTATCCTTATCCTGGATAAATAGTCACGTATGCCACGTAGTAACCACAATTATTAAACTCAATTCAGTTTTATTTGTGTAGCTCTAAATCACAACAAAAGTCGTCTCAGGGCACTTTTACAAAGTAAGGTCTAGACCTTATTACTATTATTATTATTATTATTATTATTATTATCATTATTATCAAGGGAAAAACTCAACAAATCCCCTCTGAGCATCACTTGGCGACAACAGTTGTCTCAGGACACTTGACACAGTCAGGTCTAGACCTTACACTGTTATAGGAAAAACCCAACAAATCCCCCTTGAGCAGCACTCGGCGACAGTGGGGAGGAAAACCTCCCTTTAACGGGAGAAACCTCTGACAGACCCTGGCTCTTGGTGGGCGGCCTTCTGCCTCGACCGGTTGGGGTGAGTGGATAGAGGAGAGACAAAAGAAGAAAAGCAACAAGACACAACAATCAAACACTGATCAGGTCGATGTGGCTGGGGACTGCTCATCAGAAACGTAGAGCTCCAGGGCCAGTTATCATTATTATCGTGGTACTGTTAAATATGTGTTAAATGTACTTGCAGAAATCATTCACTTAAGGTTTTATTTTGAAAACCACAAACAATTATTAGCATTCACACTCAGCCTACCACTGCGTTCTGCCATGTTTTCACAGAGCTGAACAAACCCGCGTTGCAGACTGTGCTTGCGTCTGAGAACCTCTAACGTTGGTTGGTCCTGGACAGTGTATAACCTTTCAGCAGGGAACTTTTTCTAAGTCTGAACATTGGCTATGGTTTTAATGATATTTAAAATTTGAAGTGGTAATACTGACGGTCAGAAATCTTGCAGTGACACTAACTTTTTTTTATTCCTAATTGACAGAGGATTTACTGGCAAGTATTTTGATCATCAGTAACTAGTTTCAGAACCCCTGGGTAACATAACCCAATTCGTTATGTTGGCTTTATTTCACAAGAATTGGTTTCCAACAAAATGGTTGCACTTCATTTTATTCTCTGTGGAGGCTAACATTATTGATGGTTGTAGCCACTACCCCTAGTTGATGGTACAGAGAAATATCCAGTCAGCTGTTTGATTAGCTTGGTGTTGCTGTCACACACCAGTTGCACAAATGTTTGTTCAAACACTGATTTTAACAGGTCAATCCTGTTACTAGTTTATGTTTCAGATTGAGATCCCCAAATCCACCCCGGATATGAAATTTACCATTGTTTTATTATTTGTTCTGGTATGATACCATTATACTGTATGTGCATCCAGCTTAGGGGTGCCGTGCCTAAACATTTCTGTGGCAGGGAAAACCCTGCATCCAGTGTTTTTAGTCTCTGAACATCTGGTTGTGTTTGTGAGCTGCCCAGCCACAGTAACTAACACCTGTAATCCATCTTAAACCCTGACAATACAAGATGAGGCTTGGTTTCACACTGTTTTTTCCTTTTCAGAACCGAACAACGAGAGTCCTCTGAATATGGTGGCGGCTGAACTGTGGGACGATCAAAAAGGTGAGAGACATCACCACAGTAATGTCAGGTGATGGTGATCAGTTTGTCAGCCAACACAAACGATGCAGGTGTATAACAATGTGTAACGGCACTACAACAGTGACTCGGCCGCAAACCAGCTACGATGTCACTTGTGTTTTCTCAAACTTGTTTGAGTTGCAATCCAAAAACTGATCCTGGAGTTTAGCCTGTTTATAAGTGCAGCAGATAAATGTTGGACAAAGTAACACAGCTGGAAGGTAATAAAGTACTTCTACTACAATACTGAAGCACAGTTTGGGGGTACTTCAGTATTTTTCATTCTGTGCTACTTTATACTTAACCACAGATGGAATTATTGTACTTTTAAATTACAGGTTACACAAGTTCAATAAATAAATGAGAATCAGTTGTTTGACAAACAGTCTGTTTTCAGCAGAAAAAAAAATCCTGTTTTATCTCGGCAACAATTTGAGGCCAAGACAAATAAGATGTTTCAAAAATGAGTAGAAACTTCTACCATCATCACAGCGATTTGGTTGGACTGGGCCCAAAGGTGAAACTTAAGTCGTCATCTCTGGATTTGCACATTTTTATGAGCTGAATTCTCCCTCTATCAGTTGTGTAAACGATCAACACTGTAATACATTTTTATTTATTTCATTAGAAGCTAACTGAAATCAGAAAAAAAATTCAAACGTAATTTGGTTTCACTTAAATCTTTGTCATGTTTCAGTTTTATTAGCTGCTAAACTAAATTGGTTTTTAAGTTTGAAACTAAAGTTTGACTGCCATTAAATTATTTGATTTTTATTACCATTATTGATTTACTAATCACTGAGATTCAGGGGGTAGAGTGGGCGTTTCCCAACGCAGATGGTTGCCTCGGTTCTGTACCGGAAACAAATTCCTCGTGTGTGTGTGTGTGTGTACCATACTTGGTCAAATAAAGTGATGATCCTTATCCACTGTCAGTAATCAATAGATCAAAGGCTGGACGTGAAGGAGAGTAATCTCCATTGATTTTATAAGGAACCTTTAAAATAAGGTAATGACGGGTCATGGGAATGTTCAATAGTTCTGAACATTAGCGACAGTGTCACAGTTGCACTGACTAGGCTGCTGTCTTAAGAAGTTTAAGTTGGTGACATGTCAAGGCTTTTTTTTTTTCTTTTTACCTTTTTGACTGTTTCTCAATTATTGTCACTTTAATAATTAATGATTTGAAGCTATGTAAGTCATGTAACCTGCTGCCATTTCGACCCCTCAGTGCCGCAGCTCTCCTAACTTAATGGCTCTGGTGTCAAGCCATTAGCAAGGGCTGATGGGAGTTGTAATTCTAATAGCTGTTTCTCTTTCAGCTTTTAAAGCTCATCTGCATTCGACCTTCAAGAAGTGAACCTGCACCAGGTTTTATTCTTTTGTTTGTCTTCTGTGTTTGTAAAGTATTTTTCTGTTTGTTCACCTTCTGTATCAATAAAGTTATTAAGTCAACACACACCAGATTTTATGTCAAATTCCTGTATGGTGTCAATGTTAGCCGCCTTGCTAACAGGAAGCTGATTTTGTTTGAGGGTTGTTCCAGAAAGCAGGTTAAGTTTGAAGCTCTGAGCTTGTTCACGATGAATTTGGAGAAAGTCTGAGTTTTCAGTTCCGGAAACAGGGTCCACTTGAACTCTGACTCAGTTACAACAGTACCTGACCCTGAATCTCACATTTTCTTCAAAACAACCTCAGAATTTCTCTCCATAGCCTCCCTCCCTCATGCAGTTCATGTGGAAGCGCAGATCAAAGTGTATTAATTTTCCAGAAGCTTACATCAGGAGAAGAGCATACAAATCCTGTTTAGACAGTAGCCTGGTAGTTTATGAAAGACCTATCTTTTCTAATGCGATTGCTTTTATGATCATCAGTGTAAAGACAGTAATCTCTCCTCACATTTATTAGGTCTAATTAGACAGTGAGGGTTCGTCTACACATTGTCCGTCTCTATAGCTCAGTGACTCCTTACATGAAGACACCTGTCACTCCCCTTGCACTGACACATCTACCATGCATCACTGTGGTCACTATAAATAAAACATCAGGGTGACGCTTTGGACACCAGATCTGTGAATACACTTGTGTTGTTGGTCGCACTGGTGGAACCTTCCAAAATGATCAATAACTATGACAGGAGATTATGTAAATACTTCCACGAGAATGAATGTGTAGCTTTCAAAACCTGAACTTTAAAACTGGACTAAATGCAGTTTAAATGTATTTGAATTTGTATCAGTTGTTTTAGCAGCATATCAGAGTCCAAATTCAATACGTGTGTACATGTGTAGGTCTGTGTATGTGTTAGAGAGACAGATATCCTGAATTTATTAAGAGCAGATATTAATGACAGCTTGTGTTGGGGTGCAGGCAAAAGGGGGTGGGTCTGAGACACCGGAACACTGTTGACCCTCCTGTCTCTCGTGGGCCCAAATCAACGAAACAGAAAACGCTGACCACACCAGTTCATCAGAAATCAGTTGGTGATTGGACGCTTCAGATGAAAAGATGTCTCATGTCTCTGGGTGTTTCTCTAGTCTTCTAGAAGCGCAGCCATTTCCCTCATGTCTTTTCCTTGTGTTTTAGTCCTGCATCAACAATGTGGATGCATATAAAGAAATTGAGGAGCAGCCCTATTCTCCATCATGTTCAGAGCAAAATGCTTGTTTTTTTTTGTTTTCTGGATCACCTGTTGTTCAGAATAATTTGAGACAGGTGACCACTGGAAAAAGAAACTAAACCTGTGTTATTTATGAGAAAAGAAGCCACACGCCGTTTAATATGACTAAAAGAACATTAGATCAAACCTGACCATTCTGCTCTCTGCTCCTGCAGCAGAAACAGTTTGACATTACTGTAACTTGCATCAAAAATTTGCCTACTAAAGAGCAGAAAATACTCCTTCAATAAGACCCTTATAATTGCTGCTAATATTCAGAGAATATCCTGAGTCAGACTTTCATATTTAGACATTATTTCTGCAGCTTCTTATCATGTTATGTGTGGTCACCTTGTTGAACAAACTGCTGTTGCTATAAATAAATCTGTGTGCAGGTTTCACTCTGATTTTATACCGATCACATTCAGGTTTGTGGTAATGGTGATGTTATCAAAACCGCTTCCTCCTTTTTCACATGAGCACACCTGGACCAGTAAACCAGTGTTGAGCCAGTTATAACCGGTTTGTACATTTCTAGAAAACAAAACAATATAAGAATAGAATAATCCAGTCAGTGTCATGACTTAAATTTTTTTCAGCTTTTCAACTTTATAGCATATTTGTATATTCTGTCAAAACAACTTTATTTCTTGTAACCATTTTTGATGTATTACAAATTGATTTGAAATTGCTTTTTACTGTATGTTAAGTTACCACAATGGAACTTTTTAATGTTAAAGATTTCAATTGTAATTATATTTGATCTTGAAGCAGAACATTATCATAGCTGCCTGTGACATTATTACACTGCATGATAGTTCTGCTTGTCAAGTACAAGTTAAAGTTTTCTCATTCTTTGTTCATAAGGGTCTGACTTTATAAGAGGATTTCCTGTAGTGTAAAATTCTGTTATACATTTGTTATTCACAGACTAGAGCAGAGTGATGCTATCAGGTGTTTCATCATCCAAATCCAGGTTCACAAAAGTGAGATGACCTTCGGCTGTGACTCCTCCCCCTCTACCCCATACAGCTACAGCATGGTGGCTGGCAGCAGGCAGCCATCTTGTTGGAGACAACCTCGACCTCCATCAGCTCCTCCAGGCTGTGCTCTGGCTCTGTCTGTTCACCATGAGCTTCGGCCCATGCCGGCTGGGTTGACTCCACCGACCAGAACGCCACTGGAACCTGTAAGGCACCCACAAGTAGAAATGAAACACAGAAGAACACAGGCAGCACATACAGGTAAAGGACAGATGAACACTCCTAACAGATACAAGATCCTGTGTCTGATTTGCTTCTGGTTCTGGTCTAAAAAGAAGTGTCCTCCCTGTGGTTCTATCTCACCCTCAGCTGCATCTCACTCAGCATCGCTTCCAGCCCTGTGATATGATTGGTCAGATCAGGACTAGGTTCCTCTTCCAAGGTGAGCCACGGCACCTGAACTGATGTCACCCGAGCTGCCACGCCCACCATGCCATCAATACAACCTGAACACAGGAAAGAGCCAGATGGATAAGAGGTTAACAAGAACCTCAGAAAACTGCATTTTTTCACAGCTCCAAGAATTTTCTAGTGGACCTCAAGACAGTTGGAGGGTATGTTACAATACCCTAAGAGGAGGTTTGTCCTTCAGAGATTATGGATTCATTAAAGAGCTACAAGAAACCCATTGGGGAGGTTGCAGGGATCACTAAGGAGGTTCTTGGGGTCTGTGAAGAATGTCCTCCACAAGGAGGTTTAAGTGCTCATTGGAGGAGAAGCAAGACAGGTGTCCTTGGTGACGTTCTAAGGGTTCTGCAAAAAAGCTCCAGTAGTCTCAAGATGTTGCCAGTGTCCTTGAAGATTTTACTGTACTGCAGGTGTTCATCCGGGCTAAAACAGTGAAACCTGATTGTTTACACCAGCTACACTTCATTGTTAAAACACTGAAAGTAACACTATTGCAAACTCAAAGTAAAAACCTAGTCACAATGAAATTATAGCATAACAAATATCGTGACCTTACCAGTCTTGGCACTCGAAATACATTCAGACCTGGTCATAGAGGAATATAAAATGTAAAACCCAAACATGGTTTTTAGGCAGTCAGCTCCTCTGATGGATTGTTCAGTAGCTTAGTTTCCTTTGACTTCTTGAGAATGTTTCTGCTTTTTTCATAGAGCTTTTGGGAATTTCTGTGGTTCTTGAAGGAATTTTTAAGGCTCTCTGAGGATATTTTTACTCCTTCAAATGTTACAGGAATCCTTGAGCATGTTCTTGTTACCATAAACATTGGAGGTAATTCTGTGGGTTCTTGAAGAGGCTCCAGAAATTCTTGAGAAGGTCCCATTGGCCCTTGATGAATGTCTATTGGTCCTTTGGGTGGTACCAATACTTATGAAAGGATGTTCAGGAAATTTTGAGGAGGTTTTGTGAGGAGGAAGAATGAATCCCACAGGAGAAGAACTAGGAATCACTTAGTGGTGAATCAGTGTGGTTCAGAGGTCCTTGATGAGGTTGTTGGTGTCAGAAAGGAATACAAAATGAGTTCTTGATTAGTTTGTGATCCTTATAGGGGTTTTGAAGACAATCCAGATTCAAAGCATTCTTCAAAGGACCGTGAGGCCCAACCCTCGAGTGGATTCAAATGGAGGCTTCAGGAGACTTTAGCCCTCTTTCCACCAAAGGAATTTTCACTGGGGAACACAAACCTTTTGCAGAATTTAGTCCCTCTAGCTGAATTTCAACTGGAGGAACCAGGATCTAAATTTCATTCTGTGGCATAGTTCCATAACCCCTCCAAAAAGGCCCTAGTCAGGGGTTGTACTTACCAGAGGTCCAACACTATTGGGGTGAGATCTGCAGTGGTGAACAACACTAATTAGTAAAACACTGCACAGTATTTTGCACCCTGTAATTTTAAAACCCTGATGCTGGCTGTTGTGTTTTTGACACATCAGCAGGTTGTCAATAACACACAGTTAAATGTGACAAAGAATGGGAGAGCACTCATATGGAAGCTCAGTATACAAGTTAAATGATGTTTACCCATTATTTGGCTGCAGAAAGGGGGGGTGTCAGGCCATGCTGTCATAAATCTTCAAAGTCCCACAATAAGCAGCACCATTTTCCAGACCTAACCTGCCCTTAACACAAAGCATCCTGAACCCTGTCCTCACCAAGCAAAGAGGAGATATGTGGCTTGACACACAGCGTCTGCATTGTATTTGCTCAGGTTAAGCAGCCGCTGGTGCAGCTGGCTTGTAGTGGAAAGCCGGGTCCACTCAGCTGTCCAACCATTGACACTGTTCTACCAAGACTGTCTAGCAAAAGAAGACTATTAACAATTCTAGTGAGTCTGTAACTATATTATCATCAACACAAGTTCTGTGTGGGCGCAGAAGTGAAGGCAGGTCTACAGGGTCATCAGCTGGGCGCCCTCTCACCAACTGGTGTTTCACTGAGTTGGGCCCACAACACTGACAAGGCTCAACAGTGTTCCAGTGTCCCAGACCCACCCCCCTCTTTGCCTGCACCCACACACCCAACACAACCTTTCATTAACATCTGCTCTTAATAAATTCAGGCTGACTGTTACCAAAAAAGAGGACACCACGTCCTGGCCCACGTTCACTTGGTTTATCAGACAAGAAATAAGGAAGGAAAAGAGGTAAGGTAGGAAGGTGAGGAAGTAAGGAATAGAAAGAAAGAAAGGTGCTTCATCACTCAGCCAATCACAGAGCTTCCACAGACAGGCAGTTGAATCCACCAACTGACCTGTCTTTACCAGTGAGGGTCTGCCATGTTGAGTCAGAGGGAACTGTCCAATCAGATCACTTGTCTTTCGGAGATCAGAGAGAAAGTTCTCCGTCACAGATAGGAAGAGAACCCAGAGACGCTCCAACACCTGCCTGTTGCCTACCCCTGAGGGGACAGAAGCACAGTCTGACAGCAAACGCACCAGATGGTGGGACAGCCCTGCAGACAGGTGTATGACCAGGTGTGTACACAACTATATCAGCATGTGCGCATGATAAGGCATGTGTACAGGTATATGAACAGGTCTTGTTACCGCTGCAGAGCCGATGAGCAAGTGCTCTTGTCTTGTCCATCTCATCTCGCAGGAAGCCGCTGTCTGCCGAGCTACCGAGTGACGTGGCCAGCTGCTGGAAACAGGAAGTGACCCGACTGAGAGCCTCCTGAGCACGCTCACACTTGCGCTGCTGCCGTCGCCGTGCGGCCAGTTCATCCACTGAACGACGCCACCGATTCATGTTGTCATCACCCAACTGACAGGCGAGGGGGGCACATCTATGGTTCTGTTGTAGCTAAGGACTAATATTACCTGTCCTGGTGGCCGGATCAAGTTGGTAGACCTTGTTGAACATGATCAATCTTTCATTAACAATGTGTCTGAAATTCTCTTTAGCGTATTTTTGACTCAGCAGACAACAGGAGGAATGGAGACTAGCTTCCATCAGCTTCAATAACTCAATACAACCTGTGATTCAGTGCTTTTCCACTGTACATCATATTTAGAGTCAGAATATTAGGAACACCTCTGAATATACTGTCGTCCAGTACAACACCACCTTTAACTATGACCTCAATAATAAACATTATTGTTCATTAATTAACATTATTGAATTTATATATTTATGACAATTTCACCAAAAACCGAAACATTTTGAGCTTCATAAACGCAGGTGTTACGGTGAAAGTGTTGTATTGAATTGCATTGTTGTACAGGTGTTCCTAATACATTCGCCTGTGAGTGTATGTTACACTTGCTAGTCATATACATACAGTATATTGTAAATATATTAGATGTATTATCATTCTTCTCAGCGGAGTGGAGTTAGTTGTGTTCGGTAACAACAAATGAATGCTTAATATTACATCCAATTCAGGATATAAAAGGAACAACAAAGATGGAAACTGCTGCAAATCTGGACATTTTTTTCTTAAAATTTCTTCTCCCTTTAAAATATTCTTATGTTTCATTAGCTTTCATCAAAATAAATAATTAATTGTGTGTGATTTCAACAAACAAACAACAATAACTGATTAGCATTAAGGAAACATTAGTAACAACTAACAACTACAGCAAACTCTTCATTTAATCATATCAAATACTGAAGCTGACGGCACTGATTTCAGAAATAATCTGTTTCAAACATGTTTAAAAAATAGATGACAACAATCAGAGCTTTAAAGACTAAACTACAAACATTTTCAGTATTAAAGTTATAAAACGTCTGAGAATGTCCTGTTTGAAGTTTGTGAATGAAAAATAAAACCAGTTCATCCTACCTGCTATTTCCAGCTTCTTCTTCTGTAGTGGAGGACCCACAGCGTGAGGCAGGTTTCTATGAACACTCCTTCTCTCTCGGGGATTAACTGTGTTTTTAATTAATGCTTGGAGGCCAGCTGAGGCATGAATCCTCTCAACATCTCCCCAAAGGATCCTCATTTTACCTTCAGTTCTGCCTCGCAGGCAAACCTCATCTGTCAGGGATTCACCTGTGCAGGTAGAGTATGTCATGTCATGGTTATTTATACATGGCTTAGGGGCAGATATTCAGGTGTTATTCTAGGCTTTTCCATCCATGAAAAAGATGTAATTGTTGTCATGTTTCATGAACCCATTAGCAGAGAACATTGTTCTGTCAACTGAAATTTATTAAATCTGATTTGTCACATATGTTAGCAGGTAAACTCCACAGCCAAAGCAAATACTATATTTGTAGTAGCAATATTCAATTCAATTCAGTTTTACTTCTGTAGTGCCAATTCACAACAACAATTATCTCAGGGAACTTTACATACCAAGAGCTGGACCATACAGTATTAATGGGAAAACCCAACAAATTCCTCTGAGCAGCACTTAGCGACAGCAGGGAGGAAAAAAGGAGGAAACCTCCGACAGACCCCAGCTCTTGGTGGGCGGCCTTCTGCCTCGACAGGTTGGGGTGAGTGGATAGAGGAGAGAGAAAAGAAGAAAAGCAACAAGACACAACAATCAAACACTGATCAGGTC
>NW_018128001.1:1763590-1778532 GCF_001952655.1 Monopterus albus
GAACTGAGACTGGGAGTTGGTTCCATAGGAGAGGAGCTTGATAGCTAAAGGCTCTGCCTCCCATTCTGCTTCTGTGGATTCTAGGAACCACAAGTAAACCTGCACTCTGAGAGCAAAGTGCTCTGCTCGGATGATAAGGCTCTACGAGGTCTTTAAGATATGATGGAGCCTTGTCATTAAGGGCTTTGTATGTTAGGAGAAGGATTTTAAATTCTATTCTGAATTTTACAGGGAGCCAGTGGAAAGAAGCTAATATGGGAAAGATATGATCTGTCTTGCTAGTTCCTGTCAGGACTCTGGCTGCAGTGTAGTGGTTTAAGTTACATGTTAATATGGATTATATAATAGAATAGTGTTTATGGGTTCACTTTAAGTTCATGTGAGCTGAACAATGAGCTTATATACTATAATTTGGCCAAGATGTTTCCTGTTTTTGAGTACATCTCAGGGTGTTCTCTCCCAAAACTGAAGACAGGAAGCTAAGTTCAGAAATTGATGTAAGGAAAGCTGCGGATAAAAGAGTGAACCTGAAGGGGTTAGGAGGAGAAGAAGAGAGGATGAGAATGCTACTGTGAAAGTGTACCATGGACCCAGGATGGGGGGTCGGGGGAACGAATAGCTGGCATAGCAATCCGATAGTAGGGATGAGGCAGGATCTTCAGGCAGGGTGTCAATACAGGCATAGCAGTCCAACAATAGGGGGCAAGGCAAATATCGTTAATCAGGAGCAGGCAAGATTTCGTTATCAGAATGCCAGGTACTAGAATAAATGCTAGGCAAAGAACAATCTGGCAGCCCCCCACAAGGTGAGGAGCTGCTATATACTGAGGGGAGCAGGTGTGAGTAATGAAACAGCAGGTGAAGGCACTTGAGAATGATGAAGTAAAGTGTCCAAAAGTCTGAGTGAGCCGGGAACAGGAAGTACTTTCAGAGTAAAAGCAGGGAACCGGAAGCCAGCGGGGCAGGATCATGACAGACTGGACTCCTGAGGGTACCACGTGACCAACAATGACTGACTGGCGCTCTGACAATCTTCTTATTTAATACTTTATCTATCCCATTGCAGGAGGAGTGATTCTGTTTTCTGTGTCCTAGCTACCAGATTATCTATTTAACTACTACTCTGTTCAGAATAATTGTAATATTAAATAATCATTTAAATTGGGATGATTTGTCTGAATTAATTTAGTCTGTATCACACTGTAGCCACGACATTTTGGATTAACTGGAGGCTTTTTAGGGAACTATTGGGACATCCTGATAGTAAAGAGTTACAGTAGTCCAGCCCGGAAGGAACAGATGTATGGACCAGTTTTTCACATCACCGGCTCAACATTAATTTTAGTGACCTCCGACTGGCAAAGTCGGGAGTCATTAGTGCCAATGTGAATAACAATCTTACTGTATTTACACTTATCCTTAGTGGTAGTAGTAGTAATAGTATCTGCAGTATTAAACACAATGGGAGGGCTGAAGTGTCCTGCTCAGTGCCTGCAGTATAGTAGTAGTAGTAGTAGTAGTAGTAGTTGTTGTAGTGGTTAAATATAAAGTACCAGGCCAGAGGTAATATTTAATAGAACAGTATGTAGTTCATATATAGATATTATTTGTATTATTATTTCTCTTCTCTTGCTCAAGCAAGAATATCTTGGGCTGTGTCCCCCTTGTTTAGCATATGGGTAAACATCCCGAGTGACTTCCTCCTTAGATAGGGAATGGACATAGCTGCATGGACTAAAACATATAGGTTCAATGATTATATAGCAAAATCTATGCAGTAATACTTCAATGTTGCCAGTAATGACAGGGGACAAAAGTAAGTATTAAGTGGTACATTCTCTACATTATCTAAGCAGTGTGTTAATTCTCTTAGATCTTTAATTGAGGTTGTAGTGCTTTTTAAACTGAAGTTCCAAATCTACATGCATTGTTGTTGGATGTTCCACCTGAGGACAAGTGGTTTAATATGTGGTTTATTAAGTGGTATCGACATATGAAATAAAGAAACATAGTGATCAGTTGAGAAACAGAAAGCAGAAAAGCTTTAGCTTTTGGAAACCGCTGATTGATTATCAGAACGGTGGTAGATTAATTTTTGTCAATTGCATAATTGGTTAATTAATTGATTGTTTTAGTGTTGTGACCGTGTAGTTCTACAATAGGGTCTGGCAAGGATGTAATAGTTGTCTAGCTTTTTATTTTCACAGTGTGATAGGGGATAAAAGGACAATATTATGACAAATACATTAGTGAGTGCACAGGGCGATGGGAAAGCGAATCAAGCAAACGCATGATACTGTACCTCTGTGTTCTGAATGTAATGTCATGTGTGGACACATGTAGTGGTTATTTCTCATCATGTTATATTGTAAATCTTGTGACTAAAATCTAGTATGTAGTAGTATAGTTGTACTGAGCCACTATGGTGAAGAGGGTGCTGAGCTGGAAGGCAAAGCTTTTAATTTACCGGTTGACCTATGTTCCAAGCATCACCTATTTGGTCACACGCTTTGGTTAGTGACCAAAAGAATGAGATTGTGAATACAAGTGGCCTAAATGAGTTTCATTTGTCTGGTGGTTGGACTTGGCCTCAGAGGTAAGGTGTGGAATTCAGACATTTGGAGGGATCTTGGAGTAGAGCCGCTGCTCCTTCATGTCAAAAGAAGCCAGCTGAGGTGGTTCAGGTGATCAGGATGCCTCCTGGGTGCCTTCCATTGGATGTGCCTTCCACATTAAACTAGCAAGACACCCTGGCGTAGACTCAGAATGCGCTGGAGAGATTATATATCTTATTTAGCGTAGGAACACCTTGGGGTCCCCCAAAAAGGAGCTGAAGGATGTCTGGATTGCTTGGCTGATGGATGGATGTAGTAACAGTAGTAGTAGTATCTGCAGTATTAAACAGCGTGAGTCTGGTTCAGTGTTAGTCATTTATTAACTTCTATAACTCAAAGTAAACACAACTTATCCTCCACATGCTCCACCCACTACAGTCAGGAAGTGATGCAACAGGTCAGCTGACCATCATCACCACAGGACTCATTAATCAAACATCAGATCACACAGTGGCACTTTATAAAGACAGAAATTTTAAAGGAACGGTCCAACAGTTTAAGTCCTCCAGAGTCTCATCCAGTAGCCTGCAGCCTGTTAATGTAGCTTAGCACAAAAACTGAAAGTAGAGGGAAACTGTTAGCCTAGCTCCAGTGGGTTTGATCACATCAGACCAGTAAACTACCTCTTGGTAGTTTACTGGTCTGATGTAGAAATAAAATATAATTATTTCTGCCTGTAACAGCAGAACCGACTTCTTATCTGAGTCGTCATCCACATCTGCATGGTTTCCTGAACGAGATGTTGGGTTTTCTTTCTTCATCTATTTTTGTTTGAACAGAGATGGTGATCATAATCATTAGAGAAAAAAAATCACTTAGGCTCATTGGCACCTCCGACATGAGAAATCGGATGTGGGCTGATTGGGTTTGCTGATCTGATCTGACTCCATGTGGATGTAAATAGCTGCTGCTTCAACAAATAAATAATTACATTGAGAGTGATAGCATTTACAGGACAGATCATAATTAGGAGACCATGAAGACAGCCAATGAACACATTCACAGAGCACGTAGCTGGTTTTCAGATGTCTGGATGTAATGAACATGTCCTGTTGTAGCTTGCTTGTGCTCTTGACATAGATTATTATTTCTCCTCTTATGGAGCGATGCTAACAGTTTCCCCCTGCTTCCAGTCTTTGCGCTAAGTTAGACTAACAGCCTTGACCTACAGATGAATCTAAAAGGTGAAGCATCTGGGCAGAGCAGGAGGGTTTTATAAACAGACAAATGTGACAGACTGTGATTAAATATATTAAACTGTTGCATGTTTGTTTCCAGTGTGGTCAGTTAATTACTGTCAGTCTGCATAGTGCAGTAGCTCTGTCCTCTGATTGGCTGATAGCTGTCCTTGAACATCAGGATACCTGTTCAGGTTGTCTGCGAATGTAAAACAATCTATTCTCAGTTCGTCCAACAGGAAACAACATAATGACCTTTATAGTGACTTCACCTCCTCTCTGACGATGTCATCACCTGGTCCTGTCTGATTGGTGAAAGCCTTACAGGGGAAGGATGTATTGCTGGTATTCAAAGGGGGATGGGTCAGATGGAGAGGGGTCAGAGTCTCCACGGTCAGCAGATGAGTTCTGGATTTATTCAGCTCTGGTTCTGATTTGGATCAGTTCCTCTGGTTCCACTGTTCTGGTTCTGTTGTTTGGGTTAGGCTCATACTGGGAATGTTGTATAGTTTTTTTGTTTGTTTGTCATTCTGGTGGTTCTGAATAATGAATGTCAGTTCTCATGGTCTGTCGTCATCATGGCAGCATGTTTATTTTGGCACCTGATTCTGATTTAGTTTTGTCATGAAAATCTAAATGTCTTTTATTCAAATTACCTTTAATCACAAAAACTGACATTTTTTTCTCATTTCTATCTTGTCATTTTAATGTTTAGATTTTCTAAACATTTTTGGCTTCAGCTGCCTCCATCTTTGCGCTGTACAGTTACTATGGTTACAGGTGTGTGTCTGTCCCTGACCTCTGCAGCGCCTGATTCAGTCCCATTCAGATTAAAGCTCTGTTCACTGGGTTCACCCTCAGGAGAGAAGCTAAACCATGGGAGAACATGAACACTGAGATTTCTGCCGCCGACATCTAGAGGGAAATGCAGATAGTCCACTGCCCACATTCATTCTGGAACTGAATCATTCCTGTTGACAGCAGCACACAGATATCTGACTGACAGTACACATCCACAGTACTTCCTGTTCAGTGATCTGTTCATAAATGTTGGCGTGCTGTGTGTGTGTCTTTTTGTATAATTCCCAGTGGACTATGGATGAATTTAGTTAATAAACCGCATGTTGTTGTTGTGGATGTCCTGGCAGCGTGGTGTGTTGTTGTTGTCATGGCAGCGTTTCGTCAACATGGCAGCGTGTTTTCATGGTCATGGCAGCGTGCGGGTGCGTGCAGCGAGTGCCTCCATCAACTCGTGGCAGAGACACTGACAGAAGCCCTAGAGGACAGCAGTGTGGAGGGAACCAGACTGACCAGTACCACACCCAGCCACAGCTGACCAATCATCAGTAGATAAATCCCCAGAGGCAGGGAGCTGAAGTACACCTGTACACAGACACGGCAACAAACTTGTCAACACATCAGACATACACCTGGCCAAATGGACTGGGCTGACTGGTGGTGTATGTACTGACCAGACACAGCGCCCCCAGCAGGCAGCGGGGGAAGCTGCGTGATGTCCAGGTGTGACACTTTTGAGCAGGTAGGTTGCAGGGCAGCGAGTCTAGGCTAGGGGGGCGGTACAGGCCCACCATATTGAGCATGCTCAGTGACTCTGAGGACGGAGACTCCTCAGGGAGCTCCATGATGGTGATGACCAGACAGTCTGAAGAGTGGTGTGATGCTTCCATGCCTCCTCCTCCTCCTCCTCCTCCTCCTCCTCCTGCTGCTGACAGATGGACATCATGAACTCTGCAGTACAGATTCTAATACAAGTGCACACATTTGGAATGGAAACCTGTTAAGTTATTTTACCGGTCAGAGTGGTGGGACTCAGTACCACTTCCCCCCCAACTTCTCCTCGCCGGGCTCGGTCCTGACATGACAGAACAGCAAGGATGTGTCTGTCATCCTCCATCAACCACACCTGAAGGAGGAACCGCAGAAGAAAACAGTTTCATTTCAAGTTGCCACAGTCTCACATCTGGATGTGGGTGGGGGTGATCTCCTTGTTTTATACAAAAAAGAAAACAATTCCTTACTGGATGCACCTCCTAATCAGGGTGGAAAAAGAAAGGGGCACAAGTCTCAATTACTTGGGTAAAAAAAATACTCATGTCTTTGTTAGGGAAAAAAAAGAGTCTCACCACATGTTAGAAGAATAATTTCTCACCTCTTCATCAGGGACATAGGTCTCATGGCGACAGAATGGACAGCTGATGACAGAGGGTGAAGACTCTCCTGAGAACCAATGAGAAGAGAGTCCCATGTCTCAGGATAATGTCAGAGTCATGTGACATGATCAGTCAGCGTGCTCCAAAACTCAACCAGTATGGTGCCAATTTGCACCAGAAGGGAGCAGTTTCTGTTCCATTTAAATTTGGTGCATGAAACATGCCGATTACGCTGACCTGAGGTCACAGAAAACTGCAGCAAATAAACAAAATAACATGTGAAGTCCAAAAGGATAGTGAACAGCAGCCTGATTGTGGTCAGAACGTGGGCAGCATATCCTCCCAGTAGCCCACAACTTGTGACTATGAATCAGAAACTCAGCTAACACGACATGTGAAGCATGCTGAGCTTGACAATTCATTCCTTCACCAAGATTATGTAAAATCACAGTTGACTGAAATTCAGGTGGCGCTGAGAGATGGTATCTGGGCTCTTTGGGGCAGTATTCAGTCAGTCATGTAGGCTGTTCACGTTAGCCGTGTTTCCACTATCGGAGCCTAACAAGCGGTAAAGCCCATACCTTGCCTGCCCCATGTAACCTCCCAGGTTGATGTGGACCATCCTGCTTTGCTTTTCCAGTGTATTCCCTGTGTCGCTGTCTGTTTAGAGGAGGGAGCAGGTGGGATCCTCTCTCTCTCATACACAGCTAGGCACTGCTACTCCGGAGCAGGTTGGCTTCAGAGGATCAGATCAAAACCTTTTAACTGCCTGAGCACTGACCAGTCAGATCACTGGAAAAACTGAAGGATCATTCCTACTGATCTTACCAACATCTTACCAACCACAGGAATAATCTCGGTGCAGCTGAAAGTGATACCTCACTGGCAGAGGAGCTGAACCTCTTTTTTGCCCACTTTGAGGTGCAGCAACCAAACACAGCCAAACTGCACCCTGCGGCCCCACCCTCACAGTAGGGAAGCATGAGGTGAAGCACATGCTGTGGGCCATAAATCCGAGGAAGGCTGCTGGACCAGATGGCGTCCCCGGACGTGTGCTGAAGGACTGTGCTGACCAGCTGGCTGGACTCTTCACCAGGATCTTTAACCAGTCTCTGGCCCAATCCACTGTCTCACCCTCCCTGAAGTCCTCCATCCTAGTTCCCCTGCCTAAGAAACCCCACATAACCAGCCTCAATGACTACCGGGCACTTGCACTCACTCCAGTGGGGATGAAGCGTTTTAAGAAACTTGTACGGGGACACATTATGTCATTCCTCCCACCAACATCTGACCCACACCAATTTGCATACAGGGCAAATAGATCCACAGAGGATGCCGTTGCCACAGCTCTCCATGCTGTGCTGTCCCACCTGGAGCATGAGGAGAGCTATGCATGGCTGCTCTTTGTGGATTATAGCTCCGCATTCAACACCACCCTCCCCTACAAACTGGTGGACAAGCTGGTGGACCTGGGAATTCCATATTCCACCTGCATATGGATTAAGAGCTTCCTGTCTGGATGCAGCCAGAGGGTGAGAGTGGGTCCAAACACATCCACGGCCCTGAGCCTCAGCACTGGTTCTCCACAAGGCTGTGTGCTGAGCCCCCTGCTCTACACCATGTATACCCACGACTATACCCCCACCCACCACAGCAACACTATTATAAAATTTGCTGATGACACCACGGTGGTGGGGCTTACCTCTGGGGGGATGAGACTACCTACAGGGATGAGGTGGAGAGGCTGATAGTGTGATGCAGAGAGAACAATCTGCTCCTTAATACCTCAAAGACTAAGGAGGTCATTGTCGACTTCAGGAGGATGAAAACCAACATCTTGCCACTGTATATCAGCAGGGACCATGTGGAGAGGGTGCCGGCCTACTGCTTTCTGGGGGTCCATATTGAGGAGGATCTGGCCTAGGGCGTGAATACCTCTGGACTGCTTAAAAAGGCCCAGTAGAGACCTCTTCACCATTTATATGAAATTGGGGAGTGTGCGTGCTTCCTGGATGTCCTGAAATCCACAATGATCTCCTTTGTCTTGGTAGTGTTCAGGACCAGGGTATTTTCTGAGCACAACCCAGCCAGATGTTGGACCTCCTCTCTGTGGTGTGCTTCCTCATTGCTGGTAACAAGTCCCACTATAGTGGTGTCATTTGGAAACTTCACTATAGTGTTGGAGGAATGAATGGGGGTGCAATCATGGGTAAAGAGGGCTGGACTGAACACACAACCCTACAGCACGCCTGTGTTCAGGATGAGAGTTGAAGATGTGTGGTTCCCTATTCTGACATTTTATTGGCTGCAGGGGAAAAAATGTATAATATATGAACAGAGTGAGGTGGTTAGTCCCAGGGTTCAGTTTGTGTATCAGTTTATGGGGCATTATTGTATTGAAGGTGGAGCTGAAGTCTGTCAAGAGCATCCAGACATATGTATCTGGACAGGTGAGACAGGGCTGTTTGTAGTGCAATTGAAATTACATCCTATGTAGACCTGTTTCCTTGATAGGAAAACTGGTGCCTGTCCAGCTCTGTGGGGATGGTGTCCCTGATATGGGATGCTATAATCTTGTCAAAACAATTCATAACAGCTGGAGTCAGGGCAACTGGGCGATAGTCATTTAGACAGCTTTAGTCTTCTTTGGTATAGACACAACTGTGGCAGATTTAAGGCAAGAAGGGGACACAAGCCTGTTGTAGTGAGAGGCTGAAGCTGTCAGTAAGCACCCCTATTAATTGATGAGCACATGACTTCAGCATGTGGCCTGATACCCTGTCTGGTCCTGCTTCTTTGAAGGTGTTTATTTTCTTCAGAGTGGGGCTCACCTGATGGTGCTGAAAGATAAGATAAAGACAAGACCTCCCTGGGCACAGTCATTTGGGCCCACACTCTATTGCTCTGCATTTCAAACTGTGCAAAGGACTGGTTCAAGGTGTAAGGGAGTGTTCTGTCCTGGTTGATCTGGTGGGCTGCTACATTTATAGTGTGTTATGGTTTTAATACCCCTCTACATGCTCCGAGGTTGTTGTTACTGTGTGTAAATTACTTCTCCACGCACTGCTAGGGTAGCTTCCTCAACCTACACCTGTACAGTTTTAACAGATGGTATTGTTCTGAATATGCCATATTGTCCAACAGGGGGAGGTCTAGGTCTATAAATGCTGTGTTCCCTCAGTAAGTATGGTTTTCCCTTTCCTGTGCTAGAGCATGATGGTGGTGCCCCTGTCTGTACATACCCCACCCAGCCATTCAATAAAAGCTACCTTTTCAGACACAAAGCTGTCTAGTGGTTCCTTCCAGACTAGAAGTTACCACACCAGTCAAACTGCTTTGCTGTTTCAGGCTTTCCATGGGTCACTCTGATTTAAAGCAGTTTCTAACAAACTGACGGAGTCTACAGCCTTCTGGCTATACATGAGTTTCTTCGCAGGTATCACCACTCCATCTCATATTCAGTACTTCATTCATGGTTCTGACAATGTTGCTTCTAATTAACAACGTTGCCTCTTTCACATGAACACACTCGTAGATCAACAGGAAAAGCTAGACCGAACAGAGCCAGTTGATCACCGGCTGTGTTTTACTGGGTATCCAGGACAGCCAATGTTAGGCTCAGTGAAGCTAGATAACCCCAGGACAGCCAGACTAAGTCAGACTTGCTTCATGGTACAGACCTCAGGTCTCTGATCTACAGCTGTGTGTCAGAAGAGTCGATACCCAGTCCCTGTACCTGCAATGTAACGGTCATGTTCACCTGAGAGATGAAGAGTCAAGAATCTTTAATGTCATTATGCATAGCACAACGAATTTTTTTCCAGTAGCTCTTAGCTTAAAAGACAGACATATTATTGAACTCATATATAACTTATATATGAACTCACCCATGTCAACCATCTTCTTCAGACACTTGGCACAGACTCGGTGCAGACAGCCAAGCAGTTTTGGTTTCCGACTGCGAGTATCGTATCGGTTATAACAGATTTTACACTCGAGTTCCTCCAGAGTGTAAACCAGAGACTGAGCCCAGGTCTGCACCTGAACACAGCTATGTGTTAACGACAGATGCATCTCTTCTTCTGTGTATCTGTTGTTTGCCTAAACCTTATATAAAATGTCAATTTGATCAGTTCCAACAGCAGACAAACACTGAGGGATGATGGGAAATCTCACCTTGGCCTCCATCTCATGGCTTGGCTCTGCCTCCAGTTGGTTCATCCTAATGGCTGAAACAGGGGAGGGGCTTAACCCGATGCTGTCACCTAATTGGGAGACAAACAACAAACAACTATCCTTCAGTAAATAAAAAGACCCACAGCGTAAAATCTACTGATTTTACCTGAACACAGGGTTTAACCCCAGATTTTCAGATGACTTAGGCGCTGACTTGGTTGGAGGGGGGTAATGAAAATATCTGTGGACTAACTAATTTGCACAAGTAGGCAGGCAAGCCAACTCACACTACATGGCTGCTAAACAGCTTTTTTTCCACCGCCTGGTACCAGCTTGACTCAACTCAGCTTTGTGTTTCCATCAGTCAAATGTTGGGTATAGTTCCTAGTACCTGGTACTATTTTTGGTATCACCTCCGTCAAGGTTCCAAGCAAGCAGAGGCGATACACCAAACGGAGACCTGTAAACATTGCAGACTAGCCACTGGTCAGAGAAATTGCATCATCAATGTGCAAGACATCCTGGAACAAAGAACACACCATTCTTAAAAGCAATGTTATTTAACGCTAATTGCTACTTTACTGTAGTTACTGTACTACCTAAAAACAGCCACATATGACAATCAACAACAGCATACCTTTGATGTCCTCTATTATTACTCTGCCATCACGGCAGTGCAATGTTGTGTCACTATGACAACCAGCTATACTGAGAGCGGACCATCTGCAGTGGAAAACAAAGCACCCAGTACTGAAAGCGAGTAGAGTTGAGTTGAGCCGGTACCAGGTGGTGGAAAAGTGGCATATAACTGCCAAGATGCAGACCTGCATGGCTGGTTCTTCCGCTACATGGCAGGAACTGAGAAAAAACTGTCAGGGAGGACAGGTAGCGGGGAATGCTGCACACCCCACAAGTGTTAGGTTATGCTGTCACGCACCAATCGCATAAATGTTTGTCCAAACACTGGGTGGTAATTGACAGGTCATTCCTTTTGCCAGCTTACATTGCAGTTTGAGATCAACTCATCTCTCCATTTTAGTGCATATACAGTAACCTAATGTTATTTTTACTTTAATTCTAATATGTTTTTTACATTCATAAAGCAATTGGCAAAAATGCTTAGGTGCTGCACTGAAGCCTTTCTGTGATAGAAAACTCTGGAGCTGTTGTTCTTTCTGATTGGTTGATTTTTTTCCCTTCCTGAGACAATCTACCTGAGTCCTGATCAGCTGATTAGTCTCGACAGTCACAAAGAGTGAGACAGATCAGTCAGTTACATATTTACAGTTTGTTCCTGGTTTAGTTTGTAATTCTGATTTTAATGCTGTGATTTATTGGTGTATTTGACTTCCATGTTTCATTGTTTCAGTCTAATGATTCATGTGTAAGGCTGCAGTTTTTGATTTTTTGATTAATCTTCATTAATTGAAGTGGACATACAACATCAGGACCATCATCAAGAAGGCACAGTAGAGGATGTACTTCCTGCGCCAGCTCAGGAAGTTCGACCTCCCCCAGGAGCTGCTGATACAGTTCTACAGAGGAATCATCCAGTCTGTTCTCTGCACCTCCATCACTGTCTGGTTTGGCTCAGCAACCAAACAGGACAAGGACAGACTTCAGCGAACAGTCAGGACTGTAGAAAAGGTCATTGGTGTGAGCCTGCCCTCCATGGAGGACCTGTACACCTCATGGGTCAAGAGGAGGGTGGAGAGGATCACTGCTGACCCCTCACACCCCGGACACAACCTGTTTGAACTCCTCCCCTCTGGACGGCGTTACAGGTCACTGTGCACTAAGACAACCAGGCACAGGGACAGTTTCTTCCCCCAGGCTGTCGCTCTGATGAACACTTAACCAATGACAGTATGACTGGACAATAACCCTCAGTGCAATACCCGTATATATACATTGTACAGATTATACAGAGTCATAGAGGTCTCTAGTTTTAAGTACTCTGTTTTTATCCCTATTTATCTCATTTCAATGAACATTCCTTGTTGTCTGCATTGTTTACTGTCTGTTTATACTGCCTTTTCTGCATTGTTTGCACTGGTTGTTGATGTTAATACTGCTATTTTGTTATATTACACAGCCTTATGCTGATTTACTGTTTTGCACATTGAGAGCCGATGTACCTGAGTCAAATTCCCCGTGTGTCCATCACACCTGGCCAATAAAACTGATTCTGATGAATTATGATACAGTAAGATCTAGACCTTACAGTATCTCCTGTGAAGTGGTGCTATACAAATAAAACTGAATTGAACTGAACTACAATTGTGTCCTCACAACCGGAGAAACACACAGTAACACACTCTGCTGGGTGTATTTATAGACTGCAGCTGTTATGTAATGGAGGAGGGGCTGCTGATGTTGCTATGGCAACAGTTTTACCTGTGCCTGAAACTCACATTGGCGAGTCAGATATGATCACATGTTGTCTGATCAGCTGATCCACTGAACAGAAACTCATCAATAAAACAGTTTGACCAGTGTGATTGTGATTTTATTTGATATCTGTCACTGTCAGCAGTAAAAATATCTGAAAGATGTTAAATATTATTGAAAATTTTATTCACTTTAAATCTGTGTAGGTTGCTAGGAGATGTTAATGTAGATTTTTTTTTTTTTGTTATTCGATGTACAAACAACCTGCAGAAATCTGATCACATCTTTCTATGTTTAATAACTGGAGACCTCTTTCTGTAAGTGTTCCTGAAGTGTTACTGAAATGTTTCTTGAACAATTTCTTCAGTGTGAAATGTCTCATGAATGTTTTGGTATGTTTCTGTAAATGTTCTTTAACATGTAACATTTCTAAAACACCTCTGTAATGTTTCTGAAATGTTGCTGAGAGTTTCTGAAACATTTGGACCAGGACGGACCTTTATTATTCACAAAGGTAGGCAAATGTCTGACGTCCCAGCTACAATGGGTCCCAGTAGCAGGAAATGTAGTGATTTTCTGATACAATATGTAGAAAACGTATTGATACAGACCTACTCAGCACCATAACCCCCCCACATTACAGGACTCTTCCGTCACACAACTCTGCACTGAATGGACTTAACAGTGTTTGATGTGGTCACGCACCCCGAGTCTGACTCTTTTGTTACCTGTGAGTTTCCCTCCATCGATGACAGCTTGAATGAACACCTGACCAGATCGTTGGAGACAGAATTTTTGTGATGATAAAGACACAGCAGTGACAAGTTCAGTTGGTGTTTCCAGACTGAACCGAGTCATTGCTGCGGGTCACATTGAAGACATGACACAATAAACAAAAAGAACCGAAATAACTACAGGTGAAAAGAGAAGAAGCAGCATGATACTGGCCCATAAGACCAAAGTAGAAACTACACAGTGTTTCTATATAAATTTGTGTTTTTCTGGACTTACTTTCCACTCCTTAGAATATTTATTCTGTTCTCATATTTACAACCTAACTTTTCAGAAACGCTGCTTGATGCTGCGTCCATCAACCGCCTCTGAAAACCAGCAACATCTCAGTGAAAAACTGGCTCTGAATAGAGCTCAGGGGGACCGGGTCTGGGACTGGACTGGGATTAGCTGGAACCCCCAAGCCTCTGCATCTGTCCCTGCTTGGAGGAGCCATCTCTAACAGGCCTACACATCACTCACTCCCACTCTGATGTCATAGGATGGGTCCCACTACACAAATGAAAAAGCAGTATAGGCACTGCAGCCACTCCGACATCTGGTAAGCACAGCCTCGGACATGCTACTACACAGCCATCTGGCCACAAGACTGAGCCAGATATTTACACGTGATGACACCGGTTACTCGTTCTTCATTCATTCAAATCAAATCAGATATCTTTATTGTCATTGTAAGAGGACAACGAAATTGAATCCAATCCCTGTTTGTGCAAGAACTATATATAAAAAAAATACTAAAATGAAAAAGTAAAACACAAATCCACATTCACAGAACATTCAAGACTGGTTTGTCTTATTGCACATCTAGAAATTCAGGCCTTGATGGCATTTAGTGCAACTATGGTGCTTGGATAAAAACTGTTTTTGAGTCTATTTATTCATGATTGTATTGTCCTGTAATGTCTGCCCAAGGGCAGCAGCTCAGAGAGATAGCGACCAGGGAGGGAAGGGATTCTTGAGAATGTTCAGAATCAGAATCTGCTTTATTGGCCAGGTGTGTAGGACACATGAGGAATTTGACTCAGGTACATCGGCTCGCAATGTGCATGTACATATCCCCACGCAAGGGGCAAGTAAACAGTAAACCAGCATAAGGCTGTGTAATATAACAAAATAAGCAGTATAAACAGGCAGTAAACAATATAGACAGACAATGGAACAGTAATTGTGAATTGAGATAAATAGGAACAAAGATAGAGTACTTAAAAATAGAGACCTGTACGAGCCTGTACAATGTATATTTACAGGTATTGCACTGAGGGTTATCTTTCAGTCATACTGTCGTGGGTTAAGTGTTCATCAGAGCGATTAATCTTTCTGCCTCAACTTAAAAAATATGTGGTGCAATTAAAGCCTGCTTCCTCCCCCATGGACAGTGGTGCACTTATCCCACTGCAAAATTGTATACGTGACATAAAACTCTGAATTTTCTGCACTTAAATGAGGACAAGACAGAATACATCGTGTTCAGCCCCGACTCCGCTGTTGTGGTACCTAGTTTAGGTGCCCTAGCACCTGCATGCACTGGCGCTGTGAGGAACCTTGGAGTCATTTTTGACAGTGATTTTAATTTTGATAAGCAGATCAGATCCGTGGTTAAAACCAGTTTTTATCATTTG
>NW_018128001.1:1778545-1781566 GCF_001952655.1 Monopterus albus
TCTCCGTCTATGTGCCACGCAGAACCCTGCGCTCCTCAGAACACCTGTCCCTGGTTGTTCCTCGGGCTAGGTACAAAAAATGGGGAGAACGCTCTTTTGCCATGTATGGCCCCAGGCTTTGGAACTCCCTACTGCCAGAGCTTCAGGCCGAAACTGAGCTGGAGGCTTTTAAGTCAACTCTGAAAACCCATCTTTTTAGACAGGCCTTTGGTATTTAGCTCGTCTTAATCTTAACTCGTTTTTAACTCGTTCCCTGTTGTTTTATGCTGTTTCTTATTCTGATAGGCATGTCTTTTATTTTAGGGTTTTTAATAATTTGTAGTTTGTTTTGTATAGGTTTTTGTTTTAGTATCGTCTTGTATTAGTGTCCTTTTGTGAAGCACTTTGGGCTCCTGTCGAGTTGTAAAGTGCTATATAAATAAACTATTATTATTATTATTATAACACCAGTCTTTCAAAGCTCTTCATAACTACAGATGTCAGGGTGACAGGTCTGTAGTCGTTCAGTCCACTGATGGAGGGTTTCTTGTGGACTGGAATGATGGTGGAGTGTTTGAAGCAGGAGGGGGCTTCACACAGCTCCAGTGACATGTTGAAGATGAGTGTGAAGATGGGGGCCAGCTGATCTGCACACACTTTCAGGCAGGAGGGGGTCACACCATCTGGGCCTGGTGCCTTTCTGATCTTTTGTCTTTTAAAGAGGCCACGCACATCCTTTTCACAGATCGTTAGAGGTGGGGGGCTGGAGGGAAGGGTGGTGATTGTTGGGGGAGCAGCTGCTGGATCTGAGGTGGGGAGGGTGAGGGAGGAGGGTTGTTTGTCAAACCTGCAGTAGAATACATTCAGGTCGCTGGAGGGAGGGGTGGTGATTGTTGGGGGAGCAGCTGCTGGATCTGAGGTGGGGAGGGTGAGGGAGGAGGGTTGTTTGTCAAACCTGCAGTAGAATACATTCAGGTCGTCTGCTAGTTGACGGTCCTCCACAGCAGGGGGGAGGATTTTCTATAGGCAGTGATGGTTCTCAGGCTCCCCCACACAGACAAGCGGTCGTTGGCTGAAACCTGAGCTTTCAGCTTTTCAGAGTAGCTCCTCTTTGCTGCTCTAGCCCCAGGCTAGTTATCTGTTTTGGCCAGGAACTGTAGTGCGCTAGCGTGGGCCTGCAGCTTTAAATAGACACCTACCAGGATAAAGCTCGAAAATTGTTGGGGAGAACAGAAGGGTTTGCAGTTGATAAAAAGAGTCTCCAAGTCTGCGGTATATGTCCTCTGTAGCATTGTGACATTTGTGCACCAACCTTCATTTATGTAGAAGTGGATTCCACCTCTTTTCGTTTTCCCGGACAGCTCCATTACGCAATCCACTCTGTACACCTGGAAGCATGGTGCTTCTATTGCGCTGTCCGCGATCAAGTCGCTCAGCCAGGTCTCCGTGAAGCACAAAGCAGCAGAGTGTGCAAAGTCAGAGTTAGTCCTGTTGTTCAGAAGAATCTCATCCATCTCGAGCGGAGATTTGCTAGGTGGATAGACAGAAGTGGAGTCTGGGTTCCTCTCTGGCATAGCCTCACTAAGGCACCCGCATGCTTGCCACTGCAGTGTTTCTTCCAGATCCCATTATTGTTTGTATTGTATTCTGAAAAAAAACTTAGAAAAAAATCAACTGGACTAGATTTCTAGGTCGAAGACATTTCACCTCTCATCCAAGAGGCTTCATCAGTTCATCAATGTGACTTTTGTTGTGATTTGGCGCTATACAAATAATACTGATCAGTTCTGACTGGTGTTGAGCCGGAGATATTTATTTATTTGTATTGTATTGTTTGTATGTTATTGGCTTTTGTGAGAATGCAGACACTGTGTAGATGTTCCAGGGAGGGGAGAGGGCATCCAATGATCTTCTTGTTGGTGGTTGTTAGGTATTTTTTAGTCAGATAGATATTGGTTAGGTACTTGTTGTATTAGAAATGTTTAGTGTAGACAGGATGTCTAGCTCAGGCTGCTAAATGCTTACTCATTTCCATGAGTTACTCCAGGTTGTTTATGTTCAAGGATAACTAGATAGAAAGTAGCTACTATATGATATGTTTAGACGTAATCTTAATCATAATATCTTCCTAGGCTTAATGTCCGGACATGTCCCTGAATGTCCTGTATGTTCTTAGATACACACCACTTAATCAACACTCACACACATTGATTTTCTCCATGTTTTGACTACTGCTACGGTCAGCTGTAAAGCTGGCATATCAGGTGACACCACGGTTTGACGTGCCTGTGTAGAATGGGGTTAGCCCAAACCAGATATAATGTATAGGCCTGGTGGGTTCAGGGATCTTTCATCTTTCATCTGCCTGCAGTTTGGAGGTGGAAGATGCCTGAGCGTGTAATCTTAATTTTTACCTGTGTTCATGGAATAAATCAGCACTGTTTTGTAGTTACTTGGACTGGCTCGTCTCTCAGAGTCCATATGGTAAAAAGTACCGGTACAACATGGTGATGACATCCTGTATGCAGTATATTAGAATACTTTTTATGGAGCAACGGTAGAAGGACACAAGCAGTTTTTCAGACAGATGGTTCTTTCTGAGGATCCTCAGGAAGTAAAGTCTCTACGTGCCTTCTTTATTAGTACTTCAGGTCAGGTTCTCCTCCATGTGCACACCAACAAGCCGAAAGTCTGAAACTGTTTCCACACAGTCCCCGCCGAAGAGTAAGTGTTGGATGTCTATTTTACTCTTCCTGAAGTCTGTGATGAGTCTTTTGGTCTTGGTGGTGTTGAGGACCAGGTTATTGTCTTGTTAGGTATTTTTTAGTCAGAGAGAAATTGGTTAGATACTTGTTGTATTAGAAATGTTTAGTGGAGACAGGATGTTTAGTTTAAACGCTTAGTCATCGTCATGAGATTTTAGCAGGGTGTACGTGGGCAAGGATAACTAGATAGAAAAGTTTGATTGTCAGCAGGCAGGATGATTATTGTTATTATTATGATGTGTTTAACCGTAATTGTAATCATAATATTTTCTTATGT
>NW_018128001.1:1782229-1794701 GCF_001952655.1 Monopterus albus
TGTTAGGTATTTTTTAGTCAGATAGAAATTGGTTAGATACTTGTTGTATTAGAAATGTTTAGTGGAGACAGGATGTTTAGTTTAAACGCTTAGTCATTGTCATGAGATTTTAGCAGGGTGTACGTGGGCAAGGATAACTAGATAGAAAAGTTTGATTGTCAGCAGGAAGGATGATTATTGTTATTATTATGATATGTTTAGCCGTAATCTTAATCATAATATCGTCCTAGGCTTAATGTCAGGTCATGTCCCTGAATGTCCTGTATGTTCTTAGATACAGACCACTTAATCAACGCTCACACACATTGATTTTCTCCATGTTTTGACTACTGCTGCGGTCAGCTGTGAAGCTGGCATATCAGGTGACGCCACGGTTTGACGTCGCTGTGTAGAATGGGGTTAGCCCAAACCAGATATAGTCTCTCTGAGTTCCTGGTTAAAAGAGATGGAAAAAAGCTTTCAGTCTGTACACCACATGGACAGCTGTTCCACCTTGTCCCAGTATGCAGACTCATCCCGCCAGAGATGAGCCCCACAACAGTAGTGTCAGTGCAGTTGTGGGTGTAGAGGGTATAGAGTAGGGGGCTCAGCACACATTCCTCTGGGGAGCTAGTAGTGAGGCTGTGGGCTGAGGCGATGTGGGGGCCAACTCTGACTGCCTGGGAGCAAGCCGCAAGGAAGTCCTTTATCCAGAAGAAGATGGAGCAGGATAGTCCCAGGTCTGCCAGTTTGGTTACCAGTCTGTGGGGAAGGACGGTGTTAAGTGCAGAGCTAAACTCTACAAAGAGCAGATTAACATACTGTAGCTCCCCTGCTGCTCCATGGGATCCTCTCTAGATCTGTTAGTGCTGTATGCAAGCTAGTGTGTTGTGAATATGGGTGGGAGGCAGGTGATCATATGACTCCAGACCAGTGTCTCAAAGCACCTCATGATAATGGGTGTCACTGGGCGGGAGTCTTAAGCTGCTGACGGTGGCCTTTTTTGGTAGTGTGACAAAGTGGGTGAGAACACTCCACTTGTCCCTAAGTTAAGTCATGTATGTTTCTTAATGTGTGTTAAATGTTTGATTGTATTTACTAGGTGGATATAGGATAGAGGAGGAGGTGGTTAATCACTTCCTCATTCTGTACGCTCTCTGATGTCATCAAGGATGTCATAGGGTTGATTGATATCAGGGGCTACTTAATCAGCTGAGGTGGAGCAGCTGGAGGGTGGCGGTCTAGGTGTAGCTGTGTGCACGTGCCTTGTAAGTTGCGTTGAGTTATTTTGAGTAGAGTTTTCTTCAGTTATGTGAAGTTAAACCATTTAGTTTGCTTAGTGATCTTGTTTGGCATGTGTACTTTGCTGGCACTTGTTTAAAATAAATTATTGATTTGAGAAAACCTGATGTATTTTTCGAGTCTGTCTCCTACATTCCTGGCCGCTCAGAGTCAACCTACCACAGGTAGTGAAACTATGGTTGAGGACTTCAGGCAGGGTGGGATGGTGGACAGGTATAGTGACTGGTTGAAGATCTTAGTACCCCTCCAGTGACGTCACCGGGTCCTGCAGCCTTCCTCTGGTTCACTGCCCTCAGCCTCACCTCATGCTCCTCCACAGTGAGGATATGGCTGCTGTGGGCTGGTGGGTTTAATATGGCTGCCTCAGTTGACTCCACCTCCAAGTGGCCAAAGAAATGGTCCAGTTCCTCTGCCAGCAATGTGTCACCGTCGGAGGCTGAAAGGTTGCTGGGACTCTGGTTGGTGATGTGGTGAACTCCCTTCCACACCCACCTTATGTTGTTTCAGTAAATGTGGTCCTCAGTTTCTCTCCTATAAGCATCCTTAGCCTCTCTGATGCCTCTTTTCAGGTGGGCTCTGACAGCGCTGTGTTTTGCCCCATCACCAGACCTGAAAACGGTGTTCCTGTCCCTGAGCAGGCACTGGACTTCTCCTGTCATCTAGGGCTTCTGGTTGGGATAAACCATGATGCACTTGTCCACATGTCCATGCAGTACTTAATGTAGGCCAGGACAGCTGCAGTGTATAAGTCCTGGTGTTCAAAAACATCCCAGTGTGTACTATTAAAGCAGCCCTGCAGCTGATGAGAGGCATCTTCAGGCCATATTTTAACAATCCTAGATGTGATAAGAGCACTTTTCCTGAGGGGGGGATGTGCCGGAATTAGGAGCAAGGACGTTGTCAGACTGGCCCGGGTGTTGTAGTGGTTTAGCCCTGTAGCTGTATTTAACATTAGAATAAACCAGTAAACCTTCACAACAGTACCATAGCTGTCGCTGCTCAGTGTTATATAATGTAAAGGTTATGGTGGCAGCCTCTGTCACCATATACCCGTTATATTACATAACTCACCACATTGTACATCTTATCACATTTTGGTTACTGAATGTGCACAATGGGTACAGCTATGCCTGCTAAGTAGAGCTAGGTAGCTGGCATGCTAGCAGGTCATCACATCTCCCAGAACATCAGAGCAAATTTCTAAGTTGGCATTACTTGGACAGACTGAACACATGCAGTATTTTAAAACTAGGTGGTTGTTTTCTCACTTGAAAAATATCAAAACTTAATAAAGTGGCATAATGACAGTCCTAGGATAAAAACAATCTGAGCCTGCGCTTAACCTGCCCTGCCACCACCATCGGAAGATGGGATAGCATAGTGTCCATCACTTCACACTACAAAGTGTGTACGTAGGTCATCCGGGTGCTACTAGCATACATATTTTTCCATACTAAGAATTCAGACATATGTCTTGTCTTGTATACACATTTTAGCCTACTACGTAGTAGGCTAGTAGGCCATTTCGGACATACCCGTAGACATACCGTGACACCAGCAGGTTCAGGTCTGTTCCAGCATGCACTGCAGGGAGGAGGGGTTCATCTCCACACTCACCACACATGTCCAACATGGACACACGAATCACAAGTTAGAGGTGTGTCACTGTCAACAACTCTGATCACATGCATGTCACCACCTGAACATGACATCATCACTGAGGTGTTAAAAACACATCAGCGTTCACAGTGACGTGTTGCTGCTCACCTGATTTATCATGAAGCTGAGCTGCTGGTTGATGGAGATTTAGGTGCAGGTTGAGTTGCTGATGTCTCTCTCTGAAGCAGCAAAGTGATTATTAACCAGCAACAGTTCCGGTTGTTAGTTGCTCTTCATGTAGCTGCTGACATCTTGGTTGCTGTAGTTTCCCTCAGGTTGAAGCAACATGGTGGTTATTAAACATCAACAGTTTCTTTCCAAGTTGCTGGAAGTTATGTTGCCATTTAGTTTAGTTGTTTTAGTCCTTACTGAAGCTTTATGACTGATGCAATGCAGTGTTTCTTTGTCTGTTTGTTGCTTCTCTTCTCTCTCTCCTCTATCCACTCACCCCAACTGGTCGAGGCAGAAGGCCGCCCACCAAGAGCCGGGGTCTGTCGGAGGTTTCTTTTGTTTTGGGGAGTTTTTCCTCCCCACTGTCGCCAAGTGCTGCTCAAGGGGGTTTTCTCTATTATACTAGATAAATTGCCCTCAGACGATTGATGTTGTGATTTCACGTTATAAGAACTGAACTGAACTGAATTTAACTGGTTATCACAGCTCAGCTGTCTAGTTGCTGTATTTTCCCTCTAGGCTGAATCAACATTGCAGTGGAGCAACCAAGTTGCCATGTTGCTTTCCATTCTGCTCTCTAGTTGCTGTGGCTCACGTTGCTCTAGAGGCTGTCATCTGTCAGACTGAAGCATCAACAGTTTATTTACCAGTTGCTGGAGGCGCAGTTACCTTACATGCTGCTCGTTTGGTGGCTGTTTGCTGGAGGTCTGCAGTCCATGTCAGACTGAAGCAACACTGCAGTCAGGTTGCTGTGGATGTAGTTGTGGCTCGGTCCTGTCAGGCTGAAGCAATACTGCGGTGGCAGAATGTTAATGCACTGGTTACTGTAGTTACCCGCCGTCGGTCTCGTTAACGGTCCGTGGTCATGTCGCGCCTCTCACTTACTTCAACAGAAAACTAACGGGCTAACGGAGCTCCGTCAGTTGTCGGTCTGTTGCTGGTCGTTGTCCGGGGCTGGTCTCGTCGTCGGTGACTCACCGTCTCCTCCGTCTTACTGAAGCGCGCGGCCGGCGGCGGGAGCCCGGGTTACCATGACAACTGGCCCGCAGCAGGATGACGGGACCGACCAACTGATGATCAGCAGTAGAGAGGATCGATAACCTGGTCAGTCAATAAACACACATTATTAAACTAGGACCGTTCAGTTGATCAGTGCCCTCACTGCGCTGCTGTTTAATCGGCTTATCAATAGGTTTCTGTCAGTCTACGACACGTGATCAGACTGTAGGGCATCACGTTTTATTAAATTATTGATCATATGATCAGGTGACACGACAATCAAGCGTCATGCGTCAGGGCTGAGCTTGTGTGGAGAAGTGTTCCCCGTGGAGATGTGTCCCCTGTTCAAAGCTCGGTCTCTGGTAGCGCCCCCACCCGTCGTTTAGATGAGAGGAAACACATTTCGACACAACACCGGAACCAGGATTTACCACCACTCAGTCTTTCTCACTTTTTAAAAATTTCGGTTAATCACAAATTTTCATCAATAATTAGTTTTTCTTTATTTCAGTAGCACTTTTTTAAACTGTCAGTTTTTATTAAAATGGCAAATTTAAAGGTGACTAATGTTTTTTCTCATCATTTAAGTTCAAACTAAAACTGTAATAAATGTTCAGTTTGTTTCAGATTCGCCTGCAACACGAAATATAAGAACAGACCTGACTAAGAAGGGAAGGAACAGAAAACATATCAGTGAAAGGTAGATTTTAATTTGTCACATGATGAGTTCAAACCTTTCAAACTGGACCTGACAACAAAGCGTTCATCGTGTGTGTACTGACACAGATCTACAAATGCTCACACTAAACATGAAGAAGACAGTGTATTTATTGTAATTATTTTAATGTCTTTATCTGTGGAGAGATGAAACTAAGATTTTTGAAATAAACACCAGAACAAGTCATCTACTAATTGGTTAGAGTTTCCTCTAAGTCGTACACTGTCAGAAAGACTCAGCCATTTACTCTCTCACATTTTGTTTCTGTATCAGTTTGTGAGATCAACTTTTCATTTGTAGTAAACTGCTGTCAGATTTCAGGACATGGTCTGTGCTCAGACTGTTTAATGATCTCACCTGCACTGTGTTGTAAACAGCTGCTGATGAGGGTCCCTGAACGCACCGTCACGTATGGTCTGACTTGGGGATCTGGCTCAGACTGGAGTCCTTCCTGGTCTCAGTGTGAGCAGAGACAGAGACGGATGTTATATGGGCCAAACTTGTTTACCAGTGATGCTGTCAACATCGAGCACTTTGATGTCGACAGCTTGTGGAACTACAGTCACACACATGACAAAGAACCTCCCACCCCACTGTGTTATTTATCTGTGTTCAGGATGTAATTTAATTAGTATTTGCTCTGTGCCCATCCAGTAGGCTACATATTCTTATGACTTCACTGCCCCATTTAAAACATTTGTTAGAAAGGTAATCCAGACTAAATGTAATAAGTTACATTACTTTAATGAGGTAATTAAAATAGTTACTTGTTACATTTTTTACAGGATTAGTAATCTGTCACTTATTACATTCCAGAAGTAACCTTCCCAACACTGGTTAAAAGAGCACAAAAACATGAAAATGTACAAATGTAAAAGGGGGAAAACGTGAAAAAGAAATGAAATCATTAAATTATAAACATAGAAAATGAAATGGAGTTGAGATGGCTTTAAAGGTTTTTAGATTCTACCGAAACAAGACGACAGAGAAACCTTCTGCAAGTGGGACCAAATGGTAAATGTGAGGTGAACTGAATGATCAATAAATGAGACAATATCTCAGATTTTGTATGAATTCGCTGCACTTTGTCAAGTTTTAATATGAATATCTTTCACTTTATTTGATTAGAAAACTTGACTGGTGTTGGTGAACGTTCACAGAGTCTGAGATGCCTGCTCACCAACTGTCACATAAAGACTGAATGACTAAAGTAAAAACACCAATGACATAAGATTTATTACAAGACTGATGCTGGCGATACTTTCCACTGCTGTCACATTCATGTAGTGCAGTAAAAAGTCCAGCACTTCCCTCTGAAATGTAGTACAAACTAACATAGCATTGAAACACACAAGTAATGCACAAATAAGCCTACCTCAAAATAAGCTACAGTACTTGAGTAAATATACATAGGAACTCTTTGTGATGTTGAAGCTGAGTGAAACTATGAGGCCTGTGAAAGCTGCAAGATTAAAGCCACATGCTGACTTGTCATATGGTGAAGGACATACAGGCTGAAGTCTCTTTAGAAAGTAGGAGATTTATGTCACCACACCAGTGTCAGGGGAAGAGTGATTAGAGATCTGACTGGGTTTGGAAAGAAGAATGAATTATTTACTTACATGGGGAGAGGACTGTTTATTCAAAATAAGAAATACGGATATCAGGCTGAAAATCACAGGGAAGAGTTATAAGTCTGTTGTCCACAGTTACATCAGACATTCAGACATGAGCAGAGAGGGAGCAACATGCAGGACCCTGTCACAACTGGTGTTGTTATGGGTCTTAAGGTTTCTGCTGAATATTCAAAGATGTATTTATAAAACCTGAGAGGAACAAAGGATGTGTGGAGAAAACTAGAAGAGGTATTTCTGATAGCTGGGAGTGTGTTTGATGATAGGATGAAGGATCACTTAGAAAATATTCAGAAAATGTACAAAAGGGGACAAATGCCACAGAAGAATGCAACGGGCTCAACACCTGGAAGACTGTGCAGCTGCACCTTTACACATTGAATGGGAGACTCATTTGTATATTTTTATTTACAAGGCTATATTTTAGACCAGCTGCCCCCATATGTTAGCAAATTTATTTCACTGAACTCATTTTCACTCTCAGTCTCAGATCACAGATATATCCGCTGTGTGTTGCAGTGTTCATTCAGAGAAAGGAAAAATCTTCATGTTTTCTGCTGCAGCCACCTGGAACAGTCTGCAGGGGGAACTAAATTGGTGTACCTGGTGTCATTTACAGAATTTAAAATTACTGTAAACTCACTGATGAATTATTCCTTTCCTGCTTGTTTGTCACTCTTTTAATTCTTGATGCTGATCATGTTTTATTGTCTTGGTAGATTATGCATATTGTTGTCCATCCTACTCTTGTATGTGTTTTTGTCTGGAACCTGTGATGCTGCAGTGTTGGCCAGGGCTGCATGTGAAAGTTTCTAACCTCAGTGGGATCAATCCTGGTTAAATATTGTGTGTAAATCTAGAGGAACATCCAAAAGACTCTAGCATGATGCATCTTTAGGCTGCAGTTTTATCTGGGCAGGTAACAAACAGGAAGCTCCATTACCAGTCACTCAGCTTGGTTGTTTCTGGGAGTAGCTCTTGACTTTAGAGTCCTTGATCAAGTACAGGCCAAAAAGATCAATCCTGGGCAGGGAAAGTACAGAAAACAGTAAAAACAGAGTATTTCACAGCAGTTCCAGTATTCACAGATGGATCAAACCCAAGACCCCGGTACTGAGAGAACCTGATTTTCATTTATTATCATGAACGTTAGCGTTAAAAAAAAAAGAACTGCAGTGATCTGTTAGCATCCGCAATAGGTAGAGGGAATGGCACGAAGGTTAGAGATTTATTAATGAGCTACAAATTCTATAGAGTCATACACGGCAGAGTTTCGGGTCAGGTTCTGTAGTTCATTTAGCACGAAGAGGGGGAAGAAGCAGATAAAAAAAAAAGCAAAAGATGGTCTAAAACAGAAAGCATAGGCTAGTAGAAATATCAGTGAGTGAGACAGAGGAGAAATCATTAATACTGTCAGCAGGACTGGAACACAGGTACATCACAGGAGGGGAGGAAAAATTACTAGGTGAAGATTTAGTGGAAAGCATCCACCTTCCAATCAGAGATTCTGCACCAGGTTTTATTCCACTGTGACACATATTCTGAAGCAAAACAGACTGCAGTCAGAAAGTGCAGGAATAAGAAAATAAACCACAGAGTAGTGTTAAACTACTGCCAACTGTAACAGGGAGCAAAACTCTTCTAGAATAAGCAAATTATTGGAAAAAGAAGACGAGTACGTAAAGCGCCAAACCTACGGTAGAAAGAAAGGGAACCGCTAATGTTTCTTTGTTCAGGTAGGATTAATTCCGCTGCCGCACGCCGTCCATTCTACGTCACTTCCTGTGAATCTTTGATAAAGGAGAGCCTGGCGGGACTTCCGTGGCTCAATTTTTTTTTGGTTTTGTTTGGTGAATCCGACGGTGATCGGAACCATCGGAACGGAGACATGGTGAGTGTTTAGAGGGCAGATAGTCCACATTCTGTTCGCAACGGGGCTGTCCGTATTTGACCGGTTTACGGTTTTATTGTAACGATGGCGGGAGTTCGAATGAACGTCGAATGAACGTCTGTGAGGAGCCTAAGCTCCGCGCGGGGTCGGGCAGTTTGCATTCATCACTCAGTTCATATTCTTTAATATTAATCTTACAGTCAAAATTGAATTGTACATATCTTATAGTTTTGACTGGTCGTAAACACACTGTAGATATCTATAATAAGAATTAACTGCTAAAATGGTGCAGTGATGTCATTTCAGGTATCCAAAAGAAACTGTGCCTAGTCGAAATGTAATTGCAGAAATCTGAAAATGTCGTTCTTACTGGTCTGGATACAACTGTAGATATCTAGAATTATTATTTTGACTAGTCACACTGTAATTTCAGCTAATCAATATGGCGTTTTAGATATCCGAAATGCAATTATGGATATTCAAGTGAAAGCTTTTAGAGAGTGAGAAGATTCCTGAGGAATGGAGGAGAAGTGTACTAGTGCTGATCTTTAAGAACAAGGGTGATGTGCAGAGTTGTAGCAACTACAGAGGTATAAAGTTGATGAGCCACACAATGAAGCTATGGGAAAGAGCAGTGGAAGCTAGGCTAAGAAAGGAAGTGGATATCTGTGAGCAGCAGTATGGCTTCATGCCCAGAAAGAGCACTACTGATGCAATGTTTGCTCTGAGAATGTTAATGGAGAAGTATAGAGATGGTTGGAAGGAGCTGCATTGGGTCTTTGTGGATTTAGAGAAAGCGTACGACAGAGTGCCGAGAGAGGAGCTATGGTACTGTATGAGGATGTCAGGAGTGGCAGAGAAGTACGTCAGAGTAGTTCAGGATATGTATGAGAGGAGTACGACAGTAGTGAGATGTGCTGTAGGTCAGACAGAGGAGTTCAAGGTGGAGGTGGGGCTACATCAAGGATCGGCTTTGAGTCCCTTCTTGTTTGCTATGGTGATGGACAGGTTGACAGATGAGGTCAGACAGGAATCTCCATGGACAATGATGTTTGCGGATGACATTGTGATCTGTAGTGAGAGCAGAGAGCAGGTGGAGGAACACCTGGAAAGGTGGAGGTCTGCTCTGGAAAGAAGAGGAATGAAAGTCAGTCATGGTAAGACAGAATACATGTAATGTTAGAGGGAATTGTTATAAGGCTGGAGAAGTTACTGGGTCTGCATTATGCCAGTTAAAACATGGGGTTTCTCAGTTACCCACTTTGTTTAGAGTGTTACACATCTCTTCATCGGTACATGTACCATTGTTTAACTATCTATGGAGGAGAAATTCATATTACTTAATGCTGTTGCGGTTCGTTGCACTGTCCACTTGGGACACAACACCAGCATTAGGAGTTGTGCGCGTTCACGAACTATCCTCTAGTTTTTAGGAAGAGGCCCTCTGGTTTTATCATTGTGAAATAACTGCAGACTATTTGGGGTTATGAGGGGTGCCACGATAATCTAGAGGTACCCAAGATTAAATGTTAAATGGCTGGAAATGAGCAAAATGAGTAGCCATGGGAACTTTAATAAAAGGAATAACTAAGAGAAAGAAAAGAGTTTCAATTTATTAAAGGGTATGATCCCGACCAGGGACTACATGGATTCGGGGCAGAACCCAACTCTTGACTGTGACAAATGTTTCTGGCAGGATAATGATGCCACAATAATGCCTGTCTCTGATTGGTCGGCAGACGGTGGGTAAGAGTAGTAAGATGCTGCAGCACATTGACTTCAGGATGAGGTGCATCCTGCAGGACGGGCGGATTTTCATTGGCACCTTCAAAGCCTTTGACAAACACATGAACCTGATCCTCTGCGACTGCGACGAGTTCAGGAAAATCAAGTAGGTTTAACCTGCAGCCTGCACCTGATTAGTGATTAAACTGTGGTCTTCAGTCTTTGCTCTATTTATTTGTTGTCCCTTACCAGTCTTCAGATGTCTCACTTTGTTTAATGCATCAAACGGTGCACCTGGAACCAGTTCGTTTTTTTCACTCCATTTTAACAAATCGCTGAAATGATTATTTGAATAGTTGCTGTTATTTTCTTTACATTTATTAGTTTTCGTTCAAGAATTTTGTAGGTCTGCAACAATCAATTTGTCAATCACCATTTTATTATTATACATTTTTCAAAAAAGACATCTATTCTCAGCCTCTAAAATATGAAGATGTCTGTTTCAGTTTTTTTTTCTATCACGGGAAACTAGAGGTGATTTTACTGTTTAAATGATTAATGGAGAAATTCATTTAAAATTTCTGTAACCTTTCTGCCCTTCCTCCTTTTGGAAGCAGATTTTCACTTCAGTCTGAAGTTTCCACACTTTATTGCTGACATGTGACAACATTTGAGCTGAGGAGAAGTCTTTTCAGACACGCTTTGTCTTTAATGTGATTAATTTTTCTAGAAACAGTCGTAGATGTGCAGATTTATGATGTACGAATGTCAGCTCCTGGATGTTTTATAGAAACCGGATTCTCGTGTTCAGTGGAGTCCACCAACTGGTGTCCATAGGTTCACTGCCGTCTCTTCTAGCATGGTGTGCTGTGGGAGCATTATTTTTGGGCTGCATGGTGTTTGTAATTTCAGGAGCACGAGTGAAAAGGCTATCGAGGTGCTGTATCATGAAGAAGAAAACAGACATGCTGGGTACTGAGTCTTTATTTTCCCTTCTACAGGCCAAAGAACTCAAAGCAGCCGGAGCGTGAGGAGAAGAGGGTTCTGGGTCTGGTTCTGCTCAGGGGGGAGAACCTGGTCTCTATGACAGTGGAGGGTCCCCCCCCTAAAGATGTAAGTGTTACCTGCAGCCAGTGAGACAGAGCTGTGGCTTTTTTCTTTTTAATGTAACATGCTCACTTGCTCCTGTTTACCTGAGAGACAAACACGGCTGCCTCCATGTTCCTGTACATATTTAACTTATTTAACTTAAAATTCCTGACCTGGGTTCAATTGCAGTTAAAAGTGGCACTATAAGTGTGTGAACTGGACAGTTTAAGCTGTTCTGGTGTGAACCAGATGTTCAGAGTGGATGGTGTCAGAGTTCATTTTCTTTAGAGAAATGCGTCACTGTTTAAATGAAGATGACAGTCTCAGGATTACAGTTGTCTTTAAACCATGCCAAAAGAAATTCAGTAAAACCTTCTTAATGACTTTTAACTTCTGTCTCTCCCTTCCCATTCAGACCGGTATAGCCCGGGTCCCGTTGGCGGGTGTGGCCGGAGGTCCAGGTGTAGGTCGGGCTGCGGGTCGTGGGGTTCCAGCAGGAGCACAGATGCCTCAGGCTCCTGCTGGACTTGCTGGACCTGTCAGAGGAGTGGGTGGCCCTTCACAGCAGGTAACCATTGCAACATCTCCTTGGTGATCAGGTGTGTGGGTGATCATGTAATAACTTCCTGTGTGTGTCCAGGTGATGACCCCGCAGGGCAGAGGGACAGTTGCTGCAGCAGCAGCAGGTGCAAGCATCGCCGGAGCCCCTACACAGTATCCACCTGGCCGAGGAGCCCCACCCCCTATGGGTAGAGGAGCCCCGCCTCCAGGTTAGGTGAACTGTGATGTCACATGTATGACATCATTCACACTGATAGATCTGATATCAGCCGATTGGTCTAGAAATGGCCCAGAGCTCCATAGCAACCAGCTGAAACACTACGCATGGGCTGATGTGCCATTTTCTTGGTACGATTTGATTCAGTCACGATGCTATTAAAAATTGAATGCCAACAGCGTATGACTGGCTACGGAATACTTGCACTTGATTCCTATTTTTCCCCTTTTCTAGCACTGGTTTGACTCTGTAAAGAACAACCACATACATTCACTTGCGTTCTGTTAGGCTATCTCAAAAATATGGAATCGCTGGTGTATGGAAATCACATGATGCGCGCGTGTGTGTGTGTGTGTGTATATATATATATATATATGTGTGTGTGTGTGTGTATATATATATGTGTGTGTGTGTGTGTATATATATATGTGTGTGTGTGTGTGTATATATATATGTGTGTGTGTGTATATATATATGTGTGTGTGTGTGTGTATATATATATGTGTGTGTGTATATATATGTGTGTG
>NW_018128001.1:1794823-1800525 GCF_001952655.1 Monopterus albus
ATAATACACACACACACACACACACACTGTACTTTCCGGACTAAGCCGCTACTTTTGTCGCTTCATGCACACACCCTCATGGACAACACACGACGAAATGCATATGATGCTGCTTCAAGTTGCAGATGATCGATCTGGCTGTCGAAATATCTCATGTTACAACGTGGACACCTGCGGCTACGTACAAAATTTTTTTTTCATCTTACATTTAGTGGGTGCGGCTTATGGTCCGGTGTGGCTTATAGTCCGGAAATTACGGTGTGTGTGTGTATATATATATATATATATATCTCGCTACACAAAACAATACATATTGTGATATACAGAATTTCGATGTATTGTCCCATCCTATGTAACACCCTAGAAAACATGTTACCTGTAACATGTTATAAACAGTCATGTACCAAATGGGGGGTGTCGCAGGTGTGGTACTGCCACTTTGTGGTGAGTGGCTTCATTCAGTTGACCTTCATTCCGGTTTCCGTTGTTTTGGTTAGCTATGCTGCTAACATAGCCTACCGGTCCTTAGCACCAATTTCTTCACCAAACATGTCAGCCTTTTATAGATATAGAAAAAAAAAGCCCGGTTTAACACTAAAGAAAATGCATGGCGTGTTATGGTGCATTAAATGCTCATTTTAACAAGGTAAACAAAACGGTCTTCTTCCCATGGGTGTCCGCATTCTGACCATGTCACATATGTGACTGGGCAAAGCAGCGCCTTTGGCTGGATGCTTTCACTGAAAAAGTTGAATCAGATCCAACTTTTTCAGTGATCAGAGTTGCATTATTTTACCGGAGCCCCCCTGCGGCGTCGGTGCTGACTCTGAACACAATTGCCCAAATGAATGAAGAGGGCACTGTTTTTTTTTTGTTTGTTTGTTTTTGTTTTTTTTTTTACACCAATGAAACAGTCTGAATGTGGGCTAACCCATGGGCGCTGTGCTGATGACTTGTACGGCTTTCAGCACAGACTCTGTCCCTGCTCTGTGCCATTCATTAAGCCTGCACTCACTCGCACTGTTCATCACAGGGTCCTGTGCTGCAGCTGCACATGCAAAGTAAAATTCATTCAGTCAGTATCAGTTCATTAAAACTATGATGTTCTGCTGTGAAACCCACTGAGAGCTGGTTGAAGATGAACAGCTTGTTGCACTGCTACCTGTCCTAGAGTCTGGCCCTTAAATACAGTTTTTAACTGTGGCATAATGTGGTTTAGAATGGGGGAGCAGGTTTGTGTTTAATGTTCAGGTAATGTAGAAATAAATGTTCTGTGTTCATCACACCACAGGAAGATGTTATTAACTACCCAGCCAAATTCGAATGATTAAAAACATACAAGTGTGAAAAAATGAGGAGCATTCTTTGCCCTGAAACGCCAGGGGCATCAGGTGAAACATTGAAATTGTGCCCAATCGCACATATGTGCCATCTGTTCTCATCATGGATGTAAAGGACAACTTGCAGGAAAGATGCATTTCTGGGGTGCAGGCATAGTTAGTTAGTTAGCTAGCTAGCAAGCAAACTGTAGGTGTAGTAACTCAAGATCACACAGGAGAGCTGGTGCTACTGTGCTAGGACTCTACAGCAGCATTTTCTCAAAGACCACTGACTGAGATTCAAAACATGGTTTTGGTGTTTATGGAGCCGGAGTTAGCCTCCTTTGTGTTGGTGTTTGAACGAGAGCAGTGGTGCTCGGCTCCCACGCACACTCCAGTGCGTCACTGAGCCGTGCTTTCTGCCCTGGCCAAACAAAATCCTCAACTCAAGAATGATGAAACGGTTTAACTCCACAGTTCAGCACGACCTGGTTCTCATTCCGTCTTTTCATGCTTTCAGCAACTATTTTCTGACATTGATAATATTTAGAAACAAATCACAGAATTTTGCTTTGCCCAGACTTGAAATGTTATTAGACTCCACAACACAGCTGAGTTGTATGAAGATTGTATGACTTAATTTTGCTCATGACGCCGTTGAGTTGAATATCAGAAATAAGTCGTTTGTTACAAAGCAATGTACAGGGACGTGACCTTTGTTGTACATTATTGGATCTGGTTTTCTGCGCAGTGCCCCCCTGGTACTGCTGTGAATGCAGCCTTGTACCACTCTGTCCTCCTGTTAGCTGATTGGTTGTTACTTGGCTCCCCTCCTGCAGGTATGATGGGTCCACCCCCTGGCATGCGGCCTCCAATGGGTCCTCCGATGGGGATGCCTCCTGGTCCGGGTCGAGGAGCGCCTATGGGGATCCCCCCTCCAGGCATGAGGCCTCCACCCCCTGGCATGAGAGGTAAGCTGTTACCATGGACATGGGCTTTGCAAGGAGCCAGTCAGATTGCACCATTAATAATTATTTTCACTGTAAACATCATGTGACTACTTTTCTTTTTTAGGGCCACCCCCTCCAGGGATGAGACCGCCCCCCCGGCCTTGAAGTAGCTCTGCCTCCTCACATTTGCCTGTTGTACAGTTTTTTTTTTTTTTTTATGGTGGAGGTTGGATTTCAGCTTGACTGTCCAGTTTCTATGGTAACCAATAAAGGTCTGAAGTAACAGCCAATCAGAGTTCAGTTTACCTCAGTGTTTAACAAGAGAGGGGCGGCATGCAAACCAACTCAAGTTCACATCATGAAGGTTTAACCTGAGATTTCCAACAGCTTGTACCACACACTGTGTATTGGTACTACAGTGTGTCCCATTGCAGTTAAACTTCACATATTACAGTTGCTGTTGATATCCCAGTACATGTTGCCAAAAGGTACAGATGAGTTTTCAAATACATTTTAAAGCTGGACAACGAGGGGGCCTGCCTAATGTATAGGGGCAATGAATTCCACAACTTTGGAGCCTCCACGGCAAAAGCCCTATCCCCCCCTAAGTCTCAACCTAGCCCTCGGTATCTCAAAAAGCAGCTGGTCTGAGGCACCAAGAAGGACTATAGGGACGCAACAACTCTTAAGAGGGGGCCAGATCATTTAAAGACAAACAAATAAAAGAATCTTAAAATGGATTCTAAAATACACCAGCAACTAGTGAAAAGAAGCCAAAATGGGAGTGATTTGCTCCCCTTTGCGGCCCCCAACCAGTAAATGAGCAGCTGCATTTTGAACTCTCTGAAGACGGGCAAGGGACGTCTAAGCCCAAAATAGAGCGCGTTACAATAATCCAGGTGAGACGTAATAAATGCATGTATTGCTGTCTCAAAGTGCTGCCGCAAAAGAAAAGGCTTTACCTTTGCCAGCTGTCGAAGGTGAAAAAAGCTAGCCCTTACAACTGCGTTCACTTGACCTTCCAATTTAAAAATGGAATCTATTTTGACATCCAGGCTTATAACAGTCGACTGCACATACTGCTACAAGCAACCTAGATCAACTGGGGGAGAATCATCAAAATTATTTGGGCCAAACACTATAACCTCAGTTTTCATATCATTTAATTTCAATAAATTCAAAGCCATCCAGCTCCTTAACGTCATTAAAACATGACAATAATGATACAACTGATGTCTCTTCCCCTCATTGGTATGTACAGTACATCTGCACATCATCCGCATAACAATGAAAAGAAACACCATGTTTTCTAAAAACACAACCAAGAGGAAGTAAATATAAAGAGAAAAGCAGGGGCCCCAAAACAGCCCTGCGGAACCCCAGATACCAACGGGGTAGATGAGGACTCGACAACAGCAAACCCGACAGACATTGTCCTATCCAATAAATAAGACCTGGACCACTCTAAGGCAGTACCACGGATGCCCACTAACTCCTTAAATCAAAATATTAGGATATCGTGGTCAACCGTGTCAAAAGCATCAGTCAGCTCCAGCAAAACAAGAATCACATAGCCACCAGCATCTGTTGCCAGGTAAATATCATTAAAAACCTTTAACAACGCTGACTCTGTACTATGCCGAGAAACCAGATTGAAAAACCTCCAATGCATTATGCTCATCTAAAAAAAGACTTCAGTTGTATATAAACCACTTTCTCTAATACTTTCGAAATAAAAGAGAACTTGGAAATAGGCCTGTAATTATTCAGAATAGAACGATCAAGACCTGACGTCTTGAACAAAGGTTGCACAACTGCATGTTTACAATGTCCAGGGACAACACCAGAGGACATACTGCTATTAATAATAGCCAGAACCAGCTTTCCTATACAAGGAAAGACCTTCTTGAATAAAGACGAGGGAATAGCATCTCAAGGGGAGCCAGATGGCTTAACCTGGCTAACCACCTCCTCCAAAAATGGGAAAGTCACAGGCTCAAATGCATCAAAAACAGCCAGGCAAGGGGCACATTCAGAAGGATCTAAAACAGAAGTTGGAACAGACGCCCTTATAATAGCAACCTTCTCATTAAAAAACCGTAAAAAGTTATCACACAGCTCAACCGATGCTTCCAAGCAGGTAGACTGGAGGGTCCAGCACAGACCCAATTGTTTTAAACAGGACACACGGATTATGACACAATATTTGACAAATACTCTCGTTTTGCTGATATTAAAAAGTAAATAAAATAAAATAAATATAATATAAAGAGAGAGGACACAGTGATGGGTAGTGGTGGCATATAGATGGATGGAGAAGAGAGGAGCTCAGAACATCATGCATCCCGGCAGTCGTCTTATGTTAACTTATGTCATTGTAATGTTTTTGTATGTCGCTTTGGGCAAAGGCATCTGCTAAATACTGTAACTCTACGCACCTATTTCATCAAAAAAAAAAAATTTGGCTTAATGATGCCATTTCGACAAAAACAAACTGATTAGGTAAGTGACACTTGCCTCTCTTCGGCTGTGTTCGGTCGGTCCCGGAAATGTCTTGACCGTGAGGAAAGTGAAAAATGTCAAATAAAAAGCCCTAAACCCACAAAATAAGTCTTTGAGGATGTGGGACTTTAGACCTTAGAGAGGACGGCTCAGGGTCACCTGATCCAGCCCTAACTATAAGCTTTATCAAAATGGAAAGTCTTAAGTCTAATCTTAAAGGTAGAGAGGGTGTCCGCCTCCCGAACTGAGACTGGGAGTTGGTTCCATAGGAGAGGAGCTTGATAGTTAAAGGATCTGCCTCCCATTCTGCTTCTGTGGACTCTAGGAACCACACCACTGGGAAGTCCTACTATGAAAAAGTAGCCCAGAATCTGATTTATTGGCCAGGTGTGTCGGACACACGAGGAATTTGACTCTGGTACATCATCTCTCAATGTGCATGTACATATTCCGGTACGAAAGCGCATCTATGACTACAGATTCAAAAGTTCACGTGGGGACACGTGACCTGCTGCAGTCATATGACCACTGGTGTGATGGTTGACGGCTGCAGGCGCAACTTATCTCCTGAATGTGAAATCGAATAAAGACAGCGGTAACACGGTGAGTGCACTTTATCTGTTTGACTAAAGGAATAATGATTTTTTTTCCTTTTGGTGTTTTTCTGTTAGCCTTTGTTGTTTCTGCGTGTCAACAGTTAGCCTGAACTAACGTGTTTCCGGGTGTAAGCGAACGGAAACTAAGTAAGTTATGCAGTTTGGAAGAAAAGACTTAGACATGCACAGACATTAAGCAGTTTGGTATTAATCAAATGAAACACTTTATGTAGTTAGTGTGATCAGTTAGCAGGAGTCAGTCTGACCGTAACAAGTTTTAAATAAACTGCTCCCCTGTCACGTGCTGGTTGCCAAGCTTGATTCAGAAATACCTG
>NW_018128001.1:1800559-1802960 GCF_001952655.1 Monopterus albus
CCTGCTGAATAAAGACGAGTAAAACATGTTCTGAGCTGGAGTCTTCTATTGTTAAATTCAGCCGACTGAAACTCAACCATACACTTTATTTCCTCTTTAAGTCACATGTTTCGGATCGTCATCCTGCCCCGTGACCGTATGTCCGCAGTGCCTTGTTCAGTCGCCAGACGTCCTTCAAAAGCTTTACACCTGACTGATTTTGCAGTTAGATTTTCCAAAATTCGTTAAAAAAATGGCCAAATTAATTTTTTTATTGCTTCCGTGAGAAAATAATTACTTGGTAAATTCAAGGTGACACAAAGTAGATTGAGAGTTAAACTTAGTGAATAAGTAATGAAGGAAACAAAGTAGGTTCTGTAATTTGGTTCATGGAAAATAAACCGTGAAAGGCTTCTAAAATGTCAGCCCTGTGATACACTGGTGGACCCCGCCTCAGCTGGGATTGGCTCCAGACCCCCTCCACACACAAGCACACAACAAACCCACTGGGGCCTTGACAACAGAATAAGAGCTTGGAAGAACATCTCTACTCAAGTGTTGGTGGTGATGATGTCCAATGTTCTCCCTAATTTTTCATGTGTCTGAGCATACACACAAACGATGGTTACGTACAGTAAGCTGGCGGCCCTGCTGTCCCCACCCGTGCCAACTGAAGAAAAAGTGCTGTTTTTTTTTAGGGAGGCGAGCTTAGGTCACAGTGGCAGTTATACTGCTGCTGCTACGGACCTAACTGAGGACAGCCCAGTGCAGGGCAATCTCTTCAGGACTGCGCATGCGTGAGGGATAAACCCAATAGCCACAGCTCTTAGAGGGCTACACCTATACTCATAGAAGGTTACTGTACGTAACCATCGTTCTATTTCGTATAGGCTTCGCCCTCTAAGAGCTGTGGCTAATTGGGATAAAGCGCAGCTGGATGTAGTCAATGCCTTGTTGGCACACCACCGCCCAAGAGCATTAGAAAAACATACACCACAGCTCGCTAAGTACCCCACGACAGTAGCCAAGCAGCCGCCGGGGGGGGGGGCGAGGGGCGGACAGCACAGCTCAGCCGCGTGCGTCAAAAAACATGTGCCCGTGGGCGCATCACAGTGGTGATGACCACGGAGGCACAGGTGCAATGGAGCGCATGGGGTGTGTGTGTGTGAATGAAGCAGAGCACACATCCCACCAGTTCGCAGTGCACGGCGAAAAGAACAAGCGCTCGTGGGCGCATCACCGAAAAGATGACCATTGGGGCGCATGGAGTGTGTGTGTGTGTGTGTGTGTGTGTGTGTGAGTGTAGGAGGGCACACACCACACACCACACCAGCGCACAGCGATCAGACCGGTTGGAGTTTGGCTGTTCATTTTGCCACCTGAGTGAGTGACCCAGGGTCAGCGCTCAGCAGTGGTGGCGCATTCACATGACACGACAGGGAAGGCGCTCACCGTCATGCGCGACACTCAGGGCCGAGTGAGCCAGTGAGAACTTGGACGTATCCCGGAGGTAAAAACGGGTTAAGGGACAAGGGGAAGCCCAGGAGGCTGCCGTGCAGATACCTTCCACAGCCATGGAAGGGCAGTGGAGGACGCGATGGCTCGCGTAGAATGGGCTCTGATGCCAGGCGGGGGGTCGTTCCCGGCCGATATGTAAGCCTGTGTAATAGCTTCACACAGCCAGTGAGACAGCCGTTGTTTTGTTAAAGGCTGCCCAAGAGAGCTGCTCCTGTAATGCACAAACAGCTGTTGTGTCTGCCTGACAGCTGCCATGCGCCCCACATAATGGGACAAAGCACGCACTGGGCAGAGGGCGTGGAGTTTCCTCTCTGCCCCGTCTCTGTGAGGAGGAGGGAAGAACCCATCCAGAGAAATAACTCTGGATGGGTAAGAGGATGAGATAATTTTAGGTGCATACGCGGGGTTCGGTCTGAGAATGGCCGTGCTATCGTCTCCACCGATAAGGAGGCACACCGGTGAGACAGTGCACACAGATCACCCACACGCTTGGCCGAAGTCAAGGCTAGGAGGAGCGCTGTTTTCAGGGAGAGATGTTTGAGAGAGATGTGTGCCATGGCCTCAAAAGGAGGCCCGCTGAGTGCGTGTAAAACCAGAGGCAGATTCCACTGTGGCACTGTTGTGCACATCACAGGTCTCAGTCTGCCCACACCCCTGAGAAAAACGTTTTACCAGTGGGTGTGTAAATACGGTCCTCTCGTCAAAATCTTCATGGCATGATGAGATGGCAGCGGCATACACTTTAAAGGTAGACAGAGCCAGGGTCTGTAGAAACGTCAGCCCCTCAGCCACCGGGCAGGAGGTCGGAGCTGTACCTTTCTCCATGCACCATCGCTGAAAAGCTGACCACTTTGCAGCATAAGACGCCATTGTTGACTGAGCTCTGGCATACTGAATAGTGCGC
>NW_018128001.1:1803087-1813548 GCF_001952655.1 Monopterus albus
GGGGTTTGCCGGGGGTCCCCCCGCCAGCAACTGAACCATGGTCGGAAACCAAGCTGCGCTCGTGCGCTCCGGAGCTATCAGGATGACGTGCAGCCACTCGTCTTGCATGCGTGAGAGGAGGCGTGGGATTAATGAGACTGGGGGGAATGCGTAGAGGAGAACCCTCGGCCAGGGGTGGTGAGCAAAGGCATCCACCCCTAGAGGCGGGTCATCCCTGTCGTACAGTGAAAACCAGAGGCGGCACTGCGCGTTCCCGTGTGCTGCGAACAGGTCTGCTACCGCTCGGCCGAACCTGTCCCACAGTGTCTGAGCTAGGGCCGGATTCAGCCTCCACTCGCTGGGCTGGGGTCTGCCCTGGATAGCAGGGAAGCTGGGCCAGACTGGGGGAGGCTTACTCAGTTGCTCCTCTCTGTAGTAGTCTCCCACCATGTCCGAGGGGGTGGGAGGTGGTCCAGCCGCAGGAATGGGGATGCCTTTACGACCTGCTGCCTTGGTGATAATTTCCGGCAAGTCGTGGAGCAGGGCACCAAATGCCGAAGGATGGCCGGCGTTGGAAGCGTGCTGCTCAGCCGGGGGTAGGGTGTCTCTGCCGGTGTCCAAATCAGCCATTGGGGCGATCGGAGAACCGGGGGAGCTGGACCCAGGCACCCAGAACTCCAGGAACTCCAGCGGGGCATCCGCCATGGGGCTGTCACCGCAAGAGGCCCAGGAGATGCCGTCGTCTGGGCCTTTCTCCTTTATCACAGCGAAAGCATCCACTCTCTGCTGCTTCTCCGCTACCGGCAGGCAAGCGCAGAAGGGGCAAGCAGCCTGGGGGGAGAGAGCCAGCTCGGCATGCTCAGCGTCGAGACAGGCCTCGCAGCGGGGGTGCGGGTCGCTGGGCAGAATGAAGCCCGTGTCGCAGCCGGGGCATACGGTGACAGCAGGGAGGCGCCGAGTTCCACTGGAGGAGGAGAGTTGCTCTTTAACCATAGTTGTTCTCTTATGAGAACGCTCTATAGAACTGTTGAAGAAAAAGAGGGAGGTGAGGTTAGGTCACAGTGGCAGTTATACTGCTGCTGTGGGCCTAATTGAGGACAACCCAGTGCAGGGCACAGGGCACGAAAGAACTGCGCATGCATGAGGAATAAACCCAATAGCGACAGCTCTACCATAGTTGTTCTCTTATGAGAACGCTCTATAGAACTGTTGAAGAAAAAGAGGGAGGTGAGGTTAGGTCACAGTGGCAGTTATACTGCTGCTGTGGGCCTAATTGAGGACAACCCAGTGCAGGGCACAGGGCACGAAAGAACTGCGCATGCATGAGGAATAAACCCAATAGCGACAGCTCTTAGAGGGCGAAGCCTATATGAAATAGAACTCCCTGAGAATTATCACACCTGTCCAGAACCTGAGATCATAACAAGTTACATGGCTTATTAAAAGAATCAAATTACAGCAGTAATTTCAGTTAGATTACTTTTAGTACGAGTGATTTGGCCCACTTACAACATACTACACAGCTCATGAAAAACAAGATTGTCTTTTTCATTGTAAGTCAGGGTGAGGATCCTGCTCTGGAAGAATTGAGACATGTACACCTTTCAGAGATCAAATTTTGTTCACATTGAAACATTCACATTTTGCACAATGAGATGTCTGCTGTAGCACAAGCATGTGATACAGTGTAAAGTCCTGTAATTCTTTGTCTGTAAAATACTGTATATACCGGTAATTACACCATTTTTTATTAGCATTTCTGCTACTCATAATCTAGTAACATAATTTAATGATTAATATCCATAAATTAAAATCTCTGAATAAATGACACTAGAATAAGCACAAATCTGATGGGGGACTTAAATTTCACTTTATTTTTCCCGTCTGTCCTTCACTTCAGCCCTTTCTCACTCGAAAAAGAAAAAATCTCACCCAGTTTCACCTCTTGTTCTTCTGTTCGCACATACTCCGACAACCATTCCATCTTAAAAGACCCGCATTTCTTTTTTTTACTTCGGCTTGGTGAGTGGATGTGCCACTGCCCGTTCGTTTAGCCATAGTAAGGGGTTAGCTTAGCAAATCTAGCCACATGAAGTTAATTGGGGTGAGAGTAGAGGATGCCGAGGATAGAGTTAGGTGGAAACAGATGATTCGCTGTGGCGACCCCTAACGGGAACAGCCAAAGGAAGAAGAAGAAGAAGGGGTTAGCTTAGCAGCATTTACCTCTCTTAACGGTGCTGCACCCTTAGCTATATGCTAACCTGCAAAACAGGGGCACGTACGCATAAAGCGCTGTTAATGACATTGATTGACTGCGTAAGTAAATAGTGTACGTGCCAACCGCATCATATCATTGGCTGGACAGTGTTAGTCATTGTTTTACTGTAGTTACCCCTTGTTGTCACTTGTCACCCACTGAGTTGCATTTCAAAATGGTACAGAATAAATTATGTTTATTTTATTTATAGTTCAGGTTGGATTTTATTTTATGCACTGCATAGATTTGCTGTGCGCGGAGAACGTGGGAGCAGTGCGCGATTGCGCAAGCGTGCAGCTTAGAGGGATCAGAGATGATGTCACTTCCTGTCTGATTCCAGATGCGGGTGTTGCTGTTGTGTTACTTCCTGTCCTCTCTGCTGGGCGCTGATGCAGCTCCAGCTGCAGATGAGGTGACATACCTGCCCGGCCTGCAGAAACAGCCAAGCTTCAGACATTACTCTGGATACTTGAGTGTGGCCGATGGAAAGCACCTGCACTACTGGTCAGTACCTGAGACACACCTGGCATATCTCTGTTAGGACAGTTGTTGATTTTCAGCTGAATCCTAAAACATCACCAGTAACGTACTCCGTTATTTAATCTATGAAGCTTCTGAGCAAGTGATGCTGAAGATACCTGTTGTCATCACCTGATTTTTCATCAGGTCATTAATCCATCACCTGTGTACACTGGCATTTGCTATTACATTGCAGGTACATACACCCTCCACTCAAGTGAGTGTAGTGACATTCAACTGAGTGGTGTTATGCTCCTTGACCATGCTATTGTTCCAGGTTCGTCGAGTCCCAGAACAACCCATCCTCTGACCCGGTGGTGTTATGGTTGAACGGTGGGCCCGGCTGCAGCTCTCTGGACGGACTGTTGACTGAACACGGACCCTTCCTGGTAGGTGACCTGATTCCACCCACTTGACACCTAGTCACCTATATCTGTGTGATGTCATAGGGACACCTGCTGACTTCTGTCGTTCTTAGATCCAGGATGACGGAGTGACGTTGCAGTACAACCCATACTCCTGGAACAAGGTCTGTTAACCAGCACACACCATGACTCGGGTTGTATGGGCAAATGTTTAAGGTTTTCGTGGTTCTTGATAGCTGATTGGTTGACTGTGTCTGGCAGATTGCCAACATTCTGTACCTGGAGTCTCCAGCAGGGGTCGGGTTCTCATACTCTGACGATCAGAAATATGGCACCAACGACACAGAGGTCAGTGACAGTGCCTAAAACTCAGCTTCTGACTGGCATACAAATGTTAGGTGTTTAAAGTGTTTTTCCTCCTCAGGTGTCGATGGCCAACTACCTGGCTCTGAAGGAGTTTTTCCACCTGTTTCCAGAGTTCAGCAAGAATGAACTTTTTCTGACCGGAGAGAGTTACGGAGGGATCTACATCCCAACACTTGCTGAGAGAGTGATGGAGGACACCAGCCTCAACTTGCAGGTATACACTGATACCACATTACTACACATTAATACTGCAGGACTACACATTAATACTGCAGGACTACACACTTATACTGCAGTACTACACACGGATACTGCAGTACTACACACGGATACTGCAGTACTGCACATCGATACTGCAGTACTACACACGGATACTGCAGTACTGCACATCGATACTGCATTACTACACACGGATACTGCAGTACTACACATGAATATTGCAGTACTGCACATCAATACTGCACTACTACAAACGGATACTGCAGTACTGCACATCAATACTGCAGTACTGCACACCAATATGCACTGATACTGCTGAAGAAATCTGTGTCTGATCAGTGCTGGTCGGTGGTAGGTTAACGTTTATGACCTTGTCATGTTACCCGTGTCTCACCTGTCCTGTAGGGTGTTGCCGTGGGAAACGGGCTCTCGAGTTATGAGATGAATGATAACTCCCTGGTGTACTTCGCCTACTACCACGGCCTGCTGGGAAGTCGACTGTGGACTGAACTGCGCATATTCTGCTGCAAAGATGGGATGTGTAATTTCTACAACAACCCGGACCAGAACTGCACCTCCAGCGTGAGTCTGAACTGGGTCATCTGATAAACCAGTCTGAACCTGGTTTACTTTACAGTCAGTTCATATCTAAAGCTGGTCTGAACTGGTCTATCTAATAAACCAGGTCTAAACCAGTTGGGAACCATTTGGTTAACCTTGTTTTGTCTGAAGGTGTCTGAGGTTCGGGACATTGTCTACGCTTCAGGATTGAACATGTACAACCTGTATGCTTCCTGTCCAGGTGGAGTCAGCCAAAAAGTCAGGTGAGTTGTGACCTTTGACCCATCACAGAAGACCGAGTTGTTTTTTTGTTTTTTTAAGTGAACACATGTAAATGTTTGAATTGATACCAAACATAAACATGGGATCTGTAGCTGCTGCTTAAGGCAAACTCACCTGTAGCAGGTGTAGTCTGACCACAGACAGGTGAGAGGTGTTGACTTCTTGTTATTGATTATCAGCATTGAACAAGGTCAGCTGGTGATCAGGGATCTAGGAAACTTGTTCATCAACCATCAGTGGACCCAACTGTGGAGCCAGGTATGTATGAAATGACCTGCGTGTGTACATTAAGCACACCTACCTGACAGATGGATGCATACTGGTTTTTTTCCTGACAATGTGTAGAAGCTACGAGGTATGGCATCTCTTCATGAGTCCATCCGTCTGGAACCCCCTTGTACAAACTCCACCCCCTCCACGCTCTACCTGAACAACCCGTATGTCAGAGCTGCTCTGCACATCAGCCCCAAGGCCTTGCAGTGGACCATCTGCAGGTAACACTACACCTGGTGTACACTGCACACTTATCCCATAATACCTGTAGCACACCTGCATATGCCTGTTAAGCTGCACATTGAGTGGTATCACAGAGAGCTGCTGTGGCTGGCTGCATGTTTCTCATGTGTCATTAAAGCTGTAAAGTATCCCTACTCATCTTGTGTTGCAGCGCTGATGTGAATATGAACTATGGTCGTATCTACCTGGACGTCATGAAACAGTACCTGAAGCTGCTCTCTGCTCTGGTCAGTGAACAGATCTCCTGATCTTCTTTATTCTGACATTTCAAATCACACAGAGAAGACTCTCGATCACACCAGGCTTCATTCACAGTTTAAACCTTTCTGGCCACCTCACCTTAAGTTACACTCAAAGCTCGTACTTGATAAATTCCGTATAATGAGATGTTTCAGTCATGTCATGTTGTTCAGGCTCGTTGGATATGAACAGATTAGTAATGAAGTACTCTATCACATATATCTGTCTGTCTCAACTACTGTCTCATTTTAATCAGTGCTAAGCTGTAGATGTGATGATGATGTAAAAAAGGTGACACAGAAAACTAAGCAGCATGCATTGTCCACTAATCGCCAGTGATCGATTCTGCACAGACCTCGCATGTGCCTGTTATTTTGGTGTTTTGGACCGATTACTGCCTCTACCTCTTTGAATGTGTGCCTGGCTGGTGATTGATGGATGTGCTGTTGTCAGCCTGGCCTGTTGGTCCAGGTGTGTGGGGCATGTCTTTGTTAAAGTGTTGTGCTCTCTGCAGAAGTACCGGGTCCTGGTGTATAACGGGGACGTGGACATGGCCTGTAACTTCATGGGGGACGAGTGGTTTGTTGAGTCTCTGCACCAGCAGGTAACTCCAAGTGCAGCTTATTAATCAGTAATCAATAGGTGGATCCAGCTATGACTATCAGGGATCTCTGACAACATCTGCAGAGTTTCTTCTGTTTTCTCTTCAGAGGCATTTGAGTTGGTGATGATGATTCACTTCTTAACTATAACAAACAGTCTGTTATTTTTGTTTTCAAAGACTTGGTATGATGGAAAACAGAGGGGGCAACACGGTGGCGCAGTGGTTAGCGCTGTTGCCTCACAGCAAGAAGGTTCCAGGATATATGGGTTGCGTCAGGAAGGGCATGTGGCGTATACATACAAATGTATACATGGGAACAGCTGATTCGCTGTGGCGACCCCTAGCGAGCGGAGAACAGCCGAAAGTAGTAGTAGGTATGATGGAACACAGAACAGCTTTGGGATGGATCAGGGCAATGGCAGAGGTCCTCCTCTGCTGTCAAACCACTGAACTCTGTCTCCATGGTAGTTCTACAATATTTAAAATGTTGATTCCCCTGCTGGCAGAGGAAGCGGTTTTGAAACCATGCTAAATATTGTGTTATACTTTGATACATAAGGATAAGCCTGCCCCTTGCACAGCACTGCACTGAGAGCACAGGAAGCTAAATGAAAACAGCTATGCTAAAGCTAACATTTGAAAACATGACTACTACTGTGTTAGGAAACTTAAACAGGATCCTCTTGCTACGACGCATCCATCTGAAGTGTCCAGTCTGCAACAGCAGGCTTCTCTCGTTCCCAGTCATCATCTGTTTCATATCTCTCTATAGTCTCTGTCTCCAAAAGCAGCCCTTAGCAAGGGAGAGGGCAACAGCACCTGCAAATTCATTAGTCCTCTTCTGATTGGCTGACGGTGAAGATGAGTCACACCTCCAGCCAATCAGAGTAGGTGCTCATGAATAATGTACATTTTATATTAATAACTTCTGGAACAGCTGCTGGCGGGTGGAGGGGAATCTAGGCTGTGGGTAAAGTGTTGTTTTTTTTGTAAAGATGGAGTCAGAGAAATCTGAAACCCTTTAGATTAGTAAAACGTCGCAGATGTGTTTAATTTGTACTCAGTATTTATAAAAAAGGACCATAATACCAGCTCTTTAAATCTCATTTAAAAACAAAATGAGCAACATGCAGGTGGGGTTCAGTAACCCAGCACGAGGATGGTTCAGTAACTTGCTCATTATTGTTGCTCTGAGTCCTTGTGCTGTATAATCTGGGTATAGCACCAACCAGTTATCAGCTCTCTTTAATAATAACAGCTGAGAGTGCTCGTAGCTGGAGGAAACCCAGAGTTAACAGAACTTGTGGTAACCAGCTTATTGTACTGGTTGTCCAGGCTCAGTGAAGCAGGTAAAACCAAGAGAGCTGGACTCTGATTGAATTCAATGTTATTTGTATAGTGCCAAATCACAACAAAGTCATCTCAGGACACTTTACAAAGTCATGTCTAGACCTTATTGTTATTATTATTATAGAGGAAATACACAACAAATCCCCCTGAGCAGCACTTGGCAACAGCAGGGAGGAAAAACAGGAATCCTCCGACAGACCGCAGCTCTTGGTGGGCGGCCTTCTGCCTCGACCGGTTGGGGTGAGTGGATAGAGGAGAGAGAAAAGAAGAAAAGCAACAGGACACAACAAACAATGAAACACTGGTCAGGTTGATGTGGCCAGTTCATCAGAGATGTAGAGCTCCAGAGCCAGGGCAACCTGCAGAAAGGTACAGGGAGAGAGAGAGGACACACTACGGGAGAGACAGAGGAGAGGAGAGGATTGTGCCCCCCCCCAAAAAAAAGCAGCCTAGGCCTATAGCAGCATAACTAAGGGAAGGCTCAATCACCTGATGCAGCCCTAACTATAGGCCGTATCAAAATGGAAAGTCTTAAATCTAATCTTAATCTCACTCCGTGGCCCAAGACTCTGGACTCTGAGCTCGCCGTTTCCCATTCATGCTGTTGTTCTTGTGTTCAGTCAAGTGTCCCTGCTAATTGGTTATTTTAGCTGTCACAGTAATCCCTAACATCAGGTGATCTCCAGGTGAGGCGTCAGGTGTATTAACCTCAGGTTTCTCTCAGGTCGAGGTTGAGAGGCGACCCTGGTTCTACAATGATGAAAGTGGTCATCAGGTCGGAGGCTTTGTCAAAGAGTTCAGCAACATCGCCTTCCTCACAGTCAAGGTAAACACCCACATCATTGTCAGGTGACCCTGTGATGTCATGTTTCTGGGGGAAGCTCTGCTGCTCCTCACTTGCCTTAATGTTTTAATGTGTTTTATGCTGGAATGCCTCACTCTACACATGTACCGGTGATGGGTGAGTTTCATTGTTTAAACTCTGCGGCTGACCTTTGAACTCTGTCCTCCTGCAGGGTGCTGGTCACATGGTTCCATCAGATAAACCAATCGCTGCCTTCGCCATGTTCACCAGATTCATCAAGAGACTACCCTACTGACCTCTGACCCCTTTTGGGTTACCCCTCCCTCCTCTTTGTCCTAATTATTAAGGCTGCTGTACTTAAATTTTTTTCTCACTGCCAGCCAATCAGCACAGCTCTCCTCTGTGTTGCCTGGGAACTCTGTGGTTGTCAGGGAAACGAGCACTGCCGTCCATCTGTCCATTGATTTAACGTGAAACTCCTGGTGTTTATGGTTTAAAGGGAAAATCGTACAATAAAGTTTGATTATAAATGAGGACTCTAAATGAGGCTGTTTTGTTCTTGACGTGTCTGTAAAAAGTACGACCTGAACCTGTTTATGTTTAAAGGCGTCAACCTGTTCCAGCCGTCAGTCTGTAGAATTTTGCTGTATGCTGTGTTGGTCGTGTTCTCTCACTGCGTTCACACAGATCCAGCAGGATTAAGTCTCTGGCCACATGAAACTGCTGATCTGTCTGTGTTGAACACATCAAACTCTGTCCCCACTGGACAAGTGTTTTCTGATGTGCTACTTGCAAGAAAGTAGCTAATTTCCTGCTGTACAATTGGTTTCAGAACAGCTTTGTTTGCAGGCTCTAAAAATGATCAGCACTGTGGTCCTGCATGTGTACTGGAAGTGATCTGCTGGAGCCAACAGTAAAAACGCCACTGTTCAAATAAATCTGGCTGTCGCTCACATTGGGTCAGGGGATGTTTGTCACCTGTACAATGTCACTGAATGATGTAAAAACCACCCCAAGCAGAGGCAGCCACTACAGACTCTGGAGGCTGTGCTCCTGTGTAGGTGGGGTGGGGGGCCTTTGTCTCATATTCTGTCCACTGATGTCTGAAATCTGGGCTCATGACTGTTTAGTAACTGCTGTCATCTACACTTTAACTATAAATCCAGGTTCACACTTACAGGATGAGTTCACCTTAATGAGCAAACCCCCAGACGTGGGTGAACTTGTTATTAGTACAACGTGTAGGCAGATGCCTCAAACACCACCCTGTCTGTTTACTGAAGTTTTCTGTACACTAGGGGTGGCCAATTCCAGTCCTCGAGGGCCGCTTGTTTTCCAACTATCCCTGCCTGACCTGCTGCTGATTACCTGGCTCAGGTATGGCCAGTCAGTCAGAAGCTGGAAGATACCAATTCACTTTATCTTTCCTCACTCCATATGTATAAAGCAAACCTTTCCTGTATTGTAGATCACACAGACATTGTAAAATGAATACTTTATGCCACATACCTTGTAAAACCCAGAAGTTATAATTCACAGCAAACAGTGATCTGAAATGACAGTCAAAAGCGGTCTAAATCACACTATGCTCAAAATATATCATTCATGTTAGGCATGAGAATATATATCATGTCAGCTGATACTGTTTTAAGAGAGTTTCATGCAGAATATTCAAATGACATTCTCTTAACACCAAGATTAATGAAATGGCTATTCTGTGACCCTACTGCATTTAGAAATGACATTCAGTCATATTTATGACCACAGCTACAGGGACAGATATGCAGGTCAGGGAGGGCTGGAACTTCACACTTTCCCAGGATTATCAACACACTGCAGGTCAACAAGTAAACAGTGGGCTTTGCACCAACCACACTGAGGTGGGAAGATCTCAGACTGATGAAGCTTCACAATAGCTGCAAATAAACTTTAAAACATATTTTAAGTGTGGATTTTATTCTCCATGACTTCCATTAGAAACATGAATATGGGGAAGATTTAGGGGAAAAAAATCTGTTGATGGACGTGTTGTTTTAACAGAGTGAACTTTAATTAAGATGCAGTTTGTATTGACTTCTATGTGGTCAGGTTAACGAACCTGCTGGCAGGATGTTAATCAGAGGACACGTTCAGTGACTCATGCTCCTGTGTTTGAAAGACTATCCAGGTATCCTTGTTCACATGTCAGTCAGGGTTGGCAAAATAATAGAAACATGATGGACTCAGACTCTTTGCCATTAAAGGATGTTACTTTTTCCCGTGTCCCATATGCGCTGACAGGAATGACAGGCTGTCTTCTTTACATAGGAACTTCCTGCCTAACACAGCCTGAAACAAAACCTGACTGGTCATAATTAGCTTTTGTACTGTGGTCCTTCATCACCAGAGTGACTGTATG
>NW_018128001.1:1813596-1817692 GCF_001952655.1 Monopterus albus
CGGGTACACAGTTATCGGGCCTGTTCCTTTATGTGGTGTCACAGCTACCTCCTCCACCTCCTTCTCGTCTAATTACCTCCATCTGCCTCTCCTCTGGTTGCCATGGTTACCACCTCACTTTACCTAGTTACTGTAGTGAGGAACAGATGATAAAACCTCCCGCATGCATAAATTGATGCACCTCTTTCTTTTCTCTATCTGATCACAGTGATCACTGAGCTTTCTTTTGTTAGCCTGATCAATAAACCGTCGGTGACGTCATCCTGTTTCCTGTCTGTGCGGGAAGTAGGTGAGGAAAAAACTGCTGATCAGCCAACTTGCTGCCTGGATTTTGTTTCTCTCCAGCCCGCTCTCCTCTTTCGCTCCGCAGCGATGCTCTCACGGGGCCTGGCCGGCCTCGGTCCTTCTGCGGTGTGGTAGTAGCTACATCGGTGGTTCGGTGTAGTTCGCATCTCTCCGTCATGGTCCAGAAATCCCGGAATGGCGGGATGTTCCCCGGAGCGCAGGCTGACCAGAAAAAGCTGAAGGTCGGCTTCGTGGGTCTGGAGGCCGGGGGGACCGAGTCCAACAAGGACGGAGCTCTGCTCATAGCAGGTAGACACCCTAGAACAGCTGGGGGCCAATTAGCCCACCGGACTTCGTTAACGGGGAGATGGTAGGAGACTGGAAAATAGGCCAGTGGGTCTGTGTGTTTTTTGTCGGCACATGTGTGTTTGTGTGTGACCACCATCGCGCACTTTCACGTGGTAGAAGAGAGCAGGTGTTTCTGATGCACCGAATTAAACAAGCAGATCCGTAATAGCCCTAACCCCATTCCCCCACTGGAACCTAACCTCAACACTGGGGAGTGGAGGTGTGTGGCGAAAGACCCGTGTTCCTTCTGGTGTATTAAAAATAAAAACTTGCATTCACACCTGCAGGCTTGTCAAGATTTACTGTGGAGGTGGATGCTCGACTGCGATTGGTTGGTGGTTCCTGTTTCTGTGTAAGAGACGCTGAAATATGTAAAAAAAAAAAAGTTCTGCAGCAAGTTTGGTTTTAGTTCTTTATGTTCAGATTTGTATTCAAACCTTTAAAGTGTTTGTAACTGTTAGATCCCTGAAGTGGGTAAACAGCTTAAATGTCTAAGTTTAAGAGCCAGTTCAAGTGTTGATGCTGAAAACAGTTGAACTGTCAGCTGTGCACAGATACAAGTCCTTTTTAATTTGACATTTCAACAAATTTAAATTCTCACACATTTCAACTCTCAGTGAAAGATTGGGCACTGACAGAAGTTGAATTCTCAGCACCAACACAGTGGGGTTTTTTGGGTTTAAGAAAAATATAACTGAAAAGTATCAGTTGACCAACATAAACTTAGTCTGTTTTGATAATTAAATCATTTACATAATCTTTCAAGGCAAAAATAGAGGCAGTATCTTCAGCTCCTTTGTCCTTTTCTCAGTTTTCTATGACCATACACCGACTCTCCCTGAGCTTTGGACTGTTGGTTGAACAAGAACAAATTGAGAGAAATGCAGATTGAAAAAGAGGAGCTGAGAGCTGTGCAGAGGAAACTGAGACACAAGATCTGGGAGGGGAAGGAGGAGAATGGAGGGACAGCTGCAGCAGAACAAGGTCAGCCAAGTCCAGAAAGGTTTCAAAACCATCTCTGGCCACAAGTCCGACTCCCAGGCTGGAGGGGACCAGAAGAGGGTGAATGATCTCAATCTGTTTTTCCAATAGATTTGACTGTCCTTCTGCCCCTCCACCTAACAGTCATCCCTGCTGCAGCCCACCTCTTCTGGACTCCCAGTGAGCTGGTGTCTGCAGAATGGCCTCCGGATTAATGTAGGGAAGACCAAGGAGCTGGTGGTGGATTTCTGCAGACGCAGACAGGGTGTTGCCTGGTTAGACGGTCATAAAAAGTGCTATTGAAATAATTTTCTACATTGTCTGTTCATTTGTTGACCTCTGACTTACAACAGGACTTGCACTGATCCTGATCTGACCCCAGAAACACACGTACAAAATTACCCTACCCCAGGGGCTGACGCAAGTCAGTGTGTGTGAGTGAAGGTACAAACAGGATCAGTGTGGCTGCACTGTTGCACCTACAACAAATTAGCAAGCATGTCTCTCATCAGAAACTTTACAAACCAGTCAGTTGGTTAACGGAGAAAATAATCAGCAGGTTGATCTGTAATGAAAACTAGAGAAATGCATTTCCTGTCGAAAATGCGTGTGGATGCTGTGTGCTGAAGGATTGCCCTGAAAATGCTGAACATTTTGACACGTGAAAGGCATATTTACCTGAAAGTATGCTGAAGTAGAATTTCCCCTATTCATTTGTATGGGGCAAGATTTTCAAAATAAAGCTAAATATTTCAAAAGTATGAAGTTTAGAAAACTTCTGAATAGAAGCATGAATGTCCTTGAGGAGCTGAACATTTTGATACCTGAATGGCTTTGCTAGCTGAAAGTATGCCGAACTTATTAAAGATGTGGTAGTAGTCCAATAGGACCCCCACAAACTAGGTAAAACAGGTAGGTGTGAACGTGTGTGGGTGGGGGGGAGAGACAGACAACGAGAGGTGTTATGTTGGGGCATGTCCCAATTGCGCTGCATCTTATGAACCACAAGATGGCACTCCCAAGACTGTCATTGACTCAGCAATTTGAGCTCCCATTGACTTGTACTGCAAAATATAAAGCTGAATAGATTTAAAAAGTATAAATGTTATAAAAAAAAGTTGAGTACAAGCAGGGATGTCCTTGAGTTGAACAGATCAAGACCTCAATGGCCTGTATAGCTGAAAGTATGCTGGACTTATTAAGTGCCAAAAAAGAGTGGAATATCCCAGAATAATAATAAATAAAGAACAGGAGAGCATTACAGCATCCACACAATAATCAGCAGCTGCACTTGGATCCAAACTAGTTCAGCAGAGTTGCAGCTCAACCAGCTGCAACAGTTACATCCTGCTTTACATCAGTAGCCTGCTCCTACTTCTAATGGTTTAAGTACATTTGTGTGATAATACTTAATTTTACTTAACATTTTCAATGCAGGACTTTTACTTCTAACAGACTAGGCTACTTTTACAGTGTGATATTAATACTTTTAATCAAGTAAACAATGTGAACACTTCCTCTACTACTGGTGCTACCATGCAAACTAAAATGGTTTAGTTATACGCTTTTATAAATCATGCTTATAATTTTTTTGTTTAGGGTCTGTTTAGCTCAGCAGTCCAGCTCAACTGTCACAGTCACTTGCTATTAAAAAAACACGATTTGTTTTCATTTCTTTGAGGGGTGTTGTAATTGATAGTAACTGTGTAATACCATGAAACCGTGTTTTTTCCTGAGGGGGTTATCATACCATGATAAATCATTGTTTTGACTACAAACCATCATTAAACAGTTAATGCCCATTACAATTTTCCACAGTCCTTAATGTCTGTTTGTTCGAACCATGGCCCACAACTTAAAAAACGTTACTGTGATGTTAACACAAGGAAATACAGCAAATTAAAAGATAATCGACAATTATTGCAGCCCTACCATCAGCAAATATATTTGTGTTCAGGTGGGGAGGAAGGTCCTCGGCGGCAGCGCAGCAGTGTCTCTGGAGGAAAGAAACCTCCGAAACGAAATGCACTCTACAGACGGCTCCAAAACTTCCTGTACAACGTTTTGGAGAGACCTCGAGGATGGGCCTTCATCTACCACGCCTACGTGTAAGTACCTGTTCGCACACTGCACCTGGCTACACCCAGCCGCACATGGTTACCGATGTTACCTTTGTCTTTTGTTGACAGTGTATATGTTTTAGTCAAATGTTATTTTTATTTATTTATTGTGTGGCTGCTGTAAAGCATCCACACTATGCTCTTCTGTTCTTTATTGTGTGGATGCGAAGCAACCACACTGTTATCCTATTCTTTATTGTGTGTACGTGACGCGCCCACACTGTTATCCAATTCTTTATTGTGTGGATGCAAAGCACCCACACTGTTATCCTATTCTTTATTGTATGGGTGCTGAGTCAGCATCCATACTATGTTATCCCAGTCTTTATTATTATTATTGTATGGATGCTGATTCAGCATCC
>NW_018128001.1:1817951-1818803 GCF_001952655.1 Monopterus albus
TTTCAGCTATCAAAATGTTCAGCTCTTCAAGGACATTCATGCTTCTCTTCAGAAGTTTTCAAAACTTCATACTTTTGAAATATTTAGCTTTATTTTGAAAGTTTTGTTTCATTCAAATGAATGGGGAAATTCTACTTCAGCATACTTTTCAGCTATCAAAATGTTCAGCTCTTCAAGGACATTCATGCTTCTATTCAGAAAATTTGTAAACTTCATACTTTTGAAATATTTAGCTTTGTTTTGAAAGTTTTGCCCCATTCAAATGAATGGAGAAATTTTTACTTCTGCACTTTCAGTTCTTTAAGCTATTAAAATGTTCAGCTCTTCAAGGACATTCATACTTCTCTTCAGACATTTTGAAAATCTTGCTCCATTCAAATGAATGGGAAAATTCTAATTCAGCATAATTTCAGCTATCAAAATGTTCTGCTCCTTAAGGACATTCATGCTTCTATTCAGAACTTTTCTAAACTTCATACTTTTGAAATATTTAGCTTTATTTTGAAGGTTTTGCTCCATTCAAATGAATGGGAAAATTCTAATTCAGCATAATTTCATCTATCAAAATGTTCTGCTCCTTAAGGACATTCATGCTGCTATTCAGAAGTTTTCTTAACTTCATACTTTTGAAATATTTAGCTTCATTTTGAAAATCTTGCCCCATTCTGTAAGCAAAGTTGGAAGCAAAGTTGGAAGCTTAATATCTCTGGATATCTCTGGCATACCTTGGGCTAGAAACGCCATTTCAACTTTATTCAACTCTTGATATCTGTTATGGTTTTTTTTATAATCGACATTTATATTTGTCCATAGACAATGCATTGGTGCAATGCCATTGGTAGCCATGCGTCA
>NW_018128001.1:1820058-1821995 GCF_001952655.1 Monopterus albus
GGAATCTGTAGGGGCAATAGTGAAAGGACAGGGCATTGTCCTTCCTGTCAGGACTTCATGAGGACTAAAATTAAATTTGGTGTCTGCGCAGATTTTTGCCATTCTCTCTCTGCCCTGTTTTTTGTGATGGAGCAGCTGCTTCTTGCAGCTTTTTAATTTTCTGTATGCATAAGTCTATATGGTTCACCCACTGTTGACTTCTGAGCCATTTGTCTATGTACATTATTTACAGTGTAGCCAGCTGCAGTTATAGCAGTAAAATCAGATGCATTGTTTCCTCTGGTTATTCTTCCTGCAGTTATAGCGGTAAAATCAGATGCATTGTTTCCTCTGGTTATTCTTCCATCTCCCTTTTGATGTCCTCTGCATTTGATTATGGCTACTTTTTCTGGTTCTAAGAGTGCATGATATAAATCTAGAAGTTGTGTTAAATGTTTGACCGGGGTGCCTGCAGAGGTCACAAAACCTTTTCTTCGCCAGTGACACAGGTCCACATGCGTTGCTTGTACTGCATAGGCAGAATCAGTGTAGATGTTTACAATTTTTCCTCTAGCTATTTTGCATGCCTCAGTTACAGCCACTAGTTCTGCCAATTGTGCGGAGGCAGGCTGTGGTAAGATTTGGGCTGCTCTGGTTTCTAAGCCAGCGGGTGTTTCTTCTATCACCGCATAAGACGCTATGAGGCTGCTTGTTGGTAAGTGATGGCTGTGTCCATCACAATAGAAGGTCATTTGTGCCTTTGGGAGGGGCTATTTACTTAAGGAGGGATGCAGCTGCATCTCCTTTTGTGTTTGGGCTGCACCGTCATGGTCCTGTGCAGTCTCCATTTGGGAGGCCATATTGGCGCCAGAGCTAGAAAAATGGACATGGGGTTTGTTCAGAAGCTGTTGGAGGCCGTTAACTCTATGGGCTGACAACGTGAATGCTTGTGAGTCCAGAAAAGCTTCGACTCCGTGAGTGGTATGTACAATGGTTTGGTTGCTCATGGTTATGTGTGAAGTTTTCATTATTGCCTTTCCAATTGTAGCCACATGTCTGACACATGTAGGATATCCCATTTCTACATTGTCAAGTCTGGAGCTGTAATACATCAGAACCTTTCTGTCTGTGCTCCCACCTTCCCCCTTTTGAAACAGAACGGCATTCACATATTCGTTCTTTTCATCAACATCTAAGTGAAACGGTTGGGAGTAGTCTGGGGCATGAAGATGGCAAGCATTATCATTGGGCCTAAATTCTTTACTTTAAAGATAACTGAAGGGGGACAGGCAAAGTGTGGAGCACAAGCTTCTTCTAATGCATAGAGATGATGCAAATTTTCAGGTAGGGAGATGGCAGCCGCCACTCCTTCAGAACCGACATAGATGTCACTGACCGAGACACTTGGAAAATCACCGGAGATTTGATATTGTTGGTTCACACCGTGCCACAAAGCATCATAGTTTTCATCACCTTCTAACTCATAGTTAAAGGTGCAGTGAGGTGGGTCTAAGGAATCAGAGTACAGGTGTATGATTGACATCCATGGAAGCCACTGCGAGAGAGCAGTATGGAGTGGAGTTTCATTAAACTCAAGGATCAAACCCCACCACATCTGAGTCATATTTTCTGATGAAGGGGAGCCCAGGTCTGCAGGAGTATGCATGCCTGGGGGTTGCACAGCGGTGCACAGTCCCATCTGGGAAAGTGATGTCCACATGGTTTGGGGCCAAAAGAAGTGAAATGTTTTGAGAGCACAAGATGTCTCTGGCCAGTAGGTTGATGGGGCATGAAGGAGATAAGAGAAAAGAGTGATGAGAAGACAAAGAGTTCCACTTGCAGGGAACAGGGATAGACAGAGGCCACTCTTCTGTGAGTCCCGAGAAGCCAACAACAGGTACAGTATTCCTGGATAGTGGGAGTGGCGTGTTCAGAGTGGAATACCTGGCTCCTGTGTC
>NW_018128001.1:1826043-1826849 GCF_001952655.1 Monopterus albus
GTAGGTATCTGTGGTCCCTGTCAAATCTGCTGTTAGATTATCTGTGTAATTTTGAATCGCCAACAGGGTTAGCATTAGACAACGGCTGAACTGACCTTACCAGTTACTTTTTGAGGTCAGGACTATTTCTGAGCCGCTCCTCCAGGTTTGCAACACACTGGTGATTACCTAATGGCAACAAATTTGGTTCAACAGCTATCTGTTCTTCAGCAACAGATTTCAATCCTTGGAATGTTGTGAAAATGTTCATTTGGTCCTTCATCATCATCTCAAGATTTGTGAAAATATGTTGCTGGAGTGCTAAGAAGAAAAAAGTTTTTGTGGATAAGTCAAACAGATTTTATCAAAATGTATTCAGTCAACAGCAGATCACAGCATTTGAATACAATAACATGTTCACATGTATGAAGAGTGGTCTGTGGTCTCCTTATCACTTGATATTGCTCAAAGGAAACTGTCTTTCTCTGGTGAGTCCTTGCTCCCATCACCTCATTCTGATGCCGCTCTCCTCCCTCTCTCATCTGACCTTTGCCTTCCATCTCCTGTGCTTATTCGTCTCCCTCTCTCCTCTTCCTTTCTTTCCACCTTTCTTCCCCCATGTCCTGCCTGCTTCTCTTTCTGTTGCATGGGGGCAGTAATCTCTTTCAACCTGAAGAAAACATGACAACTCTAGTTAAGGACTCAGACTATGACACACAAAACAACCACTGAGCGACTACAAACTATGCACAGGGTGTGGTGGAGTCTCATCATGGCAGGTGTACTGAACACACAGTCTCCCTCCAAGCTCCCAGCTGATTTCTATA
>NW_018128001.1:1835103-1842942 GCF_001952655.1 Monopterus albus
CTTCAGCCAACTCTTCTCATCCTTCTGCCGTTTTGGCTATTGATTTCAGGCATTTTCAGAACAATGCATTACAAATTTCGCATCCACACATGCATTTTCTTCAGGAAATGCAATTTTTCTAGTTATTATTCTGGTTTCTTCCGTCTGTTTTTTGGCACTTAATTTTTTTCAGCATACTTTCAGTTATGAAAACCGTTCAGGTATCAAAATGTTCAGCTCTTCAAGAACATTCATGCGTCTCAAGAATTTTTCTAAACTTCATACTTTTATAATATTTAGCTTTATTCTGAAGATCGTGCCCCATTCAAACGCATGGGGAAATTTTACACTCAGCATACTTTCAACTATTTCAGGTATCAAATGTTCAGCTCTTCAATGACATTCATGCTTCAACTCAGAATTTTTATACCCTTCACTCTTCTGAAATATTTAGCTTTACTTTGAAAATTTTCCCCATTAAAATTAATAAGAAAATTGTACTTCAGCATACTTTCAGGTAGATGTGCCTTTCAGGTGTGAAAAAATGTTCAGCATTTTCAGTGCAATCCTTCAGCACATAGCATCCACACGCATTTTCAACAGGAAATGCATTTCTCTAGTTTTCTGTTGGGTTTATAAAAACTAAATGCATTTTGGTCCAGTTTTTGTCAATTTTCAGCCGTGCTCATATACCGTGGCTACATCTTTGTCCTAGTTGTGTACAGTCACCATGGTTACACGTGTTGTTCCCGTCTGTCGTGAAGTTTGTGGGAAACAGTGTTTTATTTCCACAGTGTCACTCTGCTCTGTAGAAGTCAGACTCCATCACACCTGGACTAAAACGCTTTCACTGGGTTCAGAGGAGACTCTAAATCATCAGATAACATTAAAACAGTGACTCTCTGCATGTAGAGATGACTTATGGCCGACTGTCCTTATTAATCCTGGAGCTGACTGGCAGAAACACGAGAGATCTCTGACTGAGAGGAGCGTTAACCTTACATCTCTGTTCACAGCGGTTCACGGTACGTTATCCTGCTGCTGCAGTTTCCTAGCGTGTCCCACTGGTTTGTGAGAGAAAATTACATAGCCCAACATTGTTTTAACAAAGTTACACACTGACTCAACATTAATTTTAGTGACCTGCGACTGGCGAAGTTGGGAGTCATTAGCGCCAACATGAATAACAGCCTTACCTTATTTATCCTTAGTCAGCAGCTTCAAATAGGATTCAGTGTCGTCCGCTCTGGCCCCAAGAAAACATCTGACTATGGCCGCCAGCGTCTTTGGCTTCACGTCTCTGACTATGGAGTCTCCAATTACTAGAGTTGTTTTCTCAGCGGGTGTGTCGCTGAGTGGGGAAGATAGATTTGAAACTTGAACAGGCAGATGATGCTCTGTGGGCGTTTGTTTCGAGCTGCAACTTTTGCGAACTGTCACCCAATCACCTGGGTGAGATCCCGGCTGCTGGCGAAGCTCTGGGGCGGCTAGCTTGGGCTAAGTTAAGTCTAGGAGGCTCCGCACCGGCTACATGGGCCTGGCTAGCTGGGCTGTTCTCCATGGTGCGGAGGCAGAGGAATTCAGTTGCTGAACATGCGACACTCTGAGCAAGAGGAAGAAGGAGAGGAACAGGGGGAAGTCATTGCTCTCAACTAAGCTACTAGCTTAGCTAGTTTCTAAGCTAACTGACCTAAAGTAGCAAGTTAAATTTGGTAATTTAGCAAGAACTTCTGTAACATAGGTGCTTAAGTGGTGCAGGCGTATGCTGACTCAAAAAATTAGCTGATGATCAGATAAACCAAAGTAAGAATTTCATTGTACAGGGAAACACGTTTCCTCACTGAGCATATGAGAATAAACCCTTGACCTAGACCAGTGAGCTTAATCCATAAACAATCTGGTAACAGGCACAGTAAACAGGAAGTGAATGCGCTTATCACAGGAACTCATCCAACCAGGGTGAACAACAAAAAAACACCCTGAAGAAAGACTGCCATGAGTTCAGTTTTTAGGAAGATGGCAGAGTGTGTTTAATGCTTCCTGTGTTGTCCAGGTTCCTGCTGGTGTTCTCGTGCCTAGTTTTGTCGGTCTTCTCCACCATCAGAGAATATGAGAAGAGCTCAGAAGATGCTCTCTACATCCTGGTAAATTTTTAAACCTTTCACAAACATCTCACTCCCAAGAGCACTGATCTGAGCTCAGACATCAACTGAACAAAATCAACAGAATTCAGTTGCTGTGGTTTGATGACCTTTTAAACTTCTCACTTCAAATCAAATGTGAGTCCAGTTCAACACATTTCCTCTGTGGTTTGATTTAGCAGCTGACTATAAAGCTGCAACAATTAGTCATTTAATTGAAGAGGTCATTATGGGAAAATCACTTAAGTCATTTTAATGAATGAGCGATTATTTTAGCAGGTCTTAATTAACTTTTATTTTCTGGTTCCAGAATTTCAAATGTAAAGATTTCTTGTTTTTCTCTGTTTGCTATCACAGTGAACCTCATTAGGTTTTGAACTGCAACATTTAAAGATGTCACACTAGGGTGCTCAAAATTGATAACTCATAATTTTAGACTAAAAGTGGTTTATTGGTTTGAGAGAATTGGCAAATTTATTGATAATGAAAATTGTTAGTTGCAGCTTGGGTTGGTTGTTTAAAGCATTGTTGTTATGCACTTTGTGTCATGTTGTTTTGATGTTACTGTGTAACAGGAGGTGGTCACCATTGTGGTGTTTGGGGTCGAGTACATGGTGAGGATCTGGGCTGCTGGTTGTTGCTGTCGGTACAGAGGATGGAGAGGACGACTCAAATTTGCCAGAAAACCATTCTGTGTCATTGGTGAGTCAGACTTTAGCAACACCTACACTCAGACAGGTGACACTGACATCAGATATGGGTTCCACCTCGAGCCTATTGATGTGTGTGGTGGTGTGTTTACAGCCTCTTGAATTCCAGAAGTCTATTCAGTTTTATTTGTATAGCAGCAAATCACAACAACAGTTGTCTCAGGACACTTTATACAGTCAGGTCTAGACCTTACACTGTTGTAGAAAAACCCAACAAATCCCCCCTGAGCAGCACTTGGTGACAGTGGGGAGGAAAAACTCCCTTTAACAGAAGAAACCTCCGACAGACCCCGGCCCTTGTTGGGCGGCCTTCTGCCTCGACTGGTTGGGGTGAGTGGATAGAGGAGAGACAAAAGAAGAAAAGCAACAATAAACAATCAAACACTGGTCAGGTTGATGTGGCCGGTGACTGCTCATCAGAAATGTAGAGCTCCAGCGCCAGGGCAACCTGCAGAAAGTCCACTTCAGCTAGGAAGGAGTAGATTTATGTAGAGTTTGGACCAGACCAAGCAGAAGGAGGTAGTCGGTGTAGTGGCAGGAGAGGCGGAGGATTGATCAATCAGCTGCAGAAGTCTCATGACGGGCAGGAGGGGGGAGCTGCAGTCTGGATAGACTGGCCACATATTCTCAGTCTAAGTGGTTATTGTGTCATCTGAAAACAACCTAATAAAGTGGTGTAAAACCAGTCCGACAGATGAAACTGATAGCAGCGTTGAGTCTGCCTCCAAATCTCTGCCACCAGGCTCTCGCCCAGCTGTCGCTGCATAGAGTCGATGTTTTCCCAGCTGTGGGCTGTGGCCTCACTGGGCTCCTCCAGTCCTCGTCTCACACAGTGGGGTGGGCTGAGTGGCAGGACTTGGGTTCTGTTGACAATGAATGGGGAGCTGGCCCTAAACCATGTATGTGCTTGTAGTACTCAGCAGTGCAGTGGCGTACTTTGGCCACAAGGGGCTCACATTCAGTCAACAGCCTTCCCAGCAATCAATAGTGAAGAATCATTTAAAATATTCCTGTATCCAAATTATGGCACGGCTCAGCACCAAAATCTAATCAGTAGTTCTGTGGGCTGTACCCCACCTCTACAACACATTTCATCCAGATCCATTCATTACTTAGTTATGCCATTAACAAACAAACCAACAAATGGCAGCAAAATCATAACCTCCACCCTTGGCGGAGGTAATCAGAATGCAAATCAGAATCACATGTATTGGCCACACATTAAACACACAAGGAATTTGTCTCTGGTACAGAGACTGCCAATGTGTGCTTGTAGATCAGCGAGTGTTCCTGCCTGCCTGTACAGGATCCTGTCTTTCTTCCTGTAGGCCTCACAGCATATGAGCACAGTGGTGAGAATTTCTACTCCTGGCTTATGGAGCTGTTTACCTGCTCTGCTCATTATCACTCAGTGCTCAGCTGAGATTGCTTCCTGCTCCGCTCAAATCATACCCACTTGCTCCAAAAAAGGGGGTTAATTGAATAAAAATATACAGTACACCTATGTGACCTCTTGGTTTCCTTTGTAAAGTACCTTAGGAACTCCTTTATTGAGCTCACGGCGGTTGATTTTTGTCTGAAAAATGTTGGATGACTGTGCAAGACACAGGTGCGTTCTGGGTAGGACTTGGGCACGTTTCAGGCTAGTGGTGTGAGTGGTACCAGAGCAGCATTGGACTGGGACATAGGGCTACACTCCCTCTTTAAAAATTCGCTTTTTCCAAAATCTGCTTGCTCGCACTCTGCTCCACTCTGCTCCACTGGTAGGCCTCCTCTTCGCCACGACAAAGCTGCTTGAGTTTTGCTGTGAACTGGGGCTTCTTGTTGTTGTATGTGCAGAAGGTCTTGGTGGGCACGCACGTCTTCACAAAGCTGATGTATGACATCACAGTGCCAATGAGTTCATTCTGGTCTGTAGATGCAGCCTCAGATACAATTTAGTCTGTGCTGTCAGAGCAGGCCTGTGAGGTGTGCAGGTCCTCCATTGAGGGCAGGCTAGCACTGATGATTTTGGGAGCAGGAGAAAAAGAATTTGGAGTAAGTTGTAATGTATTCATCTGAGGGTTGCCATCCATGGCAGCATCTTGTTTGTTTTGAGAGAAAAAAATTAAAGACAAAGTGACAGAGAAATCTCTGGTGTTTGTTTCAGGTCAATAAGTTTAAAACTTTTGTCATTGCAACATGTACAATAGAATGTAAATGCCATCCTAACAGTGCATCACCCATCCAATTACATAAACCCCATTTAGCTATCAATAAATAAAGTAAAACAAGCTGAAACCCACACAGACATATACACATACAATTTTACAATAACTCCTCAGTGCATAATGAGCATGTATTTCTTACTCTGTTGCCTATGCAGCATTTAATGCCATTGTTGCAATAATAATCAGAGTGTGATCTGTGAGGGATGAACTAAAGAGGTAATGTGGTGGTGTGCTGCTTGTCCCTTAGGGCAGAGACACACCAAGCCGCTGTGCGGGGCTTATGTTATTATGAGAAAATACAGTAGCCTATGTTGTAGTAATGAGAAAAATTACATTTTAATGTGAACATATCTCATAAAAACAAGAAAAATATCTTGTTATAATGAGAATGGCTTCTCGGCTGATTTGACATTGAAACGGCATCGGCCTGTTGGGCGTTGTCAGTGAGAGAGAGGCCGCTCTGATTGGCTGGTGAGCTTAGCAAATCACTACACGAGAGGAGAATGGTTTGGCAAAGCCCCTTCAACTTTTCACCTCCATGACCTCCTTTTCTTCTTTCACAGCCAAAAGAGCAAGAGCAGGGGATGGCAGTATTTAGTATTATATTAATATAGTAATTTACAACTTATCAGACTTATTCTTCTTTAGAAGCAGCTGTTTACAGCATCTGTGTGGAACAACAGCTGCTTTGTTTACAACTTATACTTTGGCATTCTAGCTCTTCTAGATGAATACAGATGCTACCACCTGCTGGTAGGGGTTGTTTGTGTCGCACCGGCAAAGAACGTACATGCTAGTTGGCTGTCGTCTGTGCAGTGTGTTGAAGTGTCACTTTTACAACCGGACTGGCCCAGACAAATCCGACATGAGGCGATGCAGAGGTCGGCCTTCAACACTGCTAATTCTTTCATGTCAGCTTGGTGTGGTTCTGCCCTTAGGCTGTGACATGCATAGACACAGAATACATCTCAAGTCCCATATACACTGTAAGCACTGGCGTTACCTTCCCCTGCATCTTTTCATTGCGTCTTAGTCCTGTCCACATACGATGTAAGGAGAAAGGACTAGAGAAAATACATTAACAACATGAGACATGTCAGAGAAGTCACTGCTTCTGATTGCAGGGTAGCACTTAGCTAGCTGGATAAGTGGTCACCGCAGACAGGAGCATTATTAGCCAAGTCCGCCCCTCCCGGCCCTAGATGACGGCTTGCAAGGTATTTTCAGTGGAAGTTACCATCACTGTGGTTACCTCAACAAAAGGCCAATTGGATTTTTACAAAGAAAAGTTTATGACACTTGAAAAAACACATCCCTAAGGCACTCTATAGGCACAGGAAGGGGTTTGCTGAGGGTGCCGCAACACCCCCTAGTGGTGGTAGCATCTTATACTCAGCAATAAAAATTTCCATCCATCCATCTTTGTCCGCTTTATCCAAGACTGGGTCGCGGGGGCAGTAGTCCGAGCAGAGCCTCCCAGACTTCCCTCTCCCCAAACACCACATCTAGCTCCTCAGGAGGAACCCCAAGGCGTTCCCAGGCCAGCCAGGAGCCATAGTCTCTCCAACGTGTCCTGGGTCTGCCCCGAGGCCTTCTACCGAAGGGACATGCCCGGAATGCCTCCCCAGGGAGGCGTCCAGGGGGCATCCTAAACAGGTGCCCGAGCCACCTCAAAATAGTTTAACCTTTTGTTTTTTTTATTATTATTTAAAATTATTTGCTGAGGAGCTGAACTCCTCCATAGAGAAGCTGTCAGTCCACACAAGCAACCATGGTAAGCAACAGCAAGCAATGTCGAATTTTCTTTTTCCAAGTAATATTACCGTTTTAAAGGACAGGAAGGGTATCCGGCGTAAAGAATGTGCCAAATTTACTCATGTGAATCGAATTTGCTGTGGTGACCCCTAACAGGAACTGCCGAAAGTAGAGTAGTAGTAGTTATCATTTTAAAGAAGACTAAAATGAATTCTAGCAGTCCTAACATTACTGAGAACAGATGAAAACAACATTGATAATGCAAAAGTAGCCTTTTTACAGCTAACTTAACACTAACGTTGGCACCACAGTGGGAATCAATAGGCTGCTGCCTCTGCCTGTGTTGCTACTAACGGGCCCATGAAAGCCGGGCATGAGGAGCCCTTTCAAGCCCTCAGAAGTAAATCACCAAAGTATCTTTTCATGCTGTGAGTTACTGATGTGCTAATAATTAATAATAAAGTTTGTCTGGTTCTGATGAGCAAAGTGTCACACTAGTATAAATATGGAATTTAAACATGCACCACTAATACCAATACAGGTGATGCATGTTTAAATTCCATCAGTATGAAAGAAAGTCACTTTTGGCTTTTCCCGATTAGGGGTCGCCAAAGCGAATTTTCACACTGACAACTCGCATGTTGATATTTGGCACATGTTTTATGCTGGATGCTCTTCCTGACGCAAGCCTGACTCGAACCTGGGCCGCAGGAGCAAGAGCGCTGCGCCTTAACCACTAGCCTACCAGGGATGGCTAAATTCCATCACTATACATCCATCCATCCATTTTCCCTTGCTTATCCGGAACCGGGTCATGGGGGCAGCAGTCTAAGCAAAGATGCCCAGACTTCCCTCTCCCTAGACTCTTCCTCCAGCTCCTCGGGGGGGATGCCGAGGCGTTCCCAGGCCAGCCGAGAGACATAGTCCCTCCAGCGTGTCCTGGGTCTTCCCCGGGCCTCCTCCCGGTGGGACATGCCCAGAACACCTCCCTAGGAAGGCGCCCAGGAGGCATCTGAAACAGATGCCCGAGCCACCTCAGCTGGC
>NW_018128001.1:1844257-1845808 GCF_001952655.1 Monopterus albus
TACGGTTTGCCAAAATCTCTTCGAGGCCGACCGATAGTCCTTCTCCATGGCCTCACTGAACTCTTCCCAGACCCAAGTTTTTGCCTGCGCAACCACCTGGGCTGCAGCCTGCTTGGCCTGCTGGTACCCGTCAGCTGCCTCAGGTGTCCCACGAGCCAATCAGGCTCGAAAGGACTCCTTCAGCTTGATGGTATCCCTTACTTCCAGTGTCCTCCACTGGGTTCGGGGATTGCCGCCACGACAGGCCACAGCTCCGAACGGCCACATCGACAATGGAGGAGGAGAATATGGTCCACTCTGACTCAATGTCTCCAACCTCCCCCAGGATCTGGTCAAACCTCTGCTGGATGTGGGAGTTGAAGATCTCTCTGACAGGGGATTCTGCTAAACGTTCCCAACAGACCCTCAACCCTCACAATACATTTGGGTCTGCCGAGTCTCTCCGGCTTCCTCCTTCGCCATCGAATCCACGGGCAGTGTTGCATGAATTCAGCTTAAGGTGGTGATCAGTTGACAGCTCACTATTCAAAGCTAAATAAATTAATTTGAGAACGTCTAGACATGCAAAAAACTAGACAGAATTTTAACTGTACACTCATTGTTTGTGTGGCGGTCTACATTATTTCCATGCATAATGTACCCAACATTTGTGTGCATGAATCCCACAAGTCCCCCCTTGATGGTGTTCCCCCATCAAGATGCATTTCCCCTTAGTAAGGACCTGAACCTAACCTTATCCCTAGCCCTAATGTATGGGGGAGACTAAGGGCAACAGTTTTAACAGGGGAAACTTCTTGGCAGGGTAGCACACCTTGACATAGTATTGGCATTTCCCCCTTTTGAACAGCTAGTTTTGGTACTTGATAAAAGCTTCTCCTGCTTTGCCGGTGTGATCAATTTGATCAGTGTAAATGCGGCAAACTATGTGCTTTCTTAGAGCTTGTGACAGGGCTGCCTATGTAGAAAATCACTTCCTGCCCCGCCCTCTGTCTGCAGTTTGTGCCATAGGAACACAGTAATGTGATGTCATATGCAAACAACTTGTTGGGGTTTATCCCATTTTTCAAAATCCTGATTTGCAAGAGGATCCCACACTTCACTACTCGTTAAAATGTTCCGATAACTGATTTGAATGTTTTATCCAGATTCAAATAGGTAATTCTATATTTGAGGATTTTTTATGGCATAGAAAGCCTTTCTCCTTGTCTTTGAGGTCATTGACAACCAGATTGAAATTTCCTGTGGAGGTCATTTTTAGTCTCAGGCAAGTGTAGTTTGTGTGTGTGTGTGTGGGTTTGTCTTTATATACTTGTGCGAACCAACCCCTGATGGAACACCTTTCTTGTGTGGACATTTCTTCTTGTGTGGACCTTTTGGGTGGTCCACACAAGGAAAATGCTAGGATAGGCTCCTTTCATCCTAAAGAATGATCTAAGTTTCAGAAGATGTCCACATACAGAGAGTAAAGTCAGAAAAATGTGTGCCAGCTTGTGCTCTAAAAGTATCATGCTCTGATTAAATACTGCTTAAGCTGAATTCATGCAATACTGC
>NW_018128001.1:1851142-1854373 GCF_001952655.1 Monopterus albus
CATACCATATACCATTTTTATAATACATTTTTAATAGATGTAAATACAATCAAGTTTAACCCTTGTGTTGTGTCCAGGTCAAATTGGACCTTTTTTAGATTTTTACTAAAAGAAAACTGACAAAAGAAAAAAAAGCTGTTGACCTGAACCTACGTGGACTATACATTATATTTACATATAAATAGTCTGAACCAAAGCCCCTGGGACTCTATGCTTCATTATCACCAAGGAGTACCCTGGGAATGGAGCTCCCCTGATGACCCGGAGCTCCAGGCACCCAGGGCACCGGTTGAGCCTGTGTACCCCGTTATCACCAGGGAGTACCCCGGGAATGGAGCTCCATAGTGGGGGGAAGGGAACTGGCTAGCTCCCCTGGTGAACCAGAGCTCCAGGCACCCAGTGCACCGGTTGAACCTGTGTACCCATGCTTAAGCCCCCTCCCTGGGCTAAACAATTTAAAACCACCCGGCCACAACTTCGTGCCCCTGGTACTCCAAATGGAGTTTCATGCCTCTGGTATTACACTGTGTGGGAACAGAAATTTTTCTAACTCCCAATATTGTGTACCAGGACCTCAAGTCATTAATTTTTCTAAGTCCCAAACAGGCCATGCTGCACTCTGCTTCACCCATGGAGAACCACACATCTCCGGCCAGGCTTTTATCATCTCTGGGCCCTCACACTGACAACCCCCCCCTCCCCAAGCCTCTGCTACACTTTACCCAGGGAGGAGCACACACCTCTGGTCCAAAAAGTGAATGCCACACAAGGGTTAAGTACACTTTACACTGGCAAAATTAAAAACCACATGCTTCCATCTCTGTAATGCTGTGGTTTGGGTTAACCAGGAAAGTAAGATGGGACAGTTATGAAAGATCAGCTAAAATCTGGTGATTTAACATGCATCGTTTTGGTGCTTTGTGACAGAAGGTCCAGTTCACCAAATCTGCTTGGCAGCAGGCTCCGGTCCTCACACATGTAGAAGAAAAAGATTTTTTTTTATTTTGAGTTTTCTGAATTCTGAAGTGACATTTTGATTCTCTATTGCCACTTCATGATAGATTTGTGTTTTGCACCATTGTAGCTATAGTAGAAGTGGTGGCCCTCACAAAGAAGTCACAGAACGTGGGCCACACAAAGGCATAAAGAGACATGTATCTGTGTGTGTATCAGTGAGCGTTATGTCAGCATCTTGGGCACAGAACCTACACAGCTACACTTACACACCCCATCTCTCTCTGACCTATCTGCAGACATCATGGTGTTGATAGCTTCCATCTCGGTCTTGGCTGCGGGGACTCAGGGGAACGTCTTTGCAACATCAGCGATCCGGTCTCTTCGGTTCCTTCAGATCCTGAGGATGATCCGGATGGACCGACGAGGAGGAACCTGGAAACTGCTGGGATCAGTGGTCTATGCCCACAGCAAGGTAGAGCTAAAAGAAATGATCACTGTCATTATTGATTAATCTGTTGATTATTTTCTTGAAATTATTGAGTCAATGGATGTGTCAAGCAAACAGTTTAAGACAGAAACTATTTTATTTTGTTTATCCTTTATTTAGACAGAAAGGTCCCATTGAGATACAAGATCTCTTTTTCCAGGAAATTCTGGTCAACATGGAAGCACAAAACTTTTCACATAAAAAAACATCTCAAGTTAAAACAAATATAATACAAAGAGAAATGGTAAATTCACTTCAAGTTTTATTTGTATAGTGCCAAATCACAACAAAGTCATGGAGAGGAGACGTACAGTTTGACGTGTGATGTGTGGTGACATATAAAACTAAAATGGAGGTGGGAGGAGAAGAGCTCTCCATCATGGGACGACACAAAACCAAGCTTATGCTAGATCGCGCCACCTCCTTTCTATTTTTCGTGATGCCTGCTTTAGGGAGCGGAGCTGCGAGCTGTACCACGGGGCTAGCCGCCTCTGTTTCACTACCTTCTTTTTCAGAGGGGCAACGGTATCAAGTGTATTACACAGGAAGGCTGCTGTACTATCAACAAGATTATCGACTTGTGTGGGAGTAAAGTTAAGGCGGCCTCCTTCCACTGTGTTGGCAAACGGCACTGAAGTAGATAAAGATGGAATTATTTCCTTAAACTTGGTAACAGCATTGTCAGATAGACATCTGCTGTAGTGGAATTGTTTCCCACATAGAATATAATCCATTAATGGAAATTCAAAAGTTATTAGAAAATGGTCAGACAGAAGAGGGTTATGGGGAAAAACTATTAAGTGTTCAGTTTCAATGCCATATGTCAGAACAAGATCAAGAGTGTGATTAAAACAGTGAGTGGGTTTATTTACAGTTTGAGAGAAGCCAACTGAGTCTAATAATGAACAGAATGCATTGTTGAGGCTGTCATTGTCGGCATCTACATGAATATTAAAGTCGCCTACTATGATTATTTTATCTGTACTAAGCACTAAATCAGACAGAAAGTCTGAGAATTCACTTAAAAACTCTGAATTAGGAGAAGGTGGATGGTTTACAATAAAGAGACGCAGAGAGGCATGCGAGACCTCAACTCTGTGTAAAGATAAAAGTGAATAGGTATGTAAACAGCAACATGTTGCCTTCAGGGCAGTTTGTAAAAGACGTTTAGGGAAGGAAGTGTTTCTAAAGTAATGGTGCTTTGCCCAGCATGCATGAAAAGAGGACGCTAGCTCAGAGGACATTCTGAGAACATTTAATAGAATTCAAGCAGCAGATCTCGTACCATAGCTGCTGGTGTGTTAGGATAAAAGACTGGAGATCTAAGTGGGTTGTTTACCTAATCGCGTTTTAACAGTAAAGAGCAACATATGCATTTTCTCCTTTGGTATAGAGAAGACCATCCAAAAGACTCATTTAAAATGCAGTGATGAGTGTGTGAGCCTGCATTTGTTACGTAGCATAATGCAGCATGATATACAGAATCCAGTTTTTTCAGCAGGGATAAAGTTGCATGCATGTAGTTCACATCATCTAATTCTGATAAAAATGGGCATCAAATGGAAACCACTTTTTTTAAATAAAAGAAAAGGCCCAGTTTTTCAGGGGTTTATCAGTTTGCACAGTAAAAGCCAGTGTTTCAAAACGTGCTAGAAATTTGTAGGAAGTAACTGTTTATTAGGAATGTAACGTACACAGAAGTCACAGTTGGGTTCATTTTTAGTACAGTAAAGGAGAAAAATACAGGTCATAAAATCACTTATTTTTTATGAGCTTTTGTAAACATC
>NW_018128001.1:1854432-1864984 GCF_001952655.1 Monopterus albus
CTGCAGACTACTACTGATAAGTGCTCCAATAACCAGGCAAAGGCTGTTGAAGGAAGCAGCATTTGTACTAATGTTGCCAAAGGGACGCATGTATTAAGTGAAGAGAACTGGACCTAGCACAGAACCTTGTGGAACTCAGGTGTCAGACTTAATCCCGTATGTTCTGTTTCCTGTGGTCTTTGAACAGCCAGAATGTCTCAGCAAAGTTTGCTTTTGCTCACACTCTCAAAATGTGGATTTTTAGGCATTGAGCTGTGAAAATTACATAAATGATTTTCAACAACCTCCCTGTTCTCATCTAAAATTAAAATAATTTCCTTTCATTGCATCTCGAGCCATTTGTATCTGATAATCAGTTCACGTTGCTTGTTACCTATTGCTCTACATCAGCCTGAGATTAATTTAGAAGCAGCTTCACTGAAGCTGAAAATCCAGACTCAGTCAGAAGCTCAGCATTCTGGATAGTGCAGTTATTAATGTGTGAAGAACAATGGGTGTTTTACCTGTCTGTGGATAAAGGTGTCTCTCTCTCGGTGTAACCCAATCTGTCTTTCTCTCCGCAGGAGTTGATCACAGCCTGGTATATCGGCTTCTTGTGTCTCATTCTGGCCAGTTTCCTAGTTTATTTGGCAGAAAAAGAAGACAATGTGTGGTTTGAGACATATGCCGACGCCCTCTGGTGGGGACTGGTGAGACCAGCACACACTCAAGAGATGTGTTCACACTGACAGATGATGGGGCACAGGTACAGTGGTTAGTTTTGGGTGTAGTTAGGTTTATTTGTATAGCACAGTTAAAATCAACAAAAAGTTGGCAAAAGTGCTTCACAAAAACATAAGACACATCACCATAAACAACACTGTGATCTCCTGACTGGAAAACAACAAGTACAAGCTGTTTGAACCAGACTAAGAAAACCAAAACTTAACATTGATTGATTGTTTGCTGTTTTTAGTTCAGAGTGGCATCAGTCAAGCTCGCGGTGCTACAATCTTCCTTTAGTTCTACTGGATAAGCAGATTGAAGGATGTGATATTTTGCTCTGTCTGGAAAACGTTACATGTAGTGTTGAAATACTGCACGTGCTAAATAAGCACCAATACTGTCAATATTGACAACCAAATGAAAGCCTTAATAGGCATCCGGTAGGCATTTATTTGTAGTTTAACAGTGCTAGAAGTGATGCTGGCCATTCTATCATGATGCCAGAAGAATATAATTGTTGCACCAGTTAAATAAAGTAAGAGAAATTAGAGGTCCTTTCCTGCCTTTTCTCTTTAATGCATCCATGATTCTTTCGACCCTTGATCTTAGGCCACGTCACCAGAGTAACAAGAGCTTAGTTTGCCTTTGAGTGTATAAGTGCACAGATAACACCATTTACTATCCAAATTATAATAAAGATGCACAGTTATTAGACTATATTTCCCATTAACAGTTCTACAAGCATCTGTATTTTAATTTAAACATAACATGCATGTTGTGAACACCAAACTCTAGCTTGTAACTTTGCCTCTTAGGCTGTATACATAAGCTAAGTACACATACCATATCATTTGTCTTTGCAGTAGCGCCCAATCAAGTGGCCTTTGTGCCTTCTGAAAATGTATGAAATTGGTCTTTCCCTTCAAATTATGACATTTTTGACCTGGTCTAAACCTCACAGTATTACCGAGGGGAAAAACCAACAAATCCCCTCTGAGCAGCACTTGGCGACAGCAGGGAGGAAAAACTCCCTTTACCAGAAGAAACCTCTGACAGACCCCGACAGCCTTGACCGGTTGGGGTGATTTGACAGAGGAGAGAGAAAAGAAGAAAAGCAACAGGACACAACAAACAGACAGTTAAATTGTATAGTTGAATAATCAAATTTTACTGTTGAGCTGTTGAAGATGTCCGGGAGGCTGACTTCACACAGCAAGAAGCACATCTCTCTTCAAACATTTGTAATACTTTAGTATATACAGTGGTGTGAAAAAGTGTTTTCCCCCTTACTGATTTCTTATCTTTTTGCATGTTTGTCACACTGTAATGTTTCAGATCGTCAAACAAATTTATATATTAGTCAAAGATAACACAAGTAAACACATCATGCAGTTTTTAAATGAAGGTTTTTATTATTAAGGGAAAACAAAATCCAAAACTATAGAGCCCTGTGTGAACAAGTGTTTGCCCCCCTGTCAAAACACTGGTTTATCGCACCTGAGTTCAATTTCTCTTGCCACACCTGTTCGCAATCAAGAAATCACTTAAATAGGACCTGCCTGACAAAGTGAAGTAGACCAAAAGATCCTCAAAAGCTAGACATCATGCCGAGATCCAAAGAAATTCAAAAACAAATGAGAAAGAGAATAATGGAGCTCTATCAGTCCGGAAAAGGTTATAAAGCCATTTCTAAAGCTTGGGGACTGCAGCGAACCACAGTGAGAGCCATTATCCACAAATGGCGAAAACATGGAACAGTGGAGAACCTTCCCAGGAGTGGCCAGCCGACCAAAATTACCCCAAGAGCGCAGCGACAACTCATCCAAGAGGTCACAAAAGACCCCACAACAACATCCAAAGAACTGCAGGCCTCACTTGCCTCAGTTAAGCTGAGTGTTCATGACTCCACCATAAGAAAGAGACTGGGCAAAAATGGTTTGCATGGCAGAGTTCCAAGACGAAAACCACTGCTGAGCAAAAAGAACATAAAGGCTCGTCTCAGTTTTGCCAGAAAACATCTTGATGATCCCCAAGACTTTTGGGATAATACTCTGTGGACAGACGAGACAAAAGTTGAACTTTTTGGAAGGTGTGTGTCCCATTATGTGTGGCGTAAAAGTAACACCGCATTTCAGAAAAAGAACATCATACCAACAGTAAAATATGGTGGTGGTAGTGGGATGGTCTGGGGCTGTTTTGCTGCTTCAGGCCCTGGAAGACATGCTGTGATAAGTGGAACCATGAATTCTGCTGTGTACCAAAATATCCTGAAGGAGAATGTCCGGCCATCCGTTTGTGACCTCAAGCTGAAGCGAACTTGGGTTCTGCAGCAGGACAATGATCCAAAGCACACCAGCAAGTCCACTTCTGAATGGCTGAAGAAAAACAAAATGAAGACTTTGGAGTGGCCTAGTCAAAGTCCTGACCTGAATCCAATTGAGATGCTGTGGCATGACCTTAAAAAGGCAGTTCATGCCCGAAAAAGAGAAATTGAACTCAGGTGCGATAAACCAGTGTTTTGACAGGGGGGCAAACACTTGTTCACACAGGGCTCTATAGTTTTGGATTTTGTTTTCCCTTAATAATAAAAACCTTCATTTAAAAACTGCATGATGTGTTTACTTGTGTTATCTTTGACTAATATATAAATTTGTTTGACGATCTGAAACATTACAGTGTGACAAACATGCAAAAAGATAAGAAATCAGTAAGGGGGCAAACACTTTTTCACACCACTGTATACTATGGATCATACTGCCACCAAAGAAAAATCAGACAGGGCAATATGAGGAAGAACTAGAGGATATTAAAAAGCCCTTAAACTTCATGTCAGAGGAAATATGTAAAATGGTAAACCAGCAAACAAAACTCATCAGAGCAGTGGAAGAGTTATGTTGTGGAAAAAATATCTTTCAAAGCTCAGTGAGAGTAAAATAAATACTTAACATCAATTCTGAAAGTTATTACATATTTATTCCTGCAGGAAGGAGGTTTCTCTGAACAGAGTGTCTAAACCAGTCTGTTACAGGGAAGCTCAATGAACGGAATGTGACTGCCCTTTTTATACTCAGCATACAATAACAGAAAACAGATGCTCAAACAGATAAGTCAAACAGGAGGTTATTTACTATGGGATACCAGCTCTCAGGTCTCAGGTCACATCTGGTTTTTCTCTCTCACAAGGGCATGCAAAGGTTTACGATCATGTGATATACATCTAGTAGTGGATTACAAGGTAAATAACCACTAAAAGGGTACTATCATAAAAATTGCCACCACACTCCCTCCTCTTGATTAAACATTAATCACAACAGTCCATACAAAAGTCTTCTTAGGAACATATCAAACTTATCACACTGAAAAGGTTTAAGATAAATCATAACCCAGAAGAAAAACCAAACATACAGTTTTTGTGATACAAACAATCATGAAGCACAAACAAAGAAGAGTTACAGGATCTGAAATCTCAGATTAAAGAAAAGAACAACGATTATGGACCTGGAGTGAGAACTGACGAGCTGGAGCTATACTCTCATGAAAACTGTTTTTACGTGCTCTTGAAACCAGGGGCCTGTTGCACAAAAGTAGGATTAAGACATCCAGGATAAATGGCTGAGCTGAGCTCAATGAATCCAAAACACGTGAGTCCAGGCTTAATTGGTTGCACAAAGACCAAGCCAGGATGAGCAGACACGTATTCATCAAGCCAGGTGTATCTGAGGCCTGTTAGTTCCTTCCTCACAGCTATAAAACCATCTGTTGTGGCATTCACAAACATAGGGAATCTATAATCAAGTGGAGCCGGTGAGAGCAGAGGTGAATGGCCGGACACAGGCATGTGCATGCACACATAACAATTACTCAATTTCATAGCTGCAACAATGTGGTTAGCAAATCTCCACCACATATTAGCATTCATGTGTTTACTATGAATAAACTCAGGATATAACGTGTAGGCTGGTCTTTGACTAAAGTCCCAAGATACTAAACATTAACAATAACACCAAAAAAGAAAAACGTGAGTTTTGTCCAGGGCAACAGCTTGGTCCTGACGTAAGAGTGTTCCATCGCTGGTCCAATGTCAGCTAAGCTCGATGTGTACTCTCTGGTACGTGCGTGGTGTGTTCTGTGTATTTCATCGGAGCAGCAGGAAGTGGTGCTTGGCTCACACTTCACTGCTGTGTTATTTCAACACAGCCTCACTTAATCAAGGTGTGTGTGTGAGTGAGTGACTGTGCTGGGTTGGGGTACTCAGCTGTCATCTCTGGTGGCTCTGGCACCTTACTACAGTGGCTGACGTGAATCCAGGTTGCTCTTTCTGCTACCTTAACTGCTGTGTGCATTGTCATCAGGACTTGAAATGGTTTCTGCCAGTGCTTGGACTTCCAGTGTGTCCGCTGAAGCTCCTTTATCACGACCCAGTTGTTGGCTGCAGATCATGTAGAGGTTCAGAGGCTGGAGCCGGGAGAACTGCTTTCACCTGTTGAAAATCTGAGGAAGAACGCTGGACAGGGTTTTACACTATTTTAAATGGTAACAGATTTTCCTTCAGCCAGTTTAGCAAAGAAATAGGCAACAAGGCGTTGTTGTCCACCCTGTTCCTACAAGAGAACAGATGTCATACATGCATTTTTCTCATCCACAGTCTGTGTGAAAGGTCTAGTCAAGTCAGGTAGTCCCAGTGTCGGTGTGGTCTGCAAAGCTAACTTCAAGTCAGTGGAAGCTTTTTCAGCATCTAGAGTCCATGTCACTTTATCATAAGATTGAAGGCCTTTTCTATGAATCAGTGCACTGAGTGGGGCCTCCAATACGACATAATGCTGGAGGAAATTACTACAGTAGGAGCACTTGCCCAGAAGGGACATCATTTGCTTTTGTTAGTGGATTTGGAAGCTGCTGGATAGCTTCAACTACTTTGGGCGAGAGGGATTGCCCTCAACTGTGATCACATGACCCAGAAATGTAACTTTAAGTTGTACAAACTGCAGTTTAAAGAGACTAACTTTATGTTCAGCCAGGTTCTGCAAGAGTTTAACATATTGCAATAAAGCTGTGCCTTTTAGCAAAACAAGTGGCTCAAGGCTTGACTGCAGCATTTACTGCTTGCAAGTCCTGAACAAATCTTCATTCTATAGGTTAACCTTCATCTTATACCTTTATTTACAGGGAACAAGGGAGTGCGCACAGGGGATTCCTCACAGCATACAATTATTCCTGCTTCTTTAAGAGATTCAAACATTGGAATGACATAATCAACAGCTACTTTTTATTTTTGAGAAAGTATAGTTGTTTACATGGCCTGTAATCAGATTTGGGAGTAATTACAACTAATACAATTTCTTTGATGAGGCCAGTATCATCAATGTGTGTAGCCTACAGTGTCTTAGGGACTTCCTGCAAGACAAGGATGGCTGCATCCTGTGCATCAGATAAAAAGTACTGAGCTCGCATTGTATTTCCAGGTACCAACTGAACAGATCTTATTGAGAGTACTACTAAAGAGAAGCTTCTTTGAAAACACTGCAGTGTAAAAAAACAAAACAAAACAGATAGATCTTGAGTTATCTGCCAATCATTTGTTTGCATGCATCTTTACACAAAGGGCCCATATCTAGACATTCATCATTATTATCCTTGGCCAGAGAAATGTCATATACAGTAGTTGTAACTGTGAAGCTGTGAGACTGGCAGTGAGAAAGTAAAGGTAATCACTCCAGTACATAGCAGATGTGCACAGTTTTTTTTTACTCTAAGCCATGTGTGTTCATAGTGCTCGTCAGCACCATGATACATATAATCTCTAGGTTGTATAAAATCAGTGTATTAATCACAACCAATTGTTTAACTTCAGTAACAAGTGAAAAAGTCAGTGAACCATTCTGCAATTTCCACTCATAAACATATATTAACTCACAAGGGCTATTAAGCACAAATGAGTGTGTGTGTGTGAGAGTCACTGTCATGGTGGACAGTGATACCATCAGACGTTGAACAAAGTTAGATTCTAAGTTTACACTTAAGATCTCTACCTAAGAGACTGACAGGACAGTGTGAAGAGAGCAGAAAACAATGTTTAAATGATCCTCCCTCAAAGAGGAAGTGGCTCCTGAATCAACAAGGAATGTAACTAACTGTCCCTGAATAAAGAATATGAACTGAGGGAATTGTTCATATGCTTCATATTCATATTTGACATAGGTGCCCTGAGGCTCAAATGTGCTCTCTAATACCTTAAAGGTGTGTTGTATAAGCATGTGCGGGTTAGTATCAGCAAGCTGTTCTTCATTGTGGTGTGCAGTGTGTGTGTGTGTGTGTGTGTGTGTGTGTGTGTGTGTGTGTGTGTGTGTGTGTGTGTGTGTGTGTTATCTCTTATCTCGGCACAGTTCAGTCTCATCCGCTGTCCCTCCTCCCCCTTCGCTGCCACCAACCTGGTTTCAGTCAATATCATGGAGCACTAGTGAACGTTCTCCAACTCACGTCCACGACCATGTCCCCCTCTCTGGAAGTCTCTCATATTGTTCCTGGACGGCTTGGTACATGGTCATGGCTGGCCCGTGTCGCTCCTTTTTGACCTCTTTGGCCCGCTGTTTCTGCTGCAGCTGATCTTGGGCATGACTGGCATGACGTTGTAGTTCACTCAGACGAGCGTCTGTGTAACTGACACAGTATGTCTTAGCTGCTGCAATGTCAGGTCTCAGTCCATTCAGAAAGCAGTTGCTAAGATGTGTTTCCCACACACCAGGAGCATTTCCCAAATCAGCTGGTTGTTCCAGGCCACTATGAAGGTTAAACAGCTCTGTAAGGCGGTATAAATACTCCTGTCGATTCTCCCTCCTGTTGTCTGCAAGACGTGATTTTACTCATGTCCACTTTAGTGGGAAACTGATCACGAAACACAACTCCTAGGGCTGTAATAACGTCTATGTATGGGGCGTTATCAACGTGATTCCATTCAGTGTTGCAGACACGCAGGTCATGTACTGGGAAATGACTAATCACATGCTGGAGATTGACGGGTTTCATTTTTGTTGCTAAAAGACGTTTCAGCTCAGTCATGGTGGGACGAAATTCAGTGCAGAAAATGGAGAGCTGTTCTGCAAATTTCTGTCCAGAAGCTGTTGGGTCTGGAAGATGTTGTGCTGCAGCAGTAATATCAGCAGTGGTCCATGTTCGAAACACAAGGATGGGACCAGTAGGGCCAGACACTTCAACCATGGGCGATAGTTCAGGACTGGAAGACGGGCCAGCGGCTGCACTCATGTCATACGCAGCACCACAAGTCCCAGAGAGAACGGTGGGTTGTATGGTCGGGGTTTGACGTCAGGTCTGTCCTGAAGTTGGTGTGTGACAGACTGTCCGGGCCGTGGTGGTGCAGTTGGTGGGCAGACGTCGGGGTGGGGATCCAGCTTCAGAGCTGTACGCTGTAGATACAGAGAACTGGGCGGCAGATTACTGTTTTCTTTTTTACTGACAAGACATTCTTTAGTCTGTCCTGATTTGGACATTTCCTTGAACATTCTCTTTCTTTCCCTTTCTGCTTCATTCCTCCACATGTTCAAACACATTCTATGATTTTCTACATCTTTAAGTTCTTTCGGCGATATTTTCTTTTTCTTATATAAGGCCTCCTTCTTTCCCTTTAATTTATTTTCAAGTTCCTCAGTCTTTTTTACACTTAAAGAACCCCCGTGGGGAAAACCAAATTCACGTGTCCATATGGCCACACTTTGGACACTTTTGTCACCGTACTTTCTCCTCATTATGTCAATAACTGAACTCTCCAGAGGATCCTCCTCCTTACTCGTCTTGTTCCCCATTGTCCTAGATGGGAGCTGTGCACAGCTATAATTTCCGATACAAAACGGACGTCTCCGTTAGGGTTCAGTCACTTTTCCTTTCCTTGTGACCAGAACAGGACCTCAGTGTCCTTGCCTTAAACTCCAAATTGAGAACACCTACCTCAGTGCCACTTTTAAGTAGCACCTACACTCAGTATCACGGTTAAGTGACACCTACACTCAGTACTTTTAAATAAGTACCTACACTCAGTATTCCCTCAGGAATACCTACCTCAGTATTCAAACGAATACCTACATAACAAGACGAGGGATCATCAATTATTAACACAATAGAGGAATAGCTTTCCCGAATTTACTAATTTAACATTCTTCTCAATGTATTTAACCCATTTATTTAACACTCACCACAGAGAATAATCTCCCTCCAAACGTTGGATACTTGGATCCCGTCAGTGAGGATCCAGGGCGTCCTCTGACAGTCCCCAGTCACTCAGAAATGTGGATGAGGTTTGGGGCTGAGAAAGTTGTTGTTCTCAGGCTGGCCAGGCCCTGTCTGACAGACGTCCTAGACGGCCACTCGAGGGATCCCATCCTCGTCGCCAGAATTGTTGTGGAAAAAATATCTTTTAAAGCTCAGTGAGTGTAAAATAAATACTTAACATCAATTCTGAAAGTTATTACATATTTATTCCTGCAGGAAGGAGGTTTCTCTGAACAGAGTGTCTAATACAGTCTGTTACAGGGAAGCTCAGTGGACAGAGTGTGTGAGTCCTCCTTATACTCAGCCTACAACAAAGAAGACAGTTTTGCTTTATGGAATTATGTAGACGTTTGTATTAATGCATTCATAAGTAAGTACACTTACTGAAGTACTGCAATTCAATTAATTCCAGGCTAGAAGTACTGCTACACTAACCTCTATGGGCTCATTAAGGGATGGTCTGATGAACCTCTTACCACCTGCACGAGGTGCTTTATGGACCACACAGCCCTTTACAGGATCTGAAATCTCAGATTAAAGAAAAGAACAACGATTATGGACCTGGAGTGAGAACTGACGAGCTGGAGCTATACTCTCATGAAAACTGTTTTTACGTGCTCTTGAAACCAGGGGCCTGTTGCACAAAAGTAGGATTAAGACATCCAGGATAAATGGCTGAGCTGAGCTCAATGAATCCAAAACACGTGAGTCCAGGCTTAATTGGTTGCACAAAGACCAAGCCAGGATGAGCAGACACGTATTCATCAAGCCAGGTGTAACCAATCCAGGATATGTGCTCGTTCATGGCTCACTCAAATAGACCCCGCCACCGATCACAGATTCACTGATTCACCATGGCAACTAGAGCGGCGTACTTTTCCCCGTCGGAGGCACAAATCGTCATGGAGGCATACGAGGAGGTCAAAGAAATAATTAAGAAGAAAGGCAACACCGCCACAGTGATCAAACAAAGAGAAAAAGCGTGGCAAAGTATTGCAGACCGCCTGAAAGTAGTGCACAATTACAAACCCACCGCTCCGCTAAAACATAACAATTACAATTTAAATAGTTAAGTCACATCTCCAAAAACGCAGTTGTACTCTGATTATGAAACAGTTGAATCTTTAATTGAAATGGACTGCAGATATGAGTGAAATTGTGTACAGTAATTCCATCATACTGTATAAGGCTTTGATAATTTATCTCTTTAATTTATATAGCGCCTTTCACAGACCCCCAGGAAGCACAGCAGGCCTACAACCATGCCCATGCCCGGAACAGAGTTGAAATTACCTTTGGCCTCCTGAAGGCACGCTTGCTTTATTACTACGCTCACTAGTACGGTTTAATCTTAGCTGTTGTACTCCGCTTCTTATGTAGTCCATCGATTTTTCAGTGTGTTCTGCTTTTATTACTGTAAAGCTGCTTTGAAACAATTGTGAAAAGCACTATATAAATGAAATAAAATTGAATTGAATAAATAGATGAGCTAATAATAATAATAATCTCTTTAATTTATATAGCGCCTTTCACAGACCCCCAGGAAGCACATCAGGCCTACAACCAT
>NW_018128001.1:1865608-1876931 GCF_001952655.1 Monopterus albus
CTTTTTTCTCCCTCTGTGGCCCTAATATTCTATCCTTTTATATATAGCCTTATAGTCTATGGGAAACTTAAATTATCTAATGATAGCAACATCATCTAAAAGTCATCATTTATCCAAAATGATTGAAATTAATGATCACAAACGTTTAAACAATGACAGTGGGTCTAATTATATGTGATAACAATGTATAGTGTGCAGTGAAATAACTATTGGTTTCCGTTTGTGGTGACTGCTGACTGACATGAGGGATGAGATTAAATAAATCCTGGAACTTAGCCTGGTCTGGAGCAGGCTAGCTCCACAGAATAAATCTCCATGGTAATTTATACCATAACATCCTGCCGCCATCTAATCCAGCTTTCGTGCAACCAGATCACGGATAAGTTGAGCCAGGATCACCAAGATATCCCGGCTTAATCCCTTATCCTAGTTTTGTGCAATAGGCCCCAGGCACTGATCTTGCGTGAGGGCCGTGACTGGAGATTCCTTGGAAGAGGAACTGCACATGCTGAAACAGCAGGTAGTCCAGTGCTTTCACAGCAAGGACATAAACATTTGAAGGGAGAGCATAGCTACTTGTCGTACACTGCAAGTAAAAACAGGAAGATGCAGCTAGCCATCATAAATAAGTTTGCAATCAGATGACGCAAGAATGACCTACTGAAACAAGTGAAAAAATTAAAGGGAACAGATATGTGTCTTAATGAACACCTCACCAAGAAGAATGCAGACATGGCCAAGCAGGTACAGTATTGTTCAAAATAATAGCAGTACAATGTGACTAACCAGAATAATCCAGGTTTTTAGTATATTTTTTATTGCTACATGGCAAACAAGTTACCAGTAGGTGCAGTAGATTCTCAGAAAGCAAACAAGACCCAGCATTCATGATATGCACGCTCTTAAGGCTGTGCAATTGGGCAATTAGTTGAAAGGGGTGTGTTCAAAAAAATAGCAGTGTCTGCCGTTGACTGTACAAACACAAAACTATGTTGTACAAACGTTTTTGTTTCTAGGATTTAGCAATCCTGTGAATCACTAAACTAATATTTAGTTGTATGACCACAGTTTGTTATAACTGCTTCACATCTGTGTGGCATGGAGTCAACCAACTTGTGGCACCTTTCAGCTGTTATTACACTCCATGATTCTTTAACAACATTCCACAATTCATTTACATGTCTTGGTTTTGCTTCAGAAACAGCATTTTTGATATCACCCCACAAGTTCTCGATTGGATTAAGGTCCGGGGATTGGGCTGGCCACTCCATAACATTAATTTTGTTGGTTTGGAACCAAGACTTTGCTCATTTACTAGTGTGTTTGGGGTCATTGTCTTGTTGAAACAACCATTTCAAGGGCATGTCCTCTTCAGCATAAGGCAACATGACCTCCAAGTATTTTGACATATGCAAACTGATCCATGATCCCTGGTATGCGATAAATAGGCCCAACACCATAGTAGGAGAAACATGCCCATATCATGATGCTTGCACCACCATGCTTCACTGTCTTCACTGTGTACTGTGGCTTGAATTCAGAGTTTGGGGGGCGTCTCACAAACTGTCTGTGGCCCTTGGACCCAAAAAGAACAATTTTACTCTCATCAGTCCACAAAATGTTCCTCCATTTCTCTTTAGGCCAGTTGATGTGTTCTTTGGCAAATTGTAACCTCTTCTGCACGTGCCTTTTTTTTAACAGAGGGACTTTGCGGGGGATTCTTGAAAATAGATTAGCTTCACACAGACGTCTTCTAACTGTCACAGTACTTACAGGTAACTCCAGACTGTCTTTGATCATCCTGGAGCTGATCATTGGCTGGGCCTTTGCCATTCTGGTTATTCTTCGATCCATTTTGATGGTTGTCTTCCGTTTTCTTCCACGTCTCTCTGGTTTTGCTCTCCATTTTAAGGCATTGGAGATCATTTTAGCTGAACAGCCTATAATTTTTTGCACCTCTTTATAGGTTTTCCCCTCTCCAATCAACTTTTTAATCAAAGTACGCTGTTCTTCTGAACAATGTCTTGAACGACCCATTTTCCTCAGGCGTTCAAATGCATGTTCAACAAGTGCTGGCTTCATCCTTAAATAGGGGCCACCTGATTCACACCTGTTATTTCACAAAATTGATGACCTCACTGATTGAATGCCACACTGCTATTTTTTTAACACACCCCTTTCAACTAATTGCCCAATTGCACAGCCTTAAGAGCGTGCATATCATGAATGCTGGGTCTTGTTTGCTTTCTGAGAATCTACTGCACCTACTGGTAACTTGTTTGCCATGTAGCAATAAAAAATATACTAAAAACCTGGATTATTCTGGTTAGTCACATTGTACTGCTATTATTTTGAACAATACTGTACGTATCCTAAAAGAGCTAAATAAAATGTAAGCTACCTGGACTTTGATGAAGTTAATCGTGTTGTTGCCATAGAACTCGGGTTACAAATATACTGTATTGTCAAACCATAGTATCTACTTAGGGTTTCCTGACAAGCTAGAGGACGAAAACGATTCAGGAAGTCTACGAAACTGAGATTGATCTTTAAAGTAACTCAAACCAACAACAAAGAATGGCCAAGTAATTTATATTTTAGTCCTGATAAAGAAATACCATTAGACCCCAGCCTTTCAACAAACTCATTTGGAGTGAAACCATAAAATTGACAAGCATTACCCAGAGTTCATGAGGTACAATGAAATAGTCCATTTTTAATTGCTGTCCAGGTGTGCACAGGTGTGCGCAGGTCAGTTGAAGTCAAAATGCTGTTCTAGTTATAAACTGATTGTACTTTGTCCTCCTGTCATCTGGAGTTTGGACTTCAGATTTGGTCTCGACGGGACTGCCCTTGTGAGTGTGAACATGTCATTGTCTGTACACAGGAGGAGCACGTCTCCTGCTCAGGGAGGGGATGATCTGATTGGTCTCTTTCTGTTTGTGTCAGATTACCTTGACAACCATTGGTTATGGAGACAAATACCCAATCACCTGGAATGGACGTCTGCTGGCTGCAGCCTTCACTCTGATCGGAGTTTCATTCTTCGCACTGCCTGCTGTGAGTCACTCAAATGATGACTTGACACAGGTGAGCCTCTGCTTGGTTCATCCAGCTCACCTGGTGTCTTGTTACCTGTTCATGTGTGTCTCTTCAGGGGATCCTGGGTTCTGGTTTTGCTCTGAAGGTTCAGGAGCAGCACCGACAGAAACACTTTGAGAAGAGACGAAACCCGGCAGCAGGACTCATACAGGTGAACCAACACTCTGACATCATTCCCACTCTGCACGGTGGTTGGACATCTGATGGTATGAATGTACTTCATGTGAGACTGTCTGAAAATGTGAGTTGTTGTTTCCATATTTAACCAGTTCGTAGTGTCAGATGTGAGATGACAACAAGTTTAAATCGGCCTGAAACAGAACGATGGGATCACTTTGAACTCTGTTTAATGTTCCAGAGCAGAATTTGTCCTTTGAAAATCTGTCAGCATGTGACTTGTAGCTGTTTCTCTTGAAACAATTGTCTTGTGAGTCTGCAGGCAGCATGGAGGGTTTACGCCACAAACCTGAGCCGGACTGATCTGAGCTCAACCTGGGATTATTACGAGAGGACTGTCTCTGTCCCAATGTACAGGTGAGACTCCACCTGTACACCTGTAGTTGATCATATAAAGATGATTGTTATGTCATCTATAAATATGTCTGTGTTCTCCAGGCTGATTCCTCCTCTCAATCAGCTGGATTTATTGAGGAACCTCAAGAACAAATCAGGACTGTCATTCAGGTCTGAAATGTTTAATGCCACTACTACAACAATTACGGTACAACACTACTGCAGTATTCCTTGTTGCAGTCAGCCGAAGACCATCTCAAATAACCATCACAAATAACGTCAGAATTGGAAGAAGTTTCTTGACAGAACCAATAATTACTAACAGTTTTCTGTCTGCAGGAAGGATGTGCAGCCTGAACCTTCTCCCAGGTCAGTGTCCACTTACGGCGCTTCAATTCCTAATTCTTTACTCTGACCGAAGAGTGTAGAAGCCAAAAGGCGACACTCTGGTGCTTTTTTGACAACAACCATTAGATGGCGCTGTGATAGCGCAGCCACCATTTTGGACTGAAAACGGCAATGGAAAAGTACAAACCCTTTAAACCTACTTAAAACTTGTCTTTGTCAAGGACCATATATCCCATATACTAGGCCACTCGTTTTTACACCGACCTTGTTTAAAGTTTAAACTTGCAATGCCTATTAGAATAATAAACGATTACTTGGTTCAAAATTAATCATAAAAAAGCTTGAGACTACAGAGCCCGCCTTTTGTTTTGGGTGGCTGTGGCTCACAAGGTAGGGCAGTTGTCTCCTGACCTGCAAGTTGGTGGTTCGACTCCCGGTCTCCCCGCATGTGTCCCTGAGCAAGACACTGAACCCTGAATTGCTCCCGGTGGCTTGACTATCGCCGTTGTGTGGCAGCCTGTCATCATCGGTGTGAATGTTGTATGTGAATGGGTGAATGGTAAAGCGCTCCTGTAAAGCGCTTTGGCCAGTGCGACACACTGGGGAAAAATGCGCTATATAAATACAGTCCATTTACCATTTGTTTTAGAATTTTGAATTTTTTGTTTTTCCTTTCAGCAGTTCTTGTTTATTATTGACATGGTGACGTAGTCTGTAAGTTGAATGAATAGATAAATGCATCCAACTTAATAGTCTACTGCTTTTTACAGGTGGGTGCAGAATCTCAGAAATGCACCACCAATAGTGACACGCTCTCAGCGGCCCCATCAGAGCTGCAGGACCAGCGCTCAGTTTCACCCTAGCAAGTTCCAGACACTGTCGAATGTGAATAAACCGAATAAATATCATACTCGAATTGAAAATGCTTTTAGGTTTTACAGATATGATAGTTGCTCTCAGTCCAAAATGGTGGATGCGTAGCTCTGCTGCTGGGAACTGGTGTTGCAATGAAATGTTCTATTAGCTGTCACTTCTTGGTAGTGTATGTTCTTTGCTCTGATTTTCCAAACTTCTATGGTTTTTTCATTTTTGACTTTTACTTTGACCTTTGACCCTTAACCCCTGACCTGGACTGCCAGCTCAGAACCTGAAGCTGTATTCTGATTTTGGGGTTGGATCCTCTACAGTCTGCATTCTCAGACAGAATAGACGAAGCAGATGATAGTGGACATGAGGAAGGAGAGGAGATCTCATCGGCCACTGTTCATCTGGGGGCTCGAAGTGGAGAGGGTGAGCAGCTTCAAATACCTGGGCGTCCACATCAGTGAGGACCTCACTTGAACACGTAACACCACACAGCTGGTCAAGAAGGCACAACAGCAGCTGTACTTCCTCAGGAGGTTTGGCATGTCGCCTAGGATCCTCAACAACTTCTACAGCTGCATCATTGAGAGCATCTTGACCAGCTGCATCACTGTCTGGTATGGTGCTATGTACCGCAAGCGCCTGCAGAGAGTGGTAAAGACTGTAGAGAAGATCACCAGGGTTCTGCTGCCCTCTCTGCAGAGCATTTACCTGTGTATTCTTAACAGGGCTTGTCAGAAGGAGGACCGTGGGCCTATGGCAGCGGAGTACTGCCAGTATAAGAACCTCAAAGTGAAGCTCCGTTTGCTGGAGGCCCTGCTCAGTAAACAGCAGGACTCAACAAAGACCAGCTGAGTTATCTCACAGTGGGACTTGTATGTAACTTATCAGGAACATGTCATTTCTGAGATAGTGGGTGGAGAAGCTAGTGGTGAGTCCAGTCCTTTTTTTTCCCCCATTCAGTGCTTATTATGTTGATTACTGAAGCACATTGCATTCACCAAAGGAAAAAAAAAAAAGTGAAGGATCTTTTCTTGTAATTATGAGATAATGTGGGGGTAGAACCTCACGGAGCTTTAATGAATTCTTTAGTATCAAAATAATTCAGTGATGGTTGTCAGTACATCCAATAGCACATAGCAAAAGTGAACTGTTAATAGCTAATTTGGAATATTTATTGTTCCAAAATGTAAAATATAGGCCAAGAACAGGTTTCAAAACAGCTGCCTATCTACATGTACCGGGCAGGAGTTGGAAAGATTTAAAACCTGCTTGAGAACATTGGGGTTTTAAGATTCTAAGCTCATTTCGGCCGCCTGTATCCGGGATCTTGCCCTTTCGGTCATGACCCAAAGTTCATGACCATAGGTGAGAGTCTGAACGTAGATTGACCAGTAAATCGAGAGCTTCGCCTTACAGCTCAGCTCCTTCTTCACCACGACGGACTGGTACATTGACCGCATTACTGCAGAAGCTGCACCGATCCGCCTGTCAATCTCCCGTTCCATCCTTCCCTCACTCGTGAAAAGACCCCAAGATACTTGAACTCCTCCACTTGAGGCAGGAACCTCCCCACCTACCTGAAGGGAACAAGCCACCCTTTTCCGACTGAGAACCATGGCCTCGGATTTGGAGGTGCTGATTCTCATCCCAGCAGAATGTGGAAAATGAAACATCTGCCTGTAAACTGAAAGTTTAGTGCTGGGATTTAACACTAACTATGGTGTTGAACTAACAAGGAGCACCCGAACACAGAATCATTTCAGGTCTCTGTAGATGGACTCATTTTTGGAGGATCTTTGAGCTCCTTGCCCTCAAACTCAGTTTGGATGCTCCACCTCATTGTTTGTCACATCCCAGGGACCAGGACCACAGGGTTAGGTTTAAAACCAGAACCACAGCTGAGGACTGGAACAGTGATCCACCTGTGAATCCAGAGATTCACTTTCAGGGTCAGCTCCCTCTGGGATTTGTTGGGTTTTCCCTATGTAGTAATAGTGATAGCAGCAAGGTCTAGACCTTACTTTGTAAAGTGTCCTGAGATGACTTTTGTTGTGATTTGGCGCTATACAAATAAAATTGATTTGATTTGAACCACCACAGTCTGCTACAAAGTCCATATTACTGCTGACTCTGCACCAGTCCACCTGTTTGACTCACCTTCACCTGACTCTCATTGTCTCTGCCTGTCTCTCTGCAGTCAGAAGGTTAGTCTGAAGGAGAGGGTCTTCTCATCTCCCCGGAGTTCAGGAACCAAAGGGAAAAGTTCTCCTCAGCATGGTGAGTATAGGAACCCAAGTCTCCTGTGATATGCACATGAAAGGTGGATCAGATAAGGTCTCAGGTTTGATCCTCCTATTCTCTGTTGAGAACTGAAGCATCCTTGTTTCTGCATCATGTCAGTAACACTTTGGATCTTTTAAACTGAATGAAGTCAGATCAGTAACAAGGCGTTATTTGGTTTGGTCTAACAGTCCACAAGTTCATGTTGCCACCAACCAGCAAGAACCAGATTATCTCCCTGTCTAACAAACTTTCAGCCAGATAGATGAGCATGTTAGTGCAAGGAGATGCTGTAGGAACTGGTTTGAATGAAAACCTCCAAACTGGATTGACATGAACCAGAACAACAAGTTTGGACCTAACAGAAACAGTGTTCTGATTCTGGTGGTAACCCACCCATGACCTTGTTTTTTCTTCACTGCTTTCTGCCTTTCGTGGTTCCTGCAGTTGGCCCTGGTGTTGGCCCAGGGGTTCCTGGAGTCCCTGGAGGCCTCGGGGTAGCCCAGGCCCTCCGACGGTCGCCTAGCATGGAGCCCAATCTGGAGGAGAGTCCCAGTAAGGTTCCAAAGAGCTGGAGCTTTGGAGAACGGACCAGAACCCGACAGGCCTTCAGGATCCGAGGAGCTGCCTCTCGCCAAAACTCGGAAGGTAAGATGAGTAGAGACCAACCAAGCAGAACAGCCCATTGTAGGTCAGAGCACCTAGAAGTGGAGCTGTAAGATCTCAAGCATGATCAGTGCAAGTATTCGGATGGAAATGACAGCACCCGGCCCTGCCAAACCCAGGTGGACAAACTCATCATATGTTAATAGCACCAGTGGAGGTGATCAGCCTTAGCAGGTGTACATACTGGTGCCTGATAACATATGGCAGTATAGGCTAGTTAAATCCATTTCCATGGTCACAGTAGTAAACTAATATGGCATCTCTGGAGAAATGTGGACTACTTGTTTATAACTTGGTAGAAAAACAAATGAAAACATAGGAGATGTAACGTTAGAGGTGATGAGCTTTAACTAACTCTCTTCCTCTGGTTTGGTACATGCTCCTGTGGAGCATGGTGATGTACCATGGTCAGTTAGGGTTAGTTTGTCTCAGTGGTCACTCTTGCTACCTGCAGCCCAACCATCATTTTCCCCAAAGATCTCCATTATTCAACAGACTTGTATAAAACTGAACTTCTGGCTTTTATTCGAGTGACTGGACACCATTTCAGAGTCCAGTATTCAGGTCTTGTAACACTTATAATGGAGTCCAGCAGCAGTGAGCATGTCCAAGGTCTGAGGCAGTTGTTTCATTGTACAACCAAAATCAGAAAAAATTGGGACCGTTTGTAAACTCAAAATTAAAACTGAAAACGGTGATGTGTAAATCATGTGTATCCTGTATCACATTGAAAACAACACAGCAGCACATTATTTGATGTGATGCCATCAATTTTATTCTTTGTTCAAAATAAACACATGTCAGTCCTGATGCTACAACACATTCCAGAAAAAGTTGGGCAGGTTGCATTTCAGGGCCAGTAATAAGGTAAAACAGTGAAATGATGACTCCATTTGAACCAGGTGATGTCAGCAGGTGACTGCCTCGGGACCTGGTACAAAAGTGGCGTCCAGGAAAAGCTGAGCCCTTTAGGAGCAAAGATGGGCTGACAGTTCGCCAACATATGTGTGAGAGAATTATTGAAATGTTTAAAACGACATTCCTCAGAGAAAGATAGAAGGGATTTGGATCTGTCACCTTCTACGGTGCAGAACATTAAAGATTCAAGGAGTCTGGAGGGATTTCAGTGTGTAAAGGTCGAGGGCTGAGCCTGAGCTGGATGACCGAGCTCTCCGACCCCTCAGACGGCACCGCATCAAGAATCATCACTCTTCTATCAGCGATATAACCATATGGGCTCAGGATGACGCTGGCTCACCTGTGTCAGCCACTACAATACGTAGTTATGTCCAGAAATGTTGCTTAAAACTATATTGTGCCAAAAGGAAGCTCTGTGTCAACAGTGTCCAGAAGTCGCCTGCTCTGGGCTCAGAGGCATCTGGGACGGACCATCACACAGTGGAAATGTGCACTGTGGTCAGACCAATCAGTGTTTCAGGTCTTTTTTGAAGGAATGGACGCTGTGTGCTCCGGACCAAAGACCAAAAGGACCATCCAGACTGTTAGCAGCAACAAGTCCAAAAGCCCCAGGGTCTGTCATGGTCTGGGGTCGTGTCGGTGCCCTGGACAAAGGTCACTTCCCCTTCTGTGATGGCTCCACTAATGCTAAGAAACACAGAGAGATGTTGGGGCAACATCTGCTGCCTTCAAGACAATGTCTTTTCCAGGGACCCACATTATTATTTCAACAAGACAATGTAAACCTCACACTGCCACATTACCAAGGCCTGGCTGTGGAGGAAAATGGGCCGGGTGCTGGACCAGCCTGCCTGCAGTCCCGACCCGTCCCCAGTAGAGAAAGTGTGGCGCAGTTTGAAATGTAAATTATGTCAACAAAGACCCAGGACTGTTGGACACCTTAAGACTTGTTTACAGGAAGAACGGGACAAAATGACACCTGGTGTCCTCAGTCCCTAAACGTCTTGTTGTGTCGTGAAGAGGAACGGCAAAATACACGCATCCCAACTTTTTCTGATTTGTGGTTGTAAAAAATTTTTTTTATTTATCATATTCAAAACCTTCTGATAGTCTGCGCAGCTAATGCTGCATGCCTTAACATGTATACAACAAACAAATAAAACGTCATTAAAACATTTTAAATCAAAGGTCAAACATGAACTTGTTTTCTCTCCAGTGAAGTCCTGCAGGAGTCCAGGGGCCTGTTTTTCATATATGGATTAACAAATTAGCCAGATAATTTATGTTTCACTTAATCCCGAATCTGTTGTTTCTTTGGAAGTCTCCTAGGACTTGTTGTCATGGCAACATCTGTGTAAATAAAATAACCTCTCAGATTTAAAGGGGCTTGGAGCAGGACGTGACCCACTGACACCTGAATGATTATAATAAGGCATCAGTTTAAAGAAAACAGACAGTACTGAGAGATCAACAGGATTCTGAAGCCTGGCCTGACCAGTTCTTAATTTGATGGTACCGTTTCAGTTGGGATGGAATAGTTTATTAAAGTGGATTGTGAAGTCTTCCGGTTCTTTTTACCACGCTAACTCTGAGAGACGAGACAGTCCAAGTAACTTCAAAACAGTGCTGATTTATTCAATGAACACAGGTAAAAATTAACATTACACGCTCAGGTATCTTCCACCTCCAACATGCACGCAGGCAGCTGAAGGATGAAAAAGACCCTGACCCACAACTGGCCTATACATTTATCTCTTCGGTTGGGCTAGCCCCATACTACACAGGAACGTCAACCGTGACGTGTCTCTGGTGCCTGCTTTGCAGCTGGTCATAGCAGTAGTCAAAACATGAAGAAAATCAATGTGTGTGTAAGTGGTGTGTAGCTAAAAACATTCTCACACGACCTCTAGTAACATGTCGTGACTTAAACATAAGAACATATTATGGCTAAGGCTACAGTTATACACGTCATAATAATAATATTAAACACCCTGTCTGCTGACAGTCATCAACTCTTCTCTCTAGTTATCCTTGACCAGATGTACCCTGTAGAAACTCATAAGCATGACTAAGCATTTAACAGTCTAACTAGACATCCTATCTCCACTAAACATTTCTAATACATAAAGTATCTATCCAATTTCTATCTGACTAAAAATACCTAACAATTGTTAGCGCCGCATATTAAGAGCCATAAGAGAAGCCGTGCTCTGACCACCACACATTCAGTGTGCATTGACCTGCTGCAGTTTTTTACTATGGTCGGTAACATGGAACATTTAGGAAAGAGCGCCATTTGTCAAGCTATTCTAAAAGTGTCTCTGGCTCTGAAAAAAGTCATAGTTTTCATAGTCAGCCTTCTTAAAAATAATAAGGATAATCACCTTTGACCAAGCATGTTACATTTCTTCTTCCGGAGCCGACAGCGATGGCGGCCGTGGTTACTCGCGCTCTCTTGTGTTTGTTGCTTTTCTTTGTTTTCTTGGTTTTGTGCAACTCACCCCGGATTACTTTTACCAGAGAAGAACTGTTAAATATCGGACAACTCACACCAAACTACCTTCCTCTGATTTTTGTGAACGATGAATGCTGTATGGACATTCTGATCGGAGGCGTAGCAGCGATATAC
>NW_018128001.1:1878675-1881646 GCF_001952655.1 Monopterus albus
AAATTTGTGAGCACTGTCTCAGTCTTATTGCTGTGATTTTGCCGGCAAGTCCCTCTATCAGTCCCAGATTGCAATGTGTTGTTTACTATCTGACATTATTGTGAAATAATTAATATCAACACAGGGGTTTCACGCCAATGACTTCTGTGCTAGTTCCAAGCCTGGATAAATAGAAAGGGTTTCGTCAGCAAGGGCGCATAAAAACCGTGCCAAATTTCACCATGTGAATCACTAGTGTGGGGGCGGCGTTGCGGTGGTTAGCACTTTCGCCTCACAGCAAGAAGGTTCCAGGTTTGAGCCCTGGCCGACCCGGTGCCTTTCTGTGCGGAGTTTGTATGTTCTCCCTGTGCCTGCGTGGGAATTCTTAAGTTGCTCCGGTTTCCCCTCCATATTAAAAACATGATAGAATTAATATTAACTCCTGTCAGATTTATGTATTAAGTGTATTTTAAGTAATGGATTCACATTTAATTTGTAGCCACACTACTAACTTTTAAATAAGTCCCTCAGTTTGACAGCAAGCTAAAAGACTCTGCTTCCTATTAGGCTTAACCAAAAATGGTCAGGTGAGATGTCAAATTTTGATGTCATTTGAGATGCAGGTTGTACATTGGTCTTCAAACAGAAAATGGACCTAAGACAAGGGAACCCTTTGTTCTCCCCTGCCACTCTGCACTGAAACTGAGCCAAGCAGACTGCTTACAGTGCAGGTACACAATTGAGGAGAGATTTAAAGGTTTCAGGCTGTTAGCTATAATTGCCATGCCTCTTATTGTAGCACCTGGTAATTATTCATTTGTGCTGAGCTTTGTGTTTGAACGGTCATGGATGTCATGGACATTTTGTCTGTATATCACCCAGTTCACAGACATCTGCAGTGCTCAATAGCTTCCATTATACCTGTGGACATATAGACAAGTGGACAAAGCCAGATTACAGCTATTCATGAAAATTACAGCACAATGTATTGTGAATGTGTTAAATGAAGTTCTCATATCTGTGAAAGAATTCCAATCTATGTGCTTTGTACAACCAACCACCCACCTGTCCTCTGCTTTGACTTCTGTGCACTATGATCTGCTGTTCAGACCAAAACCAGTACAGTCTGTGAAAAAACATTAAAAAGGGAGGATGAGATATGATTCGGGAAGGCTGAAGGCAAAAGTCTGCATAGTTGTTCATAATATACTGAGACAAAAATGTACAACTCAATCATTTTAACCTTCCTCTCAGCTATTACAAAAAATACACAATTCAAATTTCCAAATGCATACTTTGCAAATGCAGCACTGTTGCTGGATGATGTTGCATTCTATTAGGACAAACTTTAGTTCAATGTTCTGCTTGTATAACCCTGTGTTTTGTTTTGTTGTTTTTTTTTGTTTTGTTTTTTTTTGCCAGAGCCCTATTTATCGGCCCAGTGATCTCAACAAAATAAAATGGGTAGGTGGAGGTTTTTAATGTCTGCCTGAACATGGCCTAATGCTGTCACTGCTGGATTTGAAGTGCTGCCAGTGAGTGAGATGGATGCAGAAAATTAATTGGATTTCTTTTTTTAACATAATACAAAGCATGTTGCAAATTTTCATTACAACGAACATGTGGGTTACATTACCTGCACTGGTCACTGGTTAATCAATTTCAGAGCAATTAGTATCTTTCAGTAATAATTACTGCTGATTTACAAACAGTTTTTCACATTTCAACAGGTCTTTCTATAAGGTATTTTAAAGTGGATCTCTCAGTTCTTTATACACAGAGAGCTGAGAGATCCACTTCATCTTTCTTTTTTTATAAGCTCAGTTTGAAACTTAACATTTGCATGTGGAGTAAGTGTTTTCTTGGTCTTTTGCAACTCATCCAGGATTAGTTTTACCAGAGAAGAACTGTTAAATATCGGACAACTCACACCAAACTACCTTCCTCTGATTTTTGTGAACGATGAATGCTGTATGGACATTCTGATCGGAGGCGTAGCAGCGATATACGGGACCTGGAAAAGACGCTGCCTGCGTGGAAAATGCTCTGGCGCCTTGGTGCGATTACGACAGAGGGGAACACGGACCTCACTCCCATCTATTCACCTGGCTAATCTCCGCTCCCTGGTCAACAAAATGGATGAAATTCTTCTCGTCAACAGGACTAACTCTGACTTTGCACGCTCTGCTGCTTTGTGCTTCATGGAGACCTGGCTCAGCGACTCCATCGCGGACAGCGTGATTCGAATACCGGGCTTCCAGGTGTTCAGAGCGGATCGTGTAAAGCAGCTGTCCGGGAAAACGAGAGGATGGGAACCTGCTTCTACATAGATTAAGGCTGGTGCACAGATGTCACAGTGCTACAGAGGACATGTACCGTAGACCTAGAGACTCTTGTTATCAATTGCAAACCCCTGTGAATTCAACAGTTTCATTCTAATGGGAGTGTACATAAGTAAGTAAGTAAGGCTGCCAAAATACAGACAGCACGTCACCTGTCCCACCAGGGACAAAGTCACACTGGACCACTGCTACACAACAATAAAAGATGCCTATCACTCTGTCCCCCGCGCAGCCCTCGGACTCTCAGATTACTGTATGGCCCATCTTATTCCAACCTACAGGCAGAAACTTAAAGCTGCAAAGCCTGTGGTCAAAACGGTGAAGAGCTGGACTGAGGAGGCTAAGTCAGAGCTACAGGCCTGCTGATGATGTGCGTGGCCTCTTTAAAAGACAAAAGATCAGAAAGGCTCCAGGCCCAGATGGTGTGACCCCCTCCTGCCTGAAAGCCTGTGCTGATCAGCTGGCCCTCATCTTCAACAGGTCACCGGAGCTGTGTGAAGTCCCCTCCTGCTTCAAACGCTCCATCATCATCCCAGTCCCCAAGAAAAGCCCCATCAGTGGACTGAACAACTACAGACCTGTTGCCCTGACATCTGTAGTTATGAAGTGCTTTGAAAGACTGGTGTCGGCCCACCTGAAGGACATCATAG
>NW_018128001.1:1882452-1893110 GCF_001952655.1 Monopterus albus
TGAACTCCTCCCCTCTGGACGGCGTTACAGGTCGCTGTCCACCAAGACAACCAGGTACAGGGACAGTTTCTTCCCCCAGGCCATCTCTCTGATGAACACTTGACCAATGACAGTATGACTGGACAATAACCCTCAGTGCAATACCTGTAAATATACCTTGTACAGATTATACAGACTCCTACATGTCTCTAGTACTCTGTTTTAAGTACTCTATTTTTATCCCTAATTATCTCATTTCAATGAACATTCCCTTGTTGTCTGCATTGTTTACTGTCTGTTTATGCTGCTTTTTTCTGCATTGTTTGCACTGGTTGTTGATGTTAATACTGCTATTTTGTTATATTACACATTGAGAGTCAAATTCCTCATGTGTCCAACACACCTGGCCAGTAAACTGATTCTGACAAGGAATTTGTTTCTGGTACTGAACCGATGGCAGCCATCTGCGGCGCCAACTCAATCGGTCGATGGTTCTAACCAGCGGGGGACGGGGTTCATTGTCTTGCCCAAGGACACTTCGACATGTGGACTGCCGCCACCGAGATTCAAACCTTCAACCTCCTGGTTGGGAAACGACTGCTCTACCCACCATACCACTGTCGCCTCCCTTCCTATGTGCTTGTAATGGTTTAGAAGCTAGTAATTGTATCACTTTTTTAAATGACAATTTTAAAGGTGTTGTGGTACCAATATTTACAAGAGTACTATTAGTTCTCTCTCGCCTGCGGAGTGCACAAGACGACAATATTTCCTTACTAAAGTAATTTTTCCTCTGACAGTCGTCAGATCTGAACAGCCCTCTTAGATAAACAAAGCACATTAAATCTTACAGCACCTTAGTTCATGTCAGTTCACATAAAATAAAATCAACAAACTTCATTACAGGAGCATAACTGGAGGAGAGAGGTGGAGAAGGCCCACTCTTGTCATCTTGTCTTGTCATCAGCAGGTTTATACCGGATGTGACTGGTTTTGATTTCTTGATATTTCACTTTTGTGCCACTATTCATCAACTCTCATTATTAATAGCTGCACTGTGTAAAACTAATGGGAACTGAAAGTATTCAGTGCATTGTGCTTCCATTCTTTGTGCTAAGCTAGGCTAACAGATTCCCCCTGCTTCTAGTATTAACAAGATGTTGTGGACTAAAAAAACTTAGAAAAAATCAACTAGACTAGATTTCTAGGTCGACCTAGAAATCTAGTCTAGTTGATTTTTTCAGTTTACTATGACCTGGATGACTGAGAATCTGCACAGACATGAAGATGTTGTGGAGGCTAACAGTTTCCCCATGCTTTCAGCCTTTGTGCTAAGCTAAGCTAACCATTTCTCTTTCCTTCCAGTCTTTGTGCTATGCTAGGCTAACCATGTCTCCTGCTTCCAGTCTTTGTGCTAAGTTAGACTAAAATGCTAGGGTAAGTGTTGACTGTGTACTGAAAACAAAGACCAAAAAAGGTTTAACATTGTACAATTAAGATATTTGCTTCCTCTTCATTGCTATTCTCAGCTGTGGTGATGATCTGTTGTGGATCTTCAGATTCGTTTTTAGTGACTCGGGTACAAGCCGAAACATTTTGTGTAAATGATCCAAGAGTTACTGATCAGCTGACTGATAACAGTAAACAGGCTGATGTGAAAGGACTGATCGATTTGACTGATTTGTGATGATAATGAGTTAAATGCAATCTTCCTCTGATGAAGGCTTGTCTCCTCTCTCCTCCTGTAGTGCTGATAGAGATGCAGGACGAAGAGTTCAGACAGAAGAGCTCCCCAGGTCAGCGCACACACAAACATACCGTACACTGACATTCATTTCCTGGAGACTCTACCGAGCCGTAAACGAAGTTGTCACCCTAAAATTCAATGTTTTGCACGGTGGGTACCAGAGGAAGGTGGGCCCCCACACTGTGAGTAATACCAGGCACACCTAACCAGGTACACACAGGTTGCTCTTTCTATCTTTGTGAGGACACTTGGTGACAATGCATACCCTTGCTCCATACCCTACTCTTAACCTAACGGAAGGTGGTTAGGGGTAGAGAAGCGATGGTAAAATAAAAATTTTTTTAATTCCTTTCCTTTCATGGGCCTAATTTATTTATTAGATGCAGTAGTTAACCACGCAAAAACGGCAAACATGTAATTTGACGACTACAGTCACTACACAGCTATGAATATAGTTGAACTATGCAAGTTATGGCAAAATGTAGTTAAACTACTAGTTTAATTACATGTAGTTCACTACTCCCCAACACTGGTAGCTTCTACCTGAATCTTAATCTGTTATAGGCGTTCACACATACAGAGACAAAGTAGTTGGCCGTTGCTGGATTCTGGCGATGCTGTAGTTCTGGGAGTGTGTGGTGTTGAGCTGGACTGATGTGATTATACACTGTACTGTTTGCTGTAGTCTATTCCCTGTTGTACCACTTGTTTATGATCACAGTAGGTGATTCTAATAAGTTGGAACTTGAAGTCCAAACTCCCTAGGACAGGAGATGCAGTACTCTCAACATGCAACTGGAACAATGGCATCCTGGCAGACAAATGACTGTGCTCTGTAGGAGATGTAGCTGTCTGTATATACACCGATCAGGCATAACATTATGACCACCTGTACGCACTTCAATGCAACACTTCTGCCTTAACATTTGTGTATATGAAGCTCAAAATGTTTGTCTTTAGTGAGATTGTCATAAATGTATAAATTCAATGATGTGCTAATTATTGAGGTCATAATTAAAGGTAGTGTTGTCCTGGACTCTTATATTCAGAGGTGTCTGTATATTTTTGTCCTGCACGTTGACATACATGAGAGGGTCAGAATATTAGGAACACCTCTGAATATAATGAACTACTTTGTGTGTCATTTTGAGCAGTGGTCCCCAACCCCCGGGCCGCGGACCGGTACCGGTCCGCGGCCCGGGGGTTGGGGACCACTGCTCAAAATGACACACAAAGTAGTTCATTATATTCAGAGGTGCTCCTAATATTCTGACCCTCTCATGTATGTCAACGTGCAGGACAAAAATATACAGACACCTCTGAATATAATGAACTACTTTGTGTGTCATTTTGAGCAGTGGTCCCCAACCCCCGGGCCGCGGACCGGTACCGGTCCGCGGCCCGGGGGTTGGGGACCACTGCTCAAAATGACACACAAAGTAGTTCATTATATTCAGAGGTGCTCCTAATATTCTGACCCTCTCATGTATGTCAACGTGCAGGACAAAAATATACAGACACCTCTGAATATAATGAACTACTTTGTGTGTCATTTTGAGCAGTGGTCCCCAACCCCCGGGCCGCGGACCGGTACCGGTCCGCGGCCCGGGGGTTGGGGACCACTGCTCAAAATGACACACAAAGTAGTTCATTATATTCAGAGGTGCTCCTAATATTCTGACCCTCTCATGTATGTCAACGTGCAGGACAAAAATATACAGACACCTCTGAATATAATGAACTACTTTGTGTGTCATTTTGAGCAGTGGTCCCCAACCCCCGGGCCGCGGACCGGTACCGGTCCGCGGCCCGGGGGTTGGGGACCACTGCTCAAAATGACACACAAAGTAGTTCATTATATTCAGAGGTGCTCCTAATATTCTGACCCTCTCATGTATGTCAACGTGCAGGACAAAAATATACAGACACCTCTGAATATAATGAACTACTTTGTGTGTCATTTTGAGCAGTGGTCCCCAACCCCCGGGCCGCGGACCGGTACCGGTCCGCGGCCCGGGGGTTGGGGACCACTGCTCAAAATGACACACAAAGTAGTTCATTATATTCAGAGGTGCTCCTAATATTCTGACCCTCTCATGTATGTCAACGTGCAGGACAAAAATATACAGACACCTCTGAATATAATGAACTACTTTGTGTGTCATTTTGAGCAGTGGTCCCCAACCCCCGGGCCGCGGACCGGTACCGGTCCGCGGCCCGGGGGTTGGGGACCACTGCTCAAAATGACACACAAAGTAGTTCATTATATTCAGAGGTGCTCCTAATATTCTGACCCTCTCATGTATGTCAACGTGCAGGACAAAAATATACAGACACCTCTGAATATAATGAACTACTTTGTGTGTCATTTTGAGCAGTGGTCCCCAACCCCCGGGCCGCGGACCGGTACCGGTCCGCGGCCCGGGGGTTGGGGACCACTGATTTTGAGGATATATTTGTGGACTGTTATGAAAAGGTGCTTCTGTGAAAAGAGCCGCCTCAAAACATTTGTGGGCTGCTTTGTCAGGCAATGTAAACAAATAAATATGGATTTTAGTAATCGTTCACCTCACCTGACCGTAGTCATTGCAGTACCTTAAACATTAATAGAACATTGCCAAATGACAAATAGTCCCTTCAAATTTGTAGAAAAAAGTATCTCAGCCATGTGTAGCTGGGTCACTGGAATTTGCAGTGTGGTGGGGCTGACTTTTGTAATGCAATGACTGTCACCACATAGTTTTACAAATAGTGAATAGCGTACTAAAGACATAGTCTCTGTGTGAACAGATAATTTCATAGATACAGGATCTGCATGAACACATTACTCTATGGATATCTAGATGCACATAAATTATGTACCAGAGTCAATAAAGGTGATTCTGATTCTGATGTGCTACTGTAGATTTTAATAAATAACTGCCAGTGAGGGGAGTGCCCTTTTTCTCAACTTGAGCATCAGACCCCCAAAATGTCTGTGCATGGCCCTTTTGCACTGTTTCTGTACTCACGGTAAATCATGGATGATTTCTGTCTGAATTCTCCAAAATGAAAAACTCTCCCATCTCTTATAGACAGGTGTAGGAGCAGGGGGAGGGATAACCATGGAGACGGCCTCACCTGAGAGGTGCGAGTTGCCATGACCGCTTCATTTAAATATGAACGATTTATCTCCAGCCTTTGTCAGGTGGTTGCACTGTTTGTCTCCAAACTGTGCTCCCTCTTTCATTCTGTTTTGTTTTTTCTTTTAATGGGTCATTGAAAGTTAGAATGGGAGGGTGTTGATGAGAGAGAGAGAGAGAGAAAGAGAGAGGCCGCTGAACTGAACGAGCTGCTCTAAGGATAAGGATAATCACCTTTATTGGCCAAGCATGTTACATACAAGGAATTTGTTTCTAGTACAGAACCGATGGCAGCCATCTGCGGCGCCAACGCAAATGATGGCTCTAACTGTCGGGGGCAACGGACTTTGACATGTGGACTTCAGGCACTGAGATTTGAACCTTCAACCTTCTGGTTGGGAGACGACTGCTCTACCCACCGCACCAATGTCGCCTCCCCCTAAGACAATGTGCATGCTGCACTCACTCCAAGCTGTGCAGGGCTAGGGCTCACCGTATTACGAAAAAATACAGCATGTTTTAATGCCAAAATAGCCTACAGTATCAAGGAACAGCTATTTAGTGTCTGTGTGTTTACTGTGGAATATAGACACGCCTTATCAGACAACAGGAGAAGGGGGGGATCCTGTTTTCATGTTCCTCTGCTGAAGGGGGCAGATATGTTTCCTACCAAAAAAAGAAAGAGGCTCTGGCAGGCCAGATTTGTGACACCACAAATTCAGACAACTAAATAAGGTTCATGGGTTTTCCAGAGTTCAGGAGAAGCCAGAAGCCTCTGGTTTCCAGCCAGAGCTAATTATTCAGCACCAAGAAGTGAAAGTTGTCTTTGACAGCTCACTGCTAAAGCTAATGGTTAGCCTTGTGCTAACGGTTAGATGAAGAGCTACAGGCAACAGACTCGGCTCAGCTCATCACCTTGTCCAGGTAAACCTCACTGTGTGCTGCAGAGGAATAAAAGTGGAATTTCTGGTTGCTCCACTTGACTTTCATCACAGAAAAACCACACCCTTTTTTTTTGTCTTTTTGTCCTGTTTGTAACCTTTCTCCAACTTGTAATCCCTGTCAGACCTGTCGTAACAGGTTGCCTATGGCTTATGACCCTGTAACCAGACATTGCATGAGCCATAAGCCTTCTTTGGTGGAGACCCTACCAAACTCCCACATAAATCACACCCTGGTTCATATTGTCCTCATGTGGAGCATATTTCTAAATAAAGTTGAGGTTCCAGGGTCCATATGCAGAGGACTGTAGGTTTAATCTGGCCCTGATCAGGACATGTTTTAGCTGAACCCGTTTCAGATCTCTGGTCCTCCTGCTGCTTAATGTTTGGTCCCTGAGCGCTGCATCGTTAAGGTTAGGGTTACACAGGCTAACCCTAACCCCATGTTTCAGGTGGGATGGCGCTGAGTATTGCAGTAATTTACATGATGATGATGATGATGATGATGATATGTTTCAGAGGCCAGCCTGCCAGGAGAAGACATGGTTGACGATAACAAGAGCTGCCACTGTGAGTTTGTACCTCAGGATCTAACCCCGGGGTTGAAGGCCACCATCAGAGCCATCTGGTACAAACTGTTTGTTTTTATTTTATCCAGAAAATCATTTTTATTTTCATCACTTTATCTGCTCACCATTCATCGCTTTACTCACCTTTATTTGCTGGTTATTCTGCTTTTCATTCACAATATTTTTATTATTATTTGTGCTCACCCAGGGTCAAAGGTCACCATCGACTGTTGGGTAAGACCAGTTAGTCTGACCATTTAGCTTCATTGTTTTCTGTTCTGTTGTCTGCTACTAAAGCTCCTCTGTCATGCTGTTTGGTAAGAATTTTTATTGTTACTTCTTTTTTGGTGGTGTTATGTGCAGAGCAGTACTGTCCACTCCACAGCTCCTCTCCTGTCAGCTAATTGAAGTTAAAATTTCAGGAGCGGTTCTTCTCCAACAATCCAGTTGTCCAGTTCTCTAAAGTTGACCTCATGTCAAACACATTCTGGGTTAGCTCAGTTGCAGTAGTTCCAAACCAAATCCAAAACTATCTAAGAGGACCAGAAGCTCTCAGCTCATACAAAAATAAATAAATGTGAAGTGTTAGTTCCCTTCTATTCTGTGTCTGTGTTTCCTAGTTTGGGCTTGGGCACTCTAGTTCCATCAGCCCTGGTCCAGGATAAGTGACAAAGGCAGGTACTCCTATCATGGACTGAGTCTCTTCCAGCCTGAGTCATTTGGATTTGACAGCAAGAAGATAAAATCCTAAAACACTAATCATCCATTGTTCTCAAAGATTTCTGAAACATGATTGATACCTGCGAGTGACCAATGATGTCACTTTTTGCGATCAGGGAGGAGATGTTCACTGTTCATGCAGCTGAGCTTTTTCCTTATTTTTTTTCTACCTTATGAGCACAAATGTCTTTCCATGGAAGCATTAGACACTGCTGGTTGGTGCCATAAATTTTTTGGTATAAAAATGTGGTGTTCTCATGGTTTTATATGGCTGTCTCCCTCCAGAACTCTAGCAGTTATTGAGCAGTAATTAAGGCGGAAGGTTTCTGATCTTTCCTGACAAACAGTCTGAGTTCATTTGTCTTTGTAGCATTCAGGTGGTCTACAGATTTGTCCCAAGCTTAAGTAGGAAACATACATTTCCACAACCTCCGGTTTCCTGTGGTATTCCCAGGCCTGATGGGAAATATAATCCAATATGTTCTGGTTCCACCCCAGGGTCTGCTCTCGGGTAGATGTACCCAGGATACTCCCTCAATATTCTGATCAGATGTTCAATCACCTCAAATGACTCCTTTAAACATGAAGCAGCAATAGGTAAATGAGAAGAATGTAGAGAGAAGGAAGAGTGATGTGTTCATGTGTTCTAGAGACCAGTCCAGACCCACTGTCTGGACTGGTCTCTCTGGGCAGAAGACTCAGTCTGTGAGATGGAACTGGACTACAGAAACCAGTCCAGACCCACTGTCAGAAGACTTTGTAGGTCTGACAGATGGATCTAGTCTAGAGAAACCGGTCCACACTAGATTCACCATATCATTTCTATTAGTTCCTGTGCCCACCTGATGTCTTTCCAACTGTTAGAGGTTGGGTGACAGTTGACTCCTGTTTTTCTCTCTCTCAGCATCATGAGGTTCATGGTGTCTAAGAGGAAGTTTAAGGAGAGTCTTCGTCCCTATGATGTCATGGATGTGATCGAACAGTATTCAGCTGGACACCTGGACATGCTCGCCCGCATCAAGAATCTTCAGTCAAGGTAAGACTTGACGTCTGACTCTGACCTGTTGCCCTTTTGTGTGTTACTTCCGCATCTCCTAAATGATTTCCCTGTTGAATCGTTCATCTAACCATCAGAGAGTTCCTGTTTTTAGACCAGCACTTGGTTGAGAATATAGGCACAATGGAGATGAACTGCACCTGGTGAGTGGACGACAGCAGAGGATGGTGACTAAAATCCACAGTCAAGACGTACAGTTTAGGAGCTTTTCACTGGCCTTTATTCTGTACAGGAAGTCACAAACTCACATTGTGGTAGATCCCGATTTAATATGCCATCAAACCAACTGTTCAGCTTCTCCTCAGGGTCCAAAACAGCTGTTGGTTTCTATATGACAAGGAGACTGATAACATGCTGATCTGTGTTGGTCTCCATACCTCATTTTGCTCATTTCCAGCCCTTTAATGTTTAATCTTGGGTACATCTAGATTACCTTGGCACCCCTCATAACCTCAAATAGTCAAATTTTTTCAGAACGATAAAACCAGAGAGTCTCTTCCTAAAAACGAGAGGATACTTCATGAACGCTGTTGGTCTTGTGTCGCAAGTGGACAGCACAACAAACTGCGACGGCAGTAATTAATATGAATGTCTCCTCCATAGATAGTTAAACAACAGTATATGTCCCAAAGAGATGTGTAACACTTTAAACAAAGTGGGTAACTGAGAAACCCCATATTTAAACAGACATAGTAACTTCTCCAGCCTTACAACAGTTCTCTCTAACATGACAGAAACAAGGCATTAACAGACGCATGTAATATAACAAGCAGTCGTCTCCCAACCAGAAGGTTGAAGGTTCAAATCTCGGTCCCGGCAGTCCATGTGTTGAAGTGTCCTTGGGCAAGACACTGAGCCCCCCGTTGCCCCTGATAGTTAGAGCCATTGGTTCTGTATCGGAAACAAATTCCTTGTGTGTGTAACATATTTGGCCAATAAAGGTGATTATCCTTATCCTTATTATAGTGGAAATGCAGTATCTGAGAACTACATGTCATGCCCTGTTTGCTGACTGTGTTCAGCCCCTCTGGTAAACGCCACCATCAATCACACATTTATTCTGTTAACAAACTATTGTGCAAATACCAATTAATAAAATCCCATTTGCTGCAATTTTACAAGGAATGATGTTTCTATAAATTCTCATGTTGATCCAGCATCTCAACCAATCAGCTCTAAGATCAGGTGAGAGCCAGGTATTTCCTATCATGCCCTGAGCTCTTGCAGTCTGTGGAGAGCAACTGCAGCACCTGACTACAAAAACCTGCAGCTGCCTCGATTCTGAGAGAATATTGCTGCCCATATTATATCAGAACCAGTCAGAAAACCAACTGGCACACATTGCTGGTGATCAGTTCTGCTTAAATCTGGGTCATCTTAAACATGCCTCTTACTTCAACTTCAGTGTCGGCAACTTAAGGCTCTGTGAGGTCACTGTAATGGTGTTTCCTGATTGGCAGGGTGGATCAAATAGTTGGCAGAGGAACACCAATTGCAGATAAAGACCGTCCCAAAGCAGCCAGTGATGAGCTTCCTGAGGACCCGAGCATGATGGGACGGCTGGGGAAGGTGGAAAAGCAGGTAATTACTAGCAACTAGTCTGTTGTTCACAAGAGTTTCAGCGAAGTGGCACTGAAAACTCAAACTTTGAACTTACTGATTGGTCTCATGTCCCTCAGGTCCTCTCTATGGAGAGAAAGTTGGACTTCCTTGTTAATATCTACATCCAGCGAATGGGAATCCCTCAGGCTGAGACCGATGCCTACTTTGGGTCTAAGGAACCGGACCCAGCCCCGCCCTACCACAGTCCAGTGGATCAACTTGAGAAGAGCCAGTCCATCTCAAAGATTCTGCAGTCAGTGTTTATTACTGGGAAACCACAGGGCCAGTTACACAACAGAACCTGTTGTTGATCAGATGTTGTCACTGAGCAGGGTTTTGACCCTTTAGCATGTTAACATGTAGTTAACATATTATTTACGTGTTGCACAGGGTGTTGCCTGGTGACCATGTAGAGAAGAGTCGTTACGTGACAAAGATGGTCCGCTCAAGCAGCTCCACTGGACACAGGAACTACAATTCCCCCACCTGCCCCCCCTCCACTTCCTGGCAGCCAATCAGCTCTCAGCTCCACCAGCAGGGCCCTCCCCAGCATAGCCACGGCAACACACCGAGTCCAGTGGGGGATGGGTCACTGGTTCGACTCCCACCTCCTCCGGCTGGAGAGAGACATAGCGGGAACCGATCAAACCGTCACAGCACTGGAGACCGAGGGGGTGCAGAGACACTGGACAGGAGAGGAGAAGGGGGCAACGGAACAAGTGGAGGAAGAGGAGGGGGAGTGGAAGTGGAGGAGCTAAAGCTGGACAGTGACACCTCCGTCTCAATCCCGTCAGTGGACCACGAGGAGCTGGAACGCTCCTTTAGTGGCTTCTCCATCTCCCAGTCCAGAGAGAACCTGGACTTCCTCAACAATGGCTTCTACTCCTCCACCAACCTGGGAGAACACCATGGAGGAGGAGG
>NW_018128001.1:1893221-1895822 GCF_001952655.1 Monopterus albus
CAGTGGCGGGGCCACCCGCTGTGCCACGGTCCGGTCCTACATTGCAGAGGGGGAGTCGGACTCTGACTCAGAGCTCTGTGCCCCCTCGCCACACTCAGACCGGGCCTGGACCGGAACCAAGTAGAGCTGAAGTAAACAACAGCCTCTACAGCAATTAAAATGTGAATGAAAGCTATGAAACTGTGAAGAGAAACGAGCCCAGGTCAGAGACTTGAAACACCAGCTAGTGGTCCTGAGTACAGAAGCTTCCTGGAAATGGTGGGCATCACAGTGTTTTTACTCATATGAATGTTTTTCAGATGTACACAAAATGTTTGTCCACTGTTACTGATTGGTTCACTGCTGGGTGATGCTCACAACCGGGTTGGTTGGATGTTTCCACATTAACAGACATTTGTAAACACTATTATCAGCAGCTCACTATTCCATTTATTCATTATGTATTAAAAACACATGATGGGAGCGACTGTCACTCTTTGGGATCCACTTGTTTTCTTCTGCCCTCTAAAGGTAGACTGCTGTAACTGCAGAAATGGTTAAAATGCTCAGGTGGGAAAACTGAGTTAAAAGGTAAGAATATTATGCCCTCATTTTGTCTTGTATTGATTTTACTTAAAATCACAGTCATAGACCAAGTAACTTATTTAAAAAAGTGAATCTCCTGTCTTTGGATAATGTCACTGGAATTTTGTTAGCTGTAGCTAATTAATTATCTACATGGGTCACTTCATCTTCAGCTGATTTTTTTTTTTGTTTGTTTGTTTTGTTTTTGTTTCCAGCTGATGTGTTTGACCATGAGAACCCTGTAAAAGTTGTCTGGTGGCTACATATTATTACAGACTGAGGCAAAAGCTAACAGGCCTCAGATTACATTAGTAACACAGTTTAATATATTCCTTATACATTTTTTTGTGTTAATAGAAAGTCGATCAAAAATCCATCACACACAGATTAGCTGACTAGTTGACCGCTGCTAAGCTGTGAGTGGACAGTCACTATTCAGGGGAGGGGTTTACTACATGGTCGGTTAAAAGTCAGACTTGACGTAAACAGTGCTAACAAATGAGAAACTTATTACCAACCCCACATGAACACATCACTCTTTACATGAGCATGATGCCATAATAACAGCAGTTTGTATGATGTAATCATCCAACCATTATTTATAACTACTAGTCATTAATTAATCCCAAACACATTGTTAAATTACACAGACACTTGTGCATTAATGACATAATACTGATGAATGTTTGTAATGGATATAAAATTAGTTGCTTAATTTAAATCCTTCAAATGGGTGTTGGAGAAAAAGTGGTACAACTAAATCTTTATGACTCTTGTTTTGGCAGCTCAGACTAACACAAACTTTGTGTACAGAACTTTGCTTGTTTGATGATATTTCACTATGAATTAAAAACCTTTAACCACAACAAACCTGATGTGACCTGATCCATCTTCACACATCATTAAACCTTCACAGACCCAGCGTTGGTCTCCACAGCCACAAAAGCTGATACAGAAATCTGTCATGTGGTTCCTCTGGTTTATAAGGACATCAGTCAGACCTGTGAGGACACTGCAGTGGCCAAGGTCTGATGTGAACTAAATTAATTCAAGCAAATCATTCCACTGATTATTTATTACAATAATTCTGAGCTGTTTAATAATTTGGAAAATAGTTCAACAGTCTGAAAGATATGGAACAGAATCACCATCTCTGCAGAGAAATAAAAGTATTAGATAAGATTGTCAAAGAGTCTGTCATTTTTGGCCATTCAGTCGAGTCAGGTCCGTCCTGTCTCCCTGTCTTCAAAGACAGGTAACGACTCTCACCAATACTGGGCTGCAACAACTCAGTCGTTAAGGGACATAGTTGGCCTTCTAAGGACTGAAACACCACCAAGGGGGATAAATATCTCCGGCTCAACACCAATCAGTCAGAACTGATGAAGCCTCTTGGATGAGAGGTGAAATGTCTTTGATCTAGAAATCCAAAACAATCCAGTTGATTGTTTTCCAAGGTTTTTTCAGTGTTCACAGTTCTTTCTGGCCCTTACAAGCTTCCCATTTAAGGGAAGCTGCTCTTCTCTGGATGTTTATTCACAAAATGAACCCATAAACTAAACAAAGAGGACATGAACCAAAATGTTCCTGCGTGAGCAAGCTATCAGTCCATAGTTCCCATGGTCTCCATGCACAAACGTCTCCAAACATCATCAGAGAAACAGATCTTGCAGGATTATGTAAATGCTTAACTCTCCCTTACATAACTATCAGCTATTACCTACTGCAGATACTATCTATATGTAATTCACACACTCCTACTATATTCTATTACATAATACATTTTAACTTGTTTTTAACCACTACAATACCACTGTTAAAACAGGTTAGGGGGATTTTATTTTTTTACACAGACTACAACTTTATTTGAAACCAGTTTGAGTGTAACACATGATAAAGATTTACATAGTAAACAAAGTGACGACAGAAGTCATGAGGGAGAGAATTGCAGGTGCAGGCAGCCATGTTGCTGGTCACTTCTTCTTGAACCTGATGGACAGAATGGAGCATTGGCCATCTTAACTATTGTTAAGTTTA
>NW_018128001.1:1896004-1906424 GCF_001952655.1 Monopterus albus
CCTGTCCAAACCAAGCCGCTTCCTGTCAGCAAAAGAGGGTCTGTAACAAGACGGGTGTGTGAGACAGGCCCAGAGACAGACACAGAACAGGCGCACAGACAGACAGTCTCACCCAGCTCTGTAGTGCTTCAGAGCCTTGCTGCTGGTGTTGGTCAGCTCTTTGTCAAACACGGACTTCCTGCCTCCTTTCCCTGCCTTCTGATTGGCTGCTGCACAGAGACAGTCCAGTTTAGTGGCACTTTGACATGTTTGTGTGTCTCAGCCTGTGCTTGTATTTGTCAGCACGTTTTAGTGTTTGTGACCTGCAATCGGTGTCTCATCCTCGGGCATCGCTCTTGCTCTCTTTGGTCGTCTCTCTCGCTTGGCCGCCCGCTCAGCAAACATCTGAGCCTTCAAAATCTCAAACTGAGTGCGCTCCTCAGACTGAGGAAGATGAGGGGACAGACAAAGATAGTAACGTTTCAGTACTCACTGACCTTCAGGAGACCAAAGATCAGACGATTCACATTAAACATTAGTCAAATGCTAAAACTCTTTAATGTTTACTTATCAGAAACCAGATTTAAAATATCTAATAAAATAATGAGATGTCTCACGCCAGAGTTAGCTAATAGCTAATTTCCATCTGTTGTAAAAACACTGATGCTGTGCTGCATTCAGGTAAAGTGAGAGAGAATAAAAATAGACCGAGCTGCTACTGACTTTTTAAAAAACAAATATCTTTAACTTGTGGGGTAGGATTTAAGTAATGGTGTCAGTCCCTCGCCACAACTGAACCGACCTACACGTGAACTGACGCGGAGTCAGATGCATTGGAGAAACATTCCCCCTCCATGTTTAATTGAGCTGCAGCAAAAACTGAACGTTTTGGACTAAAAAGGCTGAAATTAATGGAAGCTCTCACTTGTCTAAATCAGGAGGAATGACAGACACACCTGCTCTGTCCCACTGAGAGGTAAGTGATTGTTCGGTTTCTCTCACATATCTAATGAGTCGTTACCGTCAACTCCTTCTTCTTGCCGTCCTTCACAAATTTTTCTCTCTTCTTCTTCCCTCTCAGTGCAAGATCAAACTCCTGCAGAGCCTTCGACACTGGCAAGATGAAGACCAGGGATTAAAATACTACAGCAGAGTACTGCCGACAGTGGAGTACTACAGAGTGTATTAGTACTCACTTCGACTCTGTTTTCTCTCTTGTTGAGTTTGGAACCAAACTCTCTGTGACTGGGAGGAGGAGGCGGTGCCATCGAGGCGCTTCTGAGCCACACTCAACTACAAACGCAGTGAGACAGTGAAATGAAAAATCATGAAGTCTTTAAACCTCCGGTTTCATTGTTTCTCTGTTGGTGTTTGTCTTTAGCAGCTTTTCAACTCCGAGTTCAGTTTTTGATGGTTAAGAAGTTTGCCTTAATTTCTAAAAACACAGTTTCACTTTGGCATTATGAATTACTGAGTGGAGATTTATGTGAAGTGAATTACATTACAATAATTTGTAGTCATTTTAGTGAAATGCATCCTGGGAGTCATAGTCTCTCCTTTGGTTTTTATGGCCACAGGCTTCTTGTAGCTTTTTATTAAAGAATATTTTCTAACAGGTCTCTGCTCTGTATGTGGAGGTGGGAATTCTTGATTCTGCTCGGCCGACAGCTGTGGACACCAGGCGTTTGTTGTTCTACATTGTCAAAGCAGTACTGTGTACACGTGCTCATGTGTACCTTGGCCTCAGATGCAGCCAGTTCTCTCTCCTCTCTCTCCAGCTTCATTACAGCCTCAACATCTTTCTCCAGTTTAGAGATCAGATCTCTGAACTTCAGGATGACCTCTGGGTGACAGACAAGGAGAGAGGGGGGAGAGAGAGAGTAGTCATAGCACACCTGTGGAAAACTACAACCACCAATGTGCTTTTACAGTTTTTGTTCAGGTTTACCAGAAAACATCTCGCTGCTGTTACCTTCTTGCTGCTCAGAACTCATCTCTCCTGGGTTCCTTGAACTACTCACAGGCACACTACCCTCTTTCTCACCCTATCTCCTTCTCCTTCATGTGCATACCTGGTGGCAGGACTCGGGCCTTCACACTGTTCTTGGCCGACTTCACAACCTCCTTCAGCATCTTCCTTTCTGACTCTCCAACCAGAGACACCGAACGTCCTGAATGACCGGCCCTCGCCGTGCGGCCGACGCGGTGGACGTAATGCTTGACTGTGGACGGCATGGTGAAGTTTATCACCTGGGAGACAGACCGATAGAGGCCAGGTAAGCGAGACTGTCTTCACAGGATTGATCAGGAAACCGCAACTTTGTTCAAATCTGAATTCAGTAACAGAATGCACAGTCAGTACGAGTACTGCAGTACTAGTAGTAATGTTTACAGCTACAATATCTGTTGCTGCAGTGATCTTAGTAACAGTAGTTCTCCAACACTGACCCCTGTAAAAAAAATTAATAATACATAACTGTTTAACAACGCTACAGTAACACTGCAGTTACAATCACAGTGGCTCTTGAAACTACAATCCATAGTAATCCTAGGGTAACCTCACGCAGAGGAACGTTACAGTAATGCTTTATTTATACTGGAGTAGCCTTGTACTCACTCTACAGTAACTTTTCATAGTAACGCAGTAGTAACTTTAAGGTTCTCCTGCTGTACTACTACGAGGAAGTGACTCTCACAGTTTTGACACCATCGATGTCCAGACCTCTGGCCGCTACATCCGTCGCCACCAAGATATCAATCTGTTCATCTTTAAAACGCCTGCAGAGCACAAGGAGAAGGTCAAGGGTAAATATTTATTTCAAATGATCAGGTTAGGGGGACATATTCTGTTTGTGTACCTGAGGTTCTCCAGTCTCTGGTTCTGGCTCAGTTCTCCATGCAGTTCTCCAGCCTTCAGGCCTAACAGTCCCAGCAGGATGTGCAGCCTGTGAGCTTGTTTTCTTGTCTGAGTGAATAACATCACGTGATCCTGGAACGTCCGAGTCAGCAGAGCTACCGGCGCACACAGCCATCAGTACTGTGGTATTAAAAGAATTACTACAGTAGTAGTGCAGTATTAATGGTACCTACCAGCCACCACAGCCTCTCGGTCTCCTTCTCTGTTTGGTCGGATTCTGACGAACTCCTGTCGCAGCAATGGAGCCACATCAGTGTTGCTGTTAACAAAGATCCTGATTGGCTGCTTCAATGACACTGCTGCCAGGTCCTTCACCTGCGGACAGAGGTCACACGACAAACTGACGCCGACGGACATGGATCACACACCAACATGCCGGTGGACACAGGTTTGCATGTGTACCTCATCTGTCATGGTGGCAGAGAACAACATGGTCTGTCTGTTGTAGGAACACAATCTGATGATCTCCTTCATCTGCTCCTCAAAGTACTCGTCCAGCATCCTGAGAGAGAACCGCACAGCTGAGGTCAAACTGGCGAGTCTTTCCCAATGCCGTTTGTTGGTTGATTCCAACCTCTTGCACCTGCAGGTGTCAGCGGCTTACCTGTCAGCTTCATCGAGGATCAGGATCTCAATGTAGGTCAGCTCGAAGCTTGGCGTGTTGTGGAGGTGATCAATCAGCCGACCAGGTGTAGCGATCAGGACATCTGGCCCTGCCCTCAGTGCAGCCTCCTGAGACTTGAGGTCCAACCCACCTGGAGACAAACCAAGAGAGGTTACCTGAGGACCAGGCCAAGACCAGAATCTGGAGTTCAAAGTCCAGAAAGCCACATAGACTCTTAACAGTTTAACAAATACAGACAGTCAAAGAACTGTCAGTCTGTCAGTAATGAGTAACCAGTCCATAACCAGTCATACCAACAGCCAGGCAGGTGGTGATGGAGGTGAACTGGGCGAGCTGACGGGCGACAGAGTGAACCTGGATCCCCAACTCTCTGGTAGGAACTAAAACCAGGACCCGGGTCACCTGGGACGTCTTGGGTTTATAAACCAAACGCTCCAGCACTGGCAGCATGAAGGCTGCTGTCTTCCCTAAGGAGAAGAGATGAATGATTTTAATAATCTGTCTAGTTCCAGTATGCTGAACTGGTCCTACTATACCAGTGTTACCTGTTCCAGTTGCAGCACAGGCGCAGAGGTCTTTACCCAGCAGGCCAACAGGAACACAGGCCTTCTGGATAGGAGTCGGCTCCTTGAAGCCAAGAGCCGTGATGGCCTGTGGGGACACAGCAGGAGGTCTCAAACCACAAGAACAATGAAACCAGGGCCATGGGAGGGGAGCTACTGCTGAACACCTGGTGCTCTAGGGTTGCAGGTCAGACTCAGCCTGCATCATCTCCACAAAAGAGGCAGAGCTGGAAGAGGTCACTGAGGTACTGGATTTAAGAGACACTGCAGTTTTACCTTCAGGATGGGTCTGGACAGGTTCATGTCTTCAAAGGTCAGCTGATCGTTGTACTGAGACGCATCTTCATAGAAGGACTCTGCAGCCTGAACACAAACACACTTGTTACCATGGTGACCAGGTACCTGAACCAGTGACATCAGTTCCTGTTCCTCACCTCCTCTCCCATCTTCATCTTCCTCCCCTGTCGTTCTTTCTCTCTCAAGGTGTCTGACAGGAAACAGGAAGTCAACAACTTCAGTCACATTTTTTAGCATTTTAAATAAGAATGTCCTGATACCGATACCAGTATTTGGTATCAGGTCCAATACCGCTCTCTAGTACTCGTGCTGATTCAAGTTGTCTGATACTACGCACTGATACCGCTTAATGGTGACATTTACTTAAACCTCATGCTGGGTGAGCTGGTCGTTAGGTGGTGGAGAAGAAAAGCGATTAGCGAGCTCTCTGCTCTGTGTGTCTGAGGGATGGGTGCTCACAGACACACGGTGTGCACTGTGCGCACACCGGGACAAGATGACGACAACGCTCGATATGGGCGGCAACACTGCCTATAATGGAGAGGGTACAAGCAGTCTGCCAAACTTGAACAAGCAGGAAAATAACAAAATGCTTCGAACTCTGCCCGCGGTCGACTCCCCTGGTGTGTGTTAACACAGTCAACCCACACGGCGCTCGTCCTGTTAATTGTTGTAAATGAGAAGAAAACAAATGCCACTTTGATGTAGCTAACAGCAGAGTCTAATGAGTTCTGTGTATGAAAAGGAGCCGAATCCTTGTGACTTGGAGGCAGAGACCGAGTAGCTCCTTTACAGCAGTGCATCGAGTGCAAAGGCTGCAGGTCAACATGCACCCAATTTTAATTACAAATTTTAAAATGCTGACTGTGACAGTATGAGCTTTTTCTGGTGTCCTATGTGGGATCACCAAATAATTTCATCCCAAGAGGGCTGCAGTACTAAAAGATTAAAACCCACTGTATGACAACATGTATAGCTACAGCAATGTTGACAGGTTCATGTTGTATCTAACAGGAGTGGTGGCAGTGCTGCGTTTGTATACACGGGAAGTTCTAAGTTCACTCACACAGCTTCCTGTTATTTATTTAAGCATAGAAAAATCTTAGGAAAATGAAAACAGTCTATAATGTCACTGTACTTTTGTGGTAGTTGTAATTCCTATAGTAAAAACACTGCGTAGTATTGCATATCGGTACTCCAATGTTAGTACTCCTACTTGGTCTGAAAAAAGTGGTAGCGGTGCATCCCTAGTTTCAACTCTAACTTAAACTCCTAGATGGGACTTCTGTTCAGAATTAAATGACATCTTAAGGCACATGTGTCAAACTCAAGGGCCGCGGGCCACATCCGGCCCACGAGATCTTAAGGCACATGTGTCAAACTCAAGGGCCGCGGGCCACATCCGGCCCACGAGATCATTTTATATATCTTTTTTTAATGGCCCTGCGAATGAAGTGCCGATAACACACAAACTACAAATCCCATAATGCAGCTCAACAGCTGTCTTACTGAACGATAGGCAACCTGCCATCATTCCCGTGTCAATTACATCAGATCAATCAAGCGTCGGTTGATGTATACAACCCTAATTTCAAGTCAAAGCTAGCCCCAAACAATGGCCAAGAGAAGAGTTGATTCTGAGCCTTTCTAAACCGGTGGGAGGTTGAGTATATGTTTACTGACGTTGTCGGTAAACCCATGTGTCTTATTTGTGGAGCTAATGTGGCTGTAATTAAGGAATATAACCTAAGACGGCACTACGAGACAAAACATCAGGACAAGCTGAAAAACGTGAATGCAGAGCAGAAGCTACAGAAGGTAGAGGAGTTGAAGAGGAATCTGACATCACAGCAGACGTTTTCACCAAAGCTAAATCACACAGTGAAGCTGCTGTGAAAGAAGTTTTATTGTGGCAGAGGAGAAAATCAGCCCGGACATTTACCGAGGGAGAGTTTCTGAAGAGCTGCATGATGAAAGTGTGCGACGTCTTGTGTCCAGACAAAAAGCAGGTGTTTGTAAATGTAAGCCTTAGCAGAAATAGGGTTGCTGATTTTAAGTTTATTTATTTTGGAATAATATTGTATCCTAGTTGTTTAGATTGATATTTATGTTCAAAAAACGTTTAGTTTTAGTCTGTTCAATAAATGTTTATCCTGTTCGGCCCGCGACCTGAAGTGTGCTTTGAGTTTTGGCCCCATGTGCCATTGAGTTTGACACCCCTGTCTTAAGGGCTATGAGATTATTAAAACAAATGGATCAACACAAGTCAAATGTTTCTGCTTCCTGTCAAACTTCAAAATACAATTCACCACCTGACTCACCTGATTTGGTCAGAATCTCCTCATCACTGGAGTCAAACTCCTCATCGTCATCATCACGTCCATCAGGCTCTCCTGCAGCAGGCTTCACATCCTGCTTTTCATCTTCTTCATCGTGGTTCTTCCCTCCAGAGTCTTCAGCAGTGTCACCCTGAGCCGATTTCTCCTGTAAATCAAAACAAACTCCACCTTAAACACAGGAAGGAGAACATGACCAATTAGGAAGTAAAACCTGAGCAGTGGACTCACCTCACATCTCCTCCTCTTTCTGATTTTCTCTATTTTCTGATCCAGAGTTGTCACTGTTCTCTGCAAACACAGACCATGGTTGATATATAACAAATGGACAGCGTACAGAGCCAAAACACGACTGAGCACTCGCCTGTGTGCCATCACTGCCCGAGTTGCATCTCTGTGACTGCTGCTCACGTAACCTTCCCCCCCAGACATTGTTATATATGCAGGCTCTACAGCGTTTGTAAGAACAGGGAGCACGTAGAGTAGGCTAATCGAAGAGACCACTGAGTGAGACTAGTGGATCAGAAATATGGTTTTGGTGATTGTTGAGCAGCTTCTCTCTGTGTTGGACAGAGTCGTGCTGCACTCTTCATGGAGCACAGAGTGAAGAGCGGGGAGCAGGTGAAACGTATTACCTGAGGCTGCCACACCTCTGCTCTGTAATGAATGTGCAGTTAAACCTCCACCAGTAAAAAGCCAGACAGAACACCCACTAAATGAACATACAGACCACTGATAATTTCTGCTTTGCCACATCCACTACTGTGTTAACTGCTCAGCTCCTTACATACATTCACTCCGATCTGGCAAAAAGGCAACTCCCTGCTGTTTTAATGCAAGGGGGTGCGTTGGTCAGCTGATGAGGGAGTGCAAGGGGAGTGTTGTATGCGTGCACGACAAAGGGATGAGTCGATGTGAGTGGCTTCATTCATGTTTCCAGCCCATGAGTTTACCTTGTGTTTTGGTTAGCCATGCTGCTAACGTAGCTGACTCTACCTTAGCACCAGTTCTACCACCAGTGTGTTGGCACTGATGGATAAAAACCCCACTTAACATCCAGTACTAATGAAAACACACAGTGTATCGTTATTGTGCATTACCTGTGGCCCAAATTCAACAGTGAATAGCAGTGAATGCTCATGCTAACAAGGTAAACAAAAGAGTCTTCTTCCCGTGGGCGTCCACTTCCCTGATTGTACCCCATAAGCGATTGGTCAATACAGCGCCTTTGCTGGAAGATGTCACCTTCCAGTGCAGCAAAAGTTGAACCAGATCCAACTTTTCACTGCAAGAAGTTGCATCTTTTCTCCAAAGCCCCCTGCGGTGCCGTGAACGTAATCCCCCATAGAGATGAATGCACTTTATCACACCTTTGAAACTTAGTCTGAACATGGCTAGGCTAATAGCTCACTGTTTACATGCGTATGATTAGAGGGTGTGGAGACAAATCCCGGGCCTGAGCTTACTGCATGTCCGGGAATGTACCTGTTTGTACAGGGACTCGCCGTTTTACCGGACTGCAGCCGGACTGTGAAGCCCAGGCGGTGGTGAATGATCAGCTGATCAATGCTGGATTCCCCTGGAGCACAGTACCTGTTTGTTTTCACTGCTTGAGGCCAGTGTGTCTGCAACATGTGATGTGTTGCTGGTTAACCCGCGGATTAACGACCCATGATGTTATTGTTGGAGCTACGCGACCTGTTGGAATTAATTTCACTACTTTGGGACTGTATGTGGTCATGTGGGGGAAGATGCAGTGAAAAGGATGTTCAGGGCAAATATCGGTAAAGAAAATCAACAGAACATCATCAGAGGGTGTAGAACGTGACAACAACCAGCAACTGCTGTTCATTATTTTAATACATAGTCACATTGTTATTGGTTTGTGTGTTGCTTCTGGAACAATCAGTAATTACAACAATCTCCTGAACAGTTAGCACACTGTGGATTTATGATTAATCATCTGATGGGAAGTGAAGGTAAAGGTCACTGTTGGCATTTACTGGTCTGCCTGCTTCGGCTGCAGAGCCAAGAGAACATCGGTCTGCTGCAGGTTGTGGTTCTCTAACCTTGTTCTTGAGCTGTTGGATAACATCAGCCATCGCCCAGTCGTCGTCATGGTCCAGCCTGTCTTTCTCTCCAAACTTGAAGTCACAGTTAAAGTCTCTTGACCTGAAACTCCCAAACTTCTTCTTCCTGTTCAGGATGATCTGCTCCCCCTGATGTGCACAAATACACAGAATACACACACATTAACTCACAACAAATACAGAACAACATAGTAGTTATTGGTCACACATAGCTCACAGTGATTTATTTGAGGCGGACCACCACAACACTAACCGCCACATATTAATTTAAAATAGGTTAAATCTCATTTCAGCGCAGGGCCATGCGTAGCGCATGTATTCACTGTCCCTCCGTGTACCGCTCTGTTTCTCTCTAGACAGCTCCATCTCTGTGTTTGTTTCTATAATATAACGCTGTCAATAGCAGAGCTCCAACTCTTCTAATAAGTTATTAGCAAGCTAGTAAGGCTAGCTAGGCTAACGTTAGAATACAGCTGCTGCCGAGGTCAGCACGCTGTGAATAGCATGGATGTGTACGGACTGTTGTGCAAAAGTTGATGCTAGTTCCTGATCTGTGACGCTGAACGTTTGCTACCTCAGTCCAGGGGGATGTCAAAAAACACACGGGGAAACACTGATCAGTATGAAGAGTGATCCAACTGAGATATTCATTGGTTCCAACCAGTGCTGCTGAAGCAGAGGGTCAGGAAGTGAGAGATGTAGGAGGAGGGCAGCAGCCGACACACTGCTGCTGTGGGAGGGCTAGTGCAGGAGGGACAGGTCAGATGAACTGCACTATAATATTATTATACACATCATTTTTTTTAAGCATGGCACCCCTCACCCCCTGAGCTACCGCTGCAATTCTGTGGGAAACTGCAGCTTCAGTCAGAAATTAACAGCTTGTGCACAGTTCATGCACAGTTCTGAGGTAAGGAAGCAAAGGTTATTTATATAGCACCTTTCTAAACGTGATACAAGGTGCTTTCCAGAAAAACATAAAGATGCTTTACAGTAAAACATAAAAATGAATAAAACCAGATAAAAACACATTTACACAATAAAACAATAACAGCAAGAATGCATAATCAAAACAAACGCATCAATCAGTGAAGTTGTTAAAAGCTTGTGAACACAAATATGTTTTAAGAAGTGATCTAATATTTAACTCTCAATAACATCAAAACATGCTTAATATCTTTAATTACAACTGGCTTTGGTATAATAAAGACATTACCTGTTTTTTAATTCTTACTGAGTTTTTACCAAGCTTTTTGATAATTATTCTATGCAAGGTGGTTGTAATTATCTTCACAAGTAATGTGGAAAAAATAAAAGAAAAGCATTTGAAGCTGCATGAAGCAGAAGACAAAGAATCATAACTTTACTAAATTACATATTCATCTTCTGCTTTCTAAATGTTCTACTTTTCATAGTAAGGCAAGGACTGGAGTGATATGCTCATGGTGCCGTGTATTAGTTAAAAAGACGAGCTGCAGCATTTTGGACCAACTGTAATCGGGACAATAAGGCTTGAGAAATGCCAGTATACACTGCATTACAATAATCTAGTCTAGTGCTAATAAAGGCATGAATTGCCTTTTCAAAATCACTAAAAGAAAGAAAGTGTTTAA
>NW_018128001.1:1906555-1915428 GCF_001952655.1 Monopterus albus
TTTTTTTAAGCATGGCAGCCCTCGCCCCCTGAGCTACCGCTGCAATTCTGTGGGAAACTGCAGCTTCAGTCAGAAATTAACAGCTTGTGCACAGTTCATGCACAGTTCTGAGGTCTGAAGAGACTAGTGAAATCCTACAGGAGACAAGCCGGTCGGATGAGTGTGTGGCCAAACCTTTGACAGCGCTGCATGTTGTCTTTTATTGTATGTGATAATTCACACAAGTAAATTAGAAATTAAGCATAAAGCATCAGTGTCTTGCCCAAACACACATCGACATGTGGACTGCCGGCACAGAGATTCGATCATTCAACCTTCTGGTTGGGAGACGACTGCTCTACCCACTGAACCACTGTCGCCTCCCCAAGTGTATCAAAAGTACAAGGAATGTAACTTCAGCCCAGTGGCCCCCGATGTTCACAGCAATAAAAACAAAAAATATATACAAGTTAAAAGAGCAAACAGACTAGAACTGAAGGGACAGTTGTTACAACATGAGTAGTCAAAACATTTCAAAATGCACCTGCACTTTTGTGACTTTCAGTAGAAGAAAATTGTTTGTCATATATTTTGTCAATGAAGATTTCATAAAAATTGTGTTAAAATATCGTCTTGTGAAGTCAGTATCATGCATCATCTCGTCTTGTGAGCCAAGTGTGTCATCACACCCCAGTTATATATTTTGTTACTTTAAAATTCTCCGGCAGGGCTGCCCTTTGTCACCGGTTCTGTTCATTATTTTTATGGACAGAATTTCTAGGTGCACCCAGGGGCTGGAGGAAGTCAGTTTTGGGGACCACAGGATCTCGTCTCTGCTTTTTGCAGATGACGTTGTCCTGTTGGCTGCATCAAGCAGGGACCTCCAGCGTGCACTGGGGCGGTTTACATCTGAGTGTGAAGCGGCTGGGATGAGAATCAGCACCTCCAAGTCCGAGGCCATGGTTCTCAGTCAGAAAAGGGTGGCTTGTTCCCTTCAGGTTGGTGGAGAGTTCCTGCCTCAAGTGGGGGAGTTTAAGTATCTTGGGGTCTTGTTCACGAGTGAGGGAAGGATGGAACAGGAGATTGACAGGCAGATCGGTGCAGCTTCTGCAGTAATGTGGTCGATGTACCGGTCTGTTGTAGTGAAGAAGGAGCTGAGCTGTAAGGCGAAGCTCTCGATTTACTGGTCGATCTATGTTCCGACTCTCACCTATGGTCATGTGTTTCTATTTGGTCTCCTCCACTTTCAAAAAGAAGGCCTTCAGTGTCAGCACAGAAATACACTATGACTGAAACTGTAAATCAACGTTTACAGTTTCTTTAGTCCTTTACTGAAGCTTTATCAGCAGTCCCATAACATTTCAGACACAAATCAAAGTCGTTCACCAGAAATGATCACATGTACGTTTCTGTTTATTTTAAAGGTTCATTTTTGTAACTTTTAATTTTATCTTAATAAAAGTAGATTTCCAGTAAAAACGTATCTTCACGAGACATTAAATCAAACAGAATACATTTCCCTGTAAGCTAAATGCTATCTGGATTTTGTTATAAACTGCAGCTGTGTGCACTGATGATTCTCTTCTGTAACTTTATTGGTTAAACTGTTTGATTAAACAGTTGAAAACCTTCCGGATCAAACGGCTGCGAATCTGCCTTTTTCCAGGCGAACTCTGGTTCACCTCCCGCCGCCTGGATGGCTCGATTCTCGTGGGAGAGTCACCAGACACACTCACCTCCTGGTCGGACTCGGTGTCGGGTTCCTCTGGACTCTGGTCCTCGTCCCGTATCGTCCCGATCAGACCCAGCTGTTCCAACATGGTGGACTGCGCTACGGTACCGTAACACCGGATTGTGGATGGACTCTGGACCGGATCTAAATGGAATCTGATCTCTACGGTTTTCTCCTTACATACACACGTGTGTTGACGGAAACAGGAACTGGGTCTTGTTCTTCTTCGTCGTCTTTTTTTAAATTTGATTGTCGTCTGACAAAGCAACGTATTGGAGCATTACCGCCCCCTACCGAACTGGAGGGTGGAGCAGGCAAGTCGAAACAAAACCTAAATTCTCTGGACTAACGCTGTATCCTCGAGGTACTTAATTAGCTGCTTTTAATTGATTAGTGACGCATCGCCAGTGAGATTTTCTACTGTGACATTCACTTATGCGTTGTTTAATGGTGAAGTCAGCTCATTTCTTTCCTCCTTGTAACCTCTACATTACAAAAGTACACGCTGAACCAACTAAACCGACAGTGTAAAGCGCCAATCAATAACCCAGATATTAAGATCACTAACCTGTGATCAGTTTAAATCAGATCTGTGTGTGGTGTCTTTGTGGGGACATGTTGATCGGCTTTGATGGGTTAGACCTGGTTCTAGGGTTCAGGGGCCTGGAATGTAATATGTGAATGAGGAACCTCACAAGTATAGAAAAACATGATGATGTTTCAGTTTTATGTGTTGAACTAAAACACCTGACAGCAAACAGCTGGAACATGGAGTTACTGTAGTCTACATGTGAGGACTCTGGTCGACTCCTAAACTCTTGAACCTCCTGGAAAACTTTGAATTTCCTGGAAATGGTCGAGTGACCCGATGAGGTCCTCGAACAGGAAATCGAAAGACAAATTGAAAGAGTAGGGAACATCTCAAAGATAAAATAAAAATATGCAGAAACTGAGACAAAGATGTGTCAAGTTTTCATCAAACCCTGACTGAATGTTTTTAATGTCCACAGGGATGGAGGGTCCCGTCTTGGCTCTGAACACTGCTGTTGGTCTGTTCAGAGGAGACCACTGAGCTGGTTAACATGTTTAAACTTCTGTTTACCCTGCACGTTGCCTCACAGGCCTACCCTGTGTTACTGCTGGAGCCTGAAGGGGTGACCTGCAGACACTACTCGGGGCAAAAAAGTGCTTCATCTCCTGTGCAGCAGTCCCTTCAATCCAAGACATTTTCTCCTAGTAAGATGATAAAAAGTTACTCTGGTAGTAAAGCAGTGGGCTATCTGTCAATTCAGGTAGGTAAAGTTAGTGCAGTAACGAGAATATGGGGTGCCCACTCCCCAGCCTCTGGATTGCTCCATTGATTTCAGTGTAATGATAAATTAAAATATATTTTCAGTTACACGTTTATGTAAGCTCAGATCTCTTACATTCTGCTTGTTCCTCCATGGGTTCATGTGGGCTCTTTCCTCATGATCTATTTCTGTCTGTCATTTCTGCTTCCACACGCTGTGGAATCTCCCTCCAGCTTAACCCTGATGTCACCAGAACTGACCGATGACCTTTGTGCCTGCATCCCTCAAGCCAGTCGCTTGAGGCTGCTAATCTGCCTGTCTGTCTTTCAAAGTTCAAAGTGTTTATTTGTCATATGCACAGTTAGGAAACGTGTTTCCCTGTGCAATGAAAATCTTACTTTGCCGTCCACATGAATGTCACACAATACAGATGAAATATAAAGTAGATAAATAAGTAACACAAAATCTAAGGCACTTTAAGCAGCAAATGCAACAATATAATAAAAATATATAAAAATATAATAAGAGAATTATGCTGCATGGGAGCAGCATGTGCAGCAGTCAACAGTCAATGTGCAATTATGCATGTGGAAACTGAGAATGTAAACAGTACAGGTCGACAGTACATCACGTATTTCCTGGTAATAAACTCCTCAGCTGTTTCGAAGTCTGATGGCAGAGGGAAAGAAAGAGTTTTTCAGTCTAGTGGTCCTGCATTTCACACTTCTGAAGGTTCGATTCTCAGTGCTGGCAGTCCACATGTTGAAGTGTCCTTGGGCAAGATACTGAACCCCCTTGTTGCCCCCGATGGTTAGAGGCCATCGGTTGAGGCGCTGCAGATGGCTGCCATCAGTTCTGTACTGGAAACAAATTCCTTGTGTGTAACATACTTGGCCAATAAAGGTGATTATTATGTCCTTAAGGGAAGGCAGAGGGGCGCCGATGATCTTGCTGGCTGTTTTCACTATGCGTTGCAGGGTCCTTCTGCAGGAGGCAGTACAGCCTCTGTACCACAGTGATGCAGCCAGTGATGATGCTAGGTAGAAGGATGATGATGGGGAGTGGGGCACTGGCTCTCCTCAGTTTGCAGAGGAAGTAAAGTTTTTTGAGCTTTCTTGGCCAGTGTTGTTGGTCCAGGAGAGGTCCTCAAAGATGTGCACCCCCAGGAACTTGTTGCTGCTCACTCTCTCCACTACAGCACCATTGATGGTCAGTGGTGGATGCTTTAGAGGTAGTTGTACTTCCACCTCTTGTACTTCCACTGGACCAGTTTGCACACCTCACTCCTGTAGTCGACCTCATCATTGTTGGTAATGAGGCCAACTACAGTCGTGCCATCTGCAAACTTGACAGTGTGGTTGGAGCTGTAGGTTGGTACACAGTCGTGGGTCAGCAGTGTGAAGAGCAATGGGCTGAGCACACACCCCTACGGAGCCCCTGTGCTCAGCGTGATGGTCTTGGAGATGTTGCCGCCGACCTGCACATTTTGTGGCCTCCCTGTTAGAAAGTCCAGCAAGCCATCCCTGGTAGGCTAGTGATTAAGGCGCAGTGCTCTTGCCACTGTAGCCCGGGTTCGAGTCAAGGTTGCATCAGGAAGGGCATCCGGCATAAAACACGTGCCAAACGTCAACATGTGAGTCGTCAGTTTGACGATTTGTTGTGGTGACCCCTAAACGGGAAAAGCCGAAAGTGACTTTCTTGTTAGAAAGTCCAGCACCTAGTTGCAGAGAGAGGTTTTGAGTCCCAAGTGTCCAAGTTTTTGTGTAAGCTCCAGGGGAATGATTATGTTGAATGCTGAACTGAAGTCTAGGAACAGCATTCGCACGTAAGAGTTCTTTGAACCTAGGTAGGTGAGGACTGAATGGAGAACAGCAGTAATAGCATCCTCTGTGGACCTGTTTGACCTGTATGGAAACTGAAATGGGTCATGAGAGGGAGGAAGGATGGACCTGACGTTCTGCATGACCAGCCGCTCAAAGCACTTCATTATAATTGAAGTCAGTGTTACAGGCCGATTAGTCATTATAACTTGTTGGGTGGGGCTTCTTTGGAATTGGAAGTATTGTGGCGGCCTTAAAGTACATGGGAACAACCGCTTGGCTCAGAGAGATGTTAAAGATGTTCTTGAGGACATCCTTGAGCTCCTCGGCACAGTCCTTTAAAACATGACCAGGTGTGTTATCTGGTCCAGCTGCCTTGCGTGGGTTAATCCTGGAAAGGGTCTTCTTCACACTGGCTGTGGACAGACAGCCTGTTTGCCTGGGGGAGGGGTGGACTTCTGTGCTGGTGTGTTTTGTGTTTCAAAGCAGCCAAAGAAGTAATTGAGGCTGTTCAGCAGAGAGGTGGGGGTTTATAGCCTGTGAGGGTTTGGAGGCCCCTCCAGAGACTCTGTGCATCTCTAGTGTTGCTGAAGTGTCCAGATATTTTCTAGTTGTATTGATGTTTTGCCTCCCTGATTCCATGGGACTGGTTGGCTCTAGGTGTTGCTAGGCCTGTGGTGTCGCCAGCCCTAAAGGCTGTATTCTGAGCCCTCAGGAGTCTGTGAACCTCACCTGTCATCCATAGCTTCTGGTTGAGGAATTTGTCTGGGTGCACTGTCTGTTGTTCACTGATGGCCTGGTAGAGTTCATTTAGTGCCTCACTCCAATCACTGGTGTTAGTGGTGGGGGGAATGTACACAGCTATCAACAGACTATAGACTATTCTCCATAGAACAATCTCTCTGTTGTTTACTGTAATCATTTATTTTATTTTCTCAATCTTGCCTTCAAAATATTTACATTTATTTATACATGTTTTACTTTCACTGCACTCCCCTCACTGAATTGGTCCCCCCAAAAATAGAAGAACAAGGAGTCAGACTGTGTCCCACAGGAGGGAGGGGGTGGAGGAGGAGTCAGTCCATTGGGATAAAGCTCTCCACAGACCGAGAGTCAGACAGTGTGAACAAGGACAGGACGGCAGAACACAGCAGCTTCAGAACCAACAGAGCCAGAACCTGAAGTCCAGAAACCATCAGAGCAGAGACCGGAGCTCCTCCTCCTTCAGTTTGTTGATCTGTGAGTTTCATCACTCTCATCATCCAGACATTCAGAGCAAAGTTCAGCCGATACTGAAAACAGACAGACAGAGAGAGAGAGAGAGAGAGAGACAGCCGGACACAGGCAGGTAAACACAGTGGCTCATCATGGACAGGTGAGTGGTAGCGAACCCGGACACTAACATGTTTAGGGGCTAAAGTGAGGGCACAGAGACACAGGCTGGAAGTGCTGTCATGATGTCCTGTGGTGTTTGCGACTGATGTCAGTTCGGTTCCCATCACCAGTAGCAGGGTGAGCTGTGAATAGAGGGACGTCAGCGATAACGAGATCCTGACCTGTCTGAGGTTCACTCACTTTATTTTAAAGCATTTCCTCATTCACATACTTCATGGCTGATCTGATTACTGTATGTCAGCTGGGGAAGAGGTACTCAGATCATTTACTGCAGTAAAAGTATTTGACATAGGATATAATACTCTGTTACTTGTCAAATGTTACTGCAGCTAGATGTACTGGAGTAAAAGTGTCAAGCAGTATTTCTTGACTTCTGCGCTTCATGGCTCTCGTACACTGTCAGCTGAAAACCTGGTATCTCCTAACTGTCAGTTGTATTTCTTTATTTATATGTTAAAGATGAAATGAAAAGGTATTTTTATAAAATGACTGCCTTTAAGTTTATGAGGAAACTAATCTATCCAGACTCTGTGCTGAGCGAGCTGTGATCGAGTCGAGGTCACAGGTCAGGTTGGGTGTGGACTCAAATCTGTTTCTATTCTTTGAACTGAAGCTTTTTAATTAAAGGCTAGTGGTTAGCGGTCATCCAGATGTGGGTGCAGCAGCAGCTGGGTGGTGATTGGCTGTCGTCACTGAGCTGTAATCAAATACACATATGACAGACTGTGGGTGTTTGGTCCTGTGTGTCTGTATTTGTGAGGACTTTCTGCTCAAAGACCTGATGATTAAAGTGTGTGGGTGTGTGGAGACTGCCTGGTGTGGACCTGGATCTGGATCTGGAGTACTAGCTTACTTTTTAAGGAGTTTTACATGAATGCTACCTGAAAAACACAAACTGAAAGTGTCAGTGTAATCCCTGAAAACAAATGGAGTCAGAGTTTCAAAATAAGAGATGAAAGCAACAGATGTGTGGGTGTAAAGGGGGCGTAAAGCACTGGAGTCCGTGAGTTTCCACACTGAGTAGTTAAAGTGTCCGTCGGTGATGTAAGGACTCGCAACAGTGGCATTATCAGTGGAAGCTACATTTAAGTGTTGACATGTAGCTGAAATGTCAGAAATAAGGTTGAGACAACTGAAGGTTCAGCCTTTGATATTTACATGAAGAAGCCAGTAAAGTGAACAGATGAATAAACGTGTTTACAGATGATTCTAAACTTATGTAGGTCCATCAGCTCCTCTTCCTATCTTTTTTTCTCTCAGGGATGCATCAGTTCAGTTTGCTTAAAGAAAGACAAATGGTCAGGAGGCTGCTGGGAAGAAAAGACATGGTGAGGAGGGCTCTTGGGAAAAGGAGGTTACTGCAGTTCAAGTTGAGCAGAGTTTATATGGATGACACAGTCTGAGAATGTGGAGCCACTACAGGGACAAAACCCCTCAGAGCTGTCTGTTCACACTGCTGCAGCTTCCTGTGAACAACGCTGCACAGTTTTTGTCTTTGTGTTGTCAGTTTGAGCAAGTAAGAGCAAAAACTTGGTCAGGTTGCTTCTTATTTTTTGAGTCAGCAAACATCCTGATGGAAAAAACACAGGAAACAGTGAGGAAACCTGTGAGTCACTGTTCAGGGTCCACACCACTCAAACACACCACAGGCCAGGGCTGCCTGGAAGACACAACTCGGGGTTATTTTAGTAATGTTGAGCTCTGTGGCAGAGGCTCATTCAATATGCACTGCGCCTAGTGAGTGGACGAGAGCAGGGGCGTGGTGACAAACAGCCACAGTTAAGACGGACAGTTCAGGAGCTTTCCACCAGCCTTCAGTCTGTACAGGACGTCACAGAGATTTAATAAAATGTCTTCAAACCAAACTGTTCAGCTTCTCCTCAGGGTCCAAACAGCTGTAGGTTTAATGACGTCCCTCTATACGACAAGGAAAGTGAGAGCATGCTGCCATGTGTCAGTCTCCATACTGTTATTCACATACTTGGTCTGAACATGTATCTGGGTATGTTTCTCATACAAGGCATCATCAGATCAGTTTGCTGCTGTATCTGAGCTGAACGGGCTCGATTTGATATGGAACTGCCTAAATACATTCACAGCTGTCGTTGGTCTGTCAGATATTTAGTCTGCATCACCTCTGTACAGATGTCACTGGAAGAACCTTCACGTCCCGCTCACCGACGGCTTTTGTGTCACTTAATACTTCAGGAATTAAATCAGTTGATGTTGCAGAACAGGACTCTCACATACTGTCTGTAGCCTGTGGGACCTACATGTCATGTCCTGTACAGACTGTGTTCAGCTCCTCTGATGAACAAACACATGATCAAACACATTTATTCTGTCATCATACCAAACCTTCACAGTGCAAAGACCAACTAATAAAGTCAAGTCAAGAGTCAAGACTCTTTATTGTCATTATGCATAGCACAATGAATTTTTTTCCGGCAGCTCTCGGCTTAAAAGACAGACATATTATTTACATATGACTGCTGCGCTGCTCCCATACAGCATACATTCTCTGTTATATTCTTATATATTATTTTTTATTATATTGCTGCATTTGCTGCTTAAAGTGCCTTAGATTTTGTGTTACTTATTTATCTACTTTATATTTCATTTGTATTTTGTGGCATTCATGTGGACGGCAAAGTA
>NW_018128001.1:1915535-1915809 GCF_001952655.1 Monopterus albus
GAGAGGTGTGAGGTCCAGTGTTCTGTGTCTGTCCATAGGGGGGAGGTTGTGTGTGTGACTAGGGATTGGGGGGGTGATTGATTTCACAGTCTGTTTGTTTTAGTCTTTATATTCCTGTACCTTTTCCTGGAGGGAAGAGGCACAAACAGACTGTTGCCTGGGTGGGTGAGGTCTGCAGCAATCTGTCCGGCCCTCCTCTGGATCCGGTCAGTGTATAGTGAGTCCAGATCCAGAAGAGGACTCCCTACGATGCCCTGAGCTGTTCTCACCACCC
>NW_018128001.1:1915916-1917481 GCF_001952655.1 Monopterus albus
GATGTTATCCACTTGCTCCACCACCTCCCCGTGTATGAGAAGAGGAGCATATTTTGTCTTCCTGGACCTCCTATAATCCACAATGACTTCCTTAGTCTTGTTGGTGTTCAGGACAAGATTGTTATCTGAACACCACCTTGTCAGGTGCTGGATCTCCTCTCTGTAGTGAGTCTCATCATTGTCTGAGACGAGACCCACTACGGTGGTGTCGTCTGCGAACTTCACTACTGTGTTTGTGGGGTGAATGGCATCACAGTCATGGGTAAACAGAGTGAAGAGAACTGGGCTGAGCACACAGCCCTGTGGTGTGCCTGTGTTCAGGACCCAGTGTGGATGATGTGCAGCTTCCGATTCTCACCACTTGAGGCCTGTTGGTGAGGAGGTCCTTAATCCAATGATACATCATTGCAGGCATTCCCAGATTGTGCAGTTTCAGTACCAGTTTGTCTGGGATTACAGTATTAAATGCCAAACTGAAGTCAACAAAGAGCACCCTGACATAAGTGTTAGGATGCTCCAGGTGGGACAGGGCTATGTGTAATGCTATTGAGACAGCATCCTCTGTTGATTGGTTCTCTCTGTAGGGGAACTGATGGCTGTCCAGACCAACAGGGATGACATCCTTGATGTGCTTTAGAATGATCCTCTCAAAGAACTTCATAATTACTGGTGTCAGAGCAACAGGGCGGTAATCATTGAGGCAGGTGACAGCTGAGTTCTTGGGCACAGGCACAATGATGGTCAGCACATAGCTTCAAAACCCAGCCTGACACCTTGTCTGGTCCTGCAGCTTTGTTGTTGTTGATCCTCCTCAGGGTGGAGCTCGCCTGGTGTAGCTGCAGGACAAGGGGCTGGTGCTGTTCCTCGAGCTGAGGGAGTTGTACAGTTCCTCTGCTGCCGGGTGTATTGAAGCATGCAAAGAAACTATTCAGAGTGTCAGGGAGGGTGGGATCACAATCACTGTGATTATACAAGAAACGATACATTTCTATGAAATGCCATGTTGTTGTTCCAACATCTAAACCAACTGGGTCTCAGATCAGGTGAGAACCAGACGTTTCCCAGCATGCTCTGAGCTCTTGCAGCCAGTGGAGAGCAACTGCGGCGCCTGCTTCAAAGACCAGTTGGCTTATTTTGAACTAGCCTATTGGCTCAGTCTGCCGAGCTCCTGTGAAACAGTACAGTTCCAACAGGAAGTCTGGTGAGCACTGCAGAAGTCCTCATATGGTGCACTGAGACCAAGTGCTGGCTCCACTGTCAGAGCAGGATCACTGAGGTCACTTAGCTGTAGCACACTTCAACATGAAAATGATGTACAGTGAGAAAATCATAGATTTATGTGATGTAACTGAATAAAGTGTTAAAGATATGGTCTGATGGACTCGCGGGACCTCTGACTGGAGGGGAGTCCATAGGAAACTGTCAGAACCAGGACCTCTGATTGGAATCCAGCCCCTCACCGATGGATTGTTTCAGCTTTTAATTTAAAATTTGAATGTTTCAGGTTGACTTGTTGCGGTTCAGGATGACTTCCTGTCTACTGTCCCTCCTCTTCCTCCTCCTTT
>NW_018128001.1:1917508-1926071 GCF_001952655.1 Monopterus albus
GCTGAACCTGCTGGCTGCAAAATCCGCATCACTGACAAAGGACTGGAGATGTGTAAGTACATGGATTTGTTGTTATAATCCAGATTTAAACTACAACCCAGATATAAGATTTGGTTCATATTTAAGTTAGGTTCAACAGTAGGTGTGGGAGCGGCTAAATGAGGTAGTCCAGATGTTCCCTCCTCAGCAACATTATGTAGCTCCTTCTGGAGGATCCTGAGGTCTTCCCACAGCCCCTTTAGGATCAGCTCCCTCTGAGTGTCTACAGTTTGATACAGGGTTAGAAGAGAAGAGGAGGGGAGGAGAGGAGAGAGGGGAAAAGGAGAGGAGAGGATCATGGGGGGGCCAGCAGGTTCGGCAGGTCTCCTTCCCGTTGAAACGCGCCAAATCTACTAACTCTTCCTAAGTCATGTGACAGCTGGACAGCAGACTGAAGCTGACTGACCGTGGCCTCCACTATCTCCTCCAGCACCCAGGTGGTGGTGGCAGTGATGTCCTGAGCGATCAGCCTGGAAGGTTTCCCTCACTGCTGCTCACCGGCATGTTCTTACCAACCTCTGAGCAGTTGCCCTCAAATGTAATCTCTGAAGTAGTAACACAATTTTCTGTGTTCTCAGTGAAGTTTGAGACACAGAAGTTTGTTGAAGAGGAGCTCGGTAACATCAGTATGCCGGAGATGAAAGGCACTGAAGGACACTTCCAATACAGCATCACTGAGTATGAATGTTACATTATATTTAAAGTAATACTTCAACACTGGATACTCGAGGTGTGTAAGTACTCTGTCTGGTCTGTTGTCAGTGTGAAGATAACAGAGTTGAATCTGACTCACGCCAACCTGCAATTCATCCCTGAAGTGGGCTTGTTGTTCGATGTTCAGAACTCATCTATTTCGCTGAGTTTCAACCGACAGATCCTCTACTGGTTTTTGTGAGTTCCCCCACAGAACAACACACGTAACTGATGATGATGGCACGTGCACTCTAATCATCGGGGACTTGTTCATTGTCTCAGTTATGACACAGGAAACATCAATGCGTCGGCTGAAGGCGTGAACATCAACACGGCTCTGAACTTGATCAGAGATGATGAAGGACGGCTGAAGATCAATAACATCACCTGTGATGCCAGAATCGCCAAAATGAGGGCGAAGTTCAGTGGAACACTAGGGTAAAACGAACAGATAATTATTGATTACTACTGACTGCTACGATGAATCGACTGCTCTCGATTACTGGTTAAATGGCTGATGTGTGAATAAGATAAAGAACCTTGTTTTCTACTCATTGTGTTCCAGTTATCAACAATCACTGACCAAGAAACTGTTATGTTTCACCATGTTGTAATGTGAACTGAGCGCCACCAATCAGGAAGCCTGTCTGTCATCACCTTTGTGTTTTTTCTCTCTTCAGGAGAGTGTATGACTTCCTGTCCAGCTTTCTGACAACAGGCATGCGGCTCCTCCTCAACCAGCAGGTCTGCTACCTGTCTCTCTGTCCCACCTGTCTCTCTGTCGCCCTCTCTGACCCTTCTCTCTCTCTTAGATTTGTCCAGTTCTGAATCACGCTGCTCTGGTTCATGTGAACTCGATGTTGGAAACGATCCCTGTGAGGACAGAGGTTGATGAGTTTATTGGGATTGATTATTCTCTGATCGAGGATCCCGTGGTGACATCCAGGAGCCTTGACATGCATTTCAGGGTCAGTCAGTTTACATTAGATCATTAGGTAGAATAAGTTATGATCCAGTGTGACGTGATAAGAACTCGGTGTGTGTTGTGTGTGCAGGGGATGTTTTTCGACCTTTCCCATCAGAACCACACGTTGGTGAACTACGCCGTCGATCCGCTCATCAGAGAGTACGACAGGATGGTTTATCTTGCCCTGTCCGAGTTCTTCTTTGATAGCGGGTTGTTCTCCAGATGCACATCGTCAATGAGAAGGTCACAACCAGCACACACCCCGGTACACATTGTTCTCCCAGAACTGATCCTGTCTGAACATCATGCCTGCTTCTTGGTTTTTCAGATGCCCAAAGATTTGGAAATGTTGTTGAGAACCACCTACTTTGGAGCCATCGTGATGCTGGTGAGCAGAAACACAGTAGCACAGTAGAAAATAATGGACACACAGTAGAAAGGGTTTGCCGCTAAATGTAGTGCAGAGTTGTCACCAGAGGAAGTAACCTGTTATTCCCTGAGGATACTGCAACAGTTGGAGGGCTGTAGGCCCAGTCGGGTCAGTTTAGTATCTACCATATGGGACCAGTATGGCCAGTTTAATATCTACCGTATGGGACCAGTCTGTTCAGTTTAAAATCAGTGTATACCACTGGAGTACTGTGTAGTATCTGTTTTTCTTCACATTCTCGCTGTGCATTCTGGATAGAACCCGACCTTGGTGGACTCTCCGCTCTCACTGCAGCTTGCTGTCACCTCACCTCCAAAAACTTCCATCAAGACGTCTGGAGCGACAGTCACCATGACGGCCATCATCAAGGTGATGGTTCTGCCTCCAGGTCAGCCTCCGGTCCAGCTCAGCAGCATGACCATGGTAAACACCTCTCCAGTGTTATGAGGATCCTGGTTGACATAACCCATCCCTTTACCCCATCCCCTCACCTTCACTGTTACACCTACATAAATCTCTAAGCCCAACCCTGACCCTGAGCACCTGGACCAGGTTCTGAACCCAGCCCTTTGAAGGTGTGAGGAGCAGGCAATATGTCCTCACAGTGGGGGTTTCAAATTAAGATTTGTCCTCACAACTATAGAGACATACACACACAGAAACTGAAAGTCAGCTCTTCTCCCCCTGCAGGAAACTACGTTTAATGCCAAAGTTTCTATGAAAGGAAAACGTCTGGCTGTTCGTGCTGACCTCCGCAGGTATATATACACACACACACACACACACACACACACACACACACACACACACACACACACTGGGTTGGGTTCCTGTGGGCTGCTGGTCTTATTACCGGATAGAGTGAGGACACCAGAAGATCAGAATGGAAACCCTTCCCCCGAGGAGGTCTGTTGCTTGAGTCAGAGCCACATGCAGGACCAGACTGGAGGTGAGAGCTATGCCATCTAGAGTAACTGTATGATTAGATAGCAGATTTCTAAGGTTTTCAGGCCCAAGCACAATGAAATAAGAAATTACAGGTCTTCCAGCCTTTATGTCTTTAAGACATGCTTGAAGTTTGACCGACTGATCTGATTCATCTGGGTTCACAGACAAAATATAACTGAGTATCATCTGCGTTACAGTAGAAATTTATGCTTATACCTCCCTTAGTTTAGTTTTCAGTCTACCGACGCATGTGGTACCAGACAGTATCATCTTCGGAATACATGTCAATATGAGCGGCTCATGAGATGGAAGCCTGAACTGGGCTTTACAGCTTTCTAGGCTGTTCACTCTCTTTTCCAGAGCAGTACGTAACTGGTTGTTTGTAGAATTCATGTTTCATGTCTGTTAAACATTCTCAACCTTGTGCCCGTATGATGTCAGTACACGGCACAGATTTGAATCCAGCTCGGTGACTTTGGTTTGTGCATCTTCCTGGTCCTCCTTGTTGTACACAGTGTTCACACACTCTTGTCATGTGTGTGTATTTATCAGCAACATGCTTCAGTGACACTTGTGGCTATATTCAGTCAGACTGAAAACGTTTTTCATTTTTCAGGTTTAAAATCTTCTCCAACCAATCAGCTCTGGAGTCTCTGGCAGTAAGTGGTGTTGTACTATTTTGTCTTGTACTACATAGTGCAGCTGCTACATGGATGCATAGATGTGTATAATCTGCCTTCACACAGTACATGTGGTGTTTTGACCAGCAGCAGTCACAAAGAGAGCATCATTTACATCACCTGTCTCTAACTTCCTATCTCTGTCAGCTGATTCCTCTTCAGGCTCCCCTGAAAACCATGCTGCAGATGTCTGTGGTTCCTCTAATCAACAGTAAGAACATGATTCGTCAGCTGTGAAACATGGTGACACTGTGATGACTGTACTGTGGTGACTATGTTTGTGTGTTCAGACTGGACAAAGAAGGGTGTTCAGATCCCTCTGGCTGATGGGATGGATTTCGTTGAGGAGGTGGTTGAATATCATAACGTAAGTCTGTCTACACATATCTACACACGGGGCGACTGTGTTTCAGTGGGTAGAGCGGTCGTCTCCCAACTGGAGGGTTGGAGGTTCGAATCTTGGGGCCTGCAGTCCACATGTTGAAGTGTCCTTGGGTCAGACACTGAACCCCCAAGTTGCCCCCTATTGTTAGAGCCTAACTCTATGGTTAGAGCCATCGGTTGAGTTGGCGCCGCAGATGGCTACCTCAGTTCTGTACCGGAAACAAATTCCTTGTGTGTAACATACTTGGCCAATAAAGGTTATTATTATGATTATTATGAGGTGGCACCATGCAATGTTCTACAGCAGCACTCAGTGGCGCCCCCTGATGTTGACAGTGGCTACGTTGATCTCTGCAGGGTTTTATTGTGATTGGAGCGAATCTTCACTTCAGCAAAGGACTGAGAGAAATGATCGCAGGGACCACCGAGAGAGAAACCAACAACATCTAAATAATGCAAAGTACACACATGCAGCAGTGAGTGTGTACTGGTGGTGCTGTGTATGAGACAGACACATTATGTGAAGTGACACTGTGACAATGTAACTGCAGGTGTTTTCAGACAGTGACTGGCTGCTGCCGTCAGAGTTCATGATGGTTCAACCTTGCTGCTGACATGCCATGTAACCATGGCAACCACAGGGAAACATATGGGAATAGATTTTACAGGTGTCTGAATGACTGTAAACAACATTTATGTGTCAGCAAAACCTATTGTATTAATTAATGATGTAATGCTAACCTTGAGCTCTATTCTAACACAGGAAGTATTGTGTAACAGTGTGTGGGCAGAGGGGTGTGGCAGCTGTGGGATAGAGGAGGCTGGGAAGTCAGACTGAGTCCACAATAGAGCAAGGTTTAAGGTATCTTTATGATCCCCGGGGGGTAATTTGATTCACAGTCAGTAGTATAAACAGTCAAACACACAACACTAGCGACAATCATTTCAAGTGTCACTTAGAAGACTGACGGCAACAGGAACAAATTATTTTCTGAACCTGGTCATTTGCCCTCGCTCTGCACTGCCCTGTTGGCTTCTCCATCATCTGTTACTTCATTGTACTGTAACCTTCATGTGACACCTGTATGTGATGATTGTGGTTCTAGGTTCCTCATCATGTAACTGTGCTGAGTAAACTAAAACTAAACCAGAACTGTTCACAGCCTGTTATTTCATCTCACCGTTAATCACCAGCTGATGGTTGCTGATTGTCACAGTAACAGGCGTTTTTACGCAGAGAAAGACTTGTTTGTGTAAACACTGAAACAATCAAACTGCAATAACTCAGCATCAACACTGCATTAGCACATGGCTGTGCTAATGCTGACGCTGGGTGAGCAGGGAGAAGTGCTATGAGAAATGGCTTTACAGATGCACACTGACAACAAAACAGCTGCTGTAACCATGGAGACTGAGACACCTGTAACCATGGTAACTGCACACAACAAAGATGGTTTTCATGTCGACTAAAGCGTATTAAAAATCAAATGGCCTTTTTGTCCAACGACTAAAATTAAAACATGAACACTGATGGGCAGCGGTTAGCAGTGGGGCCTCACAGCGAAAGGTTTCTGCATTCGAACCTGGCGGCCAACCAGGGGCTCTCTGTGTGAAGTCTGCCCAGTCTGCCCAGTCCCCCACCCGGGTTTCCTCCAGGCACTCCGGCTTCCTCCCACAGTCCAGACATGCAGGTTAGGTTGACTGGCGACTCTAGACTGGTTGTAGGTGTGTTTCTCTGTGTGTTTGCCCCGCGATAAACTGGACACCAAAGGAACTGATGAACAGTGTCAGGATTCACTCCAGTTGGTCACTGATCAGTTTGGCAGATTTTATTGTCATTAATTAAAAATAATACAGCAGTTACTTCATTAAAGTTAACAGGTAACCATTTTATTAACAGCTTGTTTATTGTAAATGATCAAGTAATATCAGTCTATCAGTTAATAGTAACCTCTTAGCAGTTAAGTCAGGTATTGATCATATCACAGAGTAAACAGGTGACTGTTAACCAACCTCAATGGTCAGTAAATTATACTAATTATATTAATGTAAAAGTGCAGCTCTTTCTCCTTGGATTAGTTGTAGTTTTCTGTTAAAGTTCACTTGAAAAGGATAATTATTTTACATGTACTAAATACAAACTGAGTGCTGAAACAATCTGTCACTATTTCTTCATGAGTGTTGGTTGGTCTTTTAACTTCACTCCTCTTTTACAGCATAACCTCACGTCTCTGAATCTGAACAACCCGGTTTTAACTCTTTGTCCAGTCCTCAGTAAAATCTCTGCTGATGCCATCGTAACCATGGAAACCACACTTTCGGCCGGCGACTCTGCAGCCGAAGGTCAGCGCGTCCTGCAGACTTCCACCTACGGGCGAAATATAAATGTCTTTAAGAAAGTTACACAGTTTGGAGAAACTACAAAAGTACTGAGCACACAGAACAGATGTGATCTGTGTCCAGTTCGCCACAGGTCGCACCGTTGGACAGCGTGTAGATGACGGCGGCATTAAATGTGTCTCCGGCTCCGAGAGTGTCGACCAGGGCTTCAGGAGGAAAAGCATCTGAATGAATGATCACGCCATCTGGACCCAAGGCATCCGCTCCTTTTTCTGCCCAGGCACAGACCAGGACAGCCCTGCGAGAGAGACGGGTGAGACAAACAGATGAGAGACACAGACGTGGAGAGACGAGTGAGAGAGAGAGACACAGACGGGGAGCGAGAGACAGAGGAGTGAGAGAGAGAAACAGGTGAGACAGACGGGTGAGAGAGAGACAGATGGGTGGGACAGATTCAGACGAGTGAGACAGACAGGTGGGAAAGAGACAGATGGGTGAGAGATGAGCAGGTGAGAGAGAGACAAATGGGTGAGACACGGATGGGTGAGAGAGACAGACGGGTGAGACATACAGGTGGGTGAGACACAGATGAGAGAGAGAGAGAGACACAGACGGGTGAGAGAGAGACAGATGGGTGAGAGACAGGTGGGGGAGAGAGAGACAGACGGGTGAGACCTATGAGTGAGAGAGAAAGACAGGTGGGACACAGACAAGTGGGAAAGAGACAGACGGGTGAGACCGACGAGTGAGAGAGAAATGGCTGGACCCCCACTCACCCTGCTTTGACCCGGCTGTAGAAACCTCTGAGAGCAGCTTCAGCCGACTCGTAACCGAAGTGTCGAGCGACATCTTTACTTACAAACACCTGCGGACACGAGAACACTTGGTGAACTGACTTCTGCCATCGGAGTGGACATGCTGCATTGTGTTAGTTTTTATCATGCGCAAGTTGAGCTAGCCAAAACCAGTTCTCGTAGGAACTCGTACCACGTCGCCATGAGCAAACAGCTGATACAGCATCTCTCTGGTTTTCTCAATCTCTACGGAGATGGTGATTCTCTGTTGCCGTGGTAACGTGCTGTTATACATCACCACCTGCTGGATCATCTTCACCTGCTCCTCAGCATTTCGGCCCTGCAGGGATTGACAGTAGCAGTGAAACATAAGGCTGAATTCAGAAGTTTCCATCCACCTTAGCCAAATACATTTAAACTCGGTTTTTCACAACTTATGAGATTTAGTCCTATAAACATTCCCCGTCTCAGGTCAGTTAGTGTCACTACTTTATCCATTATAATAGTAGAGAACACGGTTTATTTCAGCTGTTATTTCTGTTATCACATTCCTTGTGGGTCAGACATTTACATACACTCGGTAGTACGTGGTAGCGTTGCCTTTAACCTGGTTAACATGGGTCAAACATTTCGGAAAGCCTTCTACAGGCTTCTAACAATAAGTTGCTGAAGTTCCAGCCCCTTCCTCCTGACAGAACTGGTAGGACCGGGTCAGGTTTGGAGGCCTCCTTGTTGGCACATAGTTCGATGTGATGACCACTCCAGTGCCTGGACTTTGTTGTCCTGAAGCCATTTGGCCACAATTGTGGAGGTCTGCCTTGGGTCACTGTCCAGCTGGAAGACCCATTTGCGATCAAGCTTGAACTTCCTGGCTGATGTCTTGAGATGTTGCCTCAACATATCCACATCACCTTCCTTCCTCATGATGCCATCTGTTTAGTGAGGTGCCCCAGTCCCTCCTGCAGCAAAGCACCCCCCAACAACATGATGCTGCCTCCCCCATGCGATGGTGTTCTTCGGCCTGTGAGCCTTCCCCTTTTCCTCCAGACATTACAATGGCCATTATGGCCAAACAGTTCAAGTTTTGTTTCTCCAAAAAGTTGGATCTTTGTCCCAATGTGCAGCCGCAAACCGTAGTCTGTCTTTTTCATGGCGTCTTGGAGCAGTGGCTTCTTCCTCACTGACAAGCCTTTCAGGTTACGTCGATACTAGGGGTGCACCGAAATTTCGGCCACCGAAAATTTTCGGCCGAAAAGGCCATTTTTATTTCGGGCCGGAATAAAAAAAA
>NW_018128001.1:1926218-1931264 GCF_001952655.1 Monopterus albus
TGCATAGTTGCATTAAAATTTGTGTAGCACTGCTAGCTACCTAGGCTATGTTGTTTACAGTTTGTTTGGAAGTTCTATTGCTGTTTTTGCACCGTTTTGCATTGTTTTGCACAGCAATTTAAAATGTTTGAGTGTTACATAAAACTTGAATAATATTATTTGGTATTGTTAAAAATATTTTAGATTTTCATTTCAGATTCATCAAATTCAAGTAATTATATATATATATACACACACACAATTATAGAGTAAGCGTGTTTTAAAAATTTGAAGTTTTTAAAAGAAGCCATTTTCGGTTTCATTTCGGTTTTCGGCCAAATGCATCCTAAATTTTCGGTTTCGGACCAGAATTTTCATTTCGGTGCATCACTAGTCGATACAGTACTGGATTTACTGCTCCTTACTGAGCGGTACGATGGCTGCATTGTCCTGTGGTGTTTATACTTGCATAGTATTGTTTGTATAGATGAACATGGAACCTTCAGGAGTTTGGAAATTGCTCCCCAGGATGAACCAGACTTGTGGAGGTCCAGTTTTTTCCTGAGGTCTTGGCTGATTTCATTTGATTTTCCCATAATGTCAAATAAAGAGGTACTGAGTTTAAAGCTAGGCCTTAAAGCCTATCCACAGCTGCACGTCCTGTTGACTCAGATGATGTCAGTTAGCCAATCAGAAGCTTCTAAAGCCATGACATCATTTTCTGGACTGTTCCAAGCTGTTTAAAGGCAAAGTCAGCTGAGTGTGTGTAAACCACTGGAACTGTGATAGTGAACTCTAAGTGAAATAACCTGTAAACTGCTGGAAAAATGACTTGTCGTGCATAAAGTAGACATCCTAACCGACAGGAGTTTAAGTACTATAATGAAGTAATACTGTATTTTACCTCTTGTGGAAAGTGATGGTAATTTAATGTTTTACACCCTGTTGAAATAATCTTTCACAGGTTCACCTGAGAGCAGAGCAAAGACATAAAGGCCTGGATGACCTGCAACTTCTTCTAAACTCTGACAAAACTGAAGTTATTGTGCTTGGGCCTGAAAACCTTAGAAATCTGCTGTCTAATCATATAGTTACTTTAGATGACATAGCTCTTGCCTCCAGTACTACTGTGAGGAACCTTGGAGTCATCTTTGATCAGAATATGTCCTTTAAATCACACATAAACCAAGTCTCTACATCTGCCTTCTTTCACCTGCGCAATATTGCAAAAATCAGGAGCATCCTGTCTCAAAGTGATGATGAAAAACTGGTCAATGCATTTGTCACTTCCAGGCTGGACTACTGTAACTCTTTACTATAAGTATATCCCAATAATTCCCTAAAAAGCCTCCAGTTAATCCAAAATGCTGCAGCCAGAGGACTGACAGGAACGAGCAAGAGAGATCATATCTCTCCCATATTAGCTTCTCTCCACTGGCTCCCTGTAAAATTCAGAATAGAATTTAAAATCCTTCTCCTAACATACAAAGCCCTTAATGACAAGGCTCCATCATATCTTAAAGACCTCGCAGAGCCTTATCATCCTAACAGAGCACTTCGCTCTCAGAGTGCAGGTCTACTTGTGGTTCCTAGAGTCCACAGAAGCAGAATGGGAGGCAGAGCCTTTAGCTATCAAGCTCCTCTCCTATGGAACCAACTCCCAGTCTCAGTTCGGGAGGCGGACACCCTCTCTACCTTTAAGACTAGACTTGAGACGTTCCTTTTTGATAAAGCTTATAGTTAGGGCTGGATCAGGTGACCATGAGCCTTCCCTTAGTTATGCTGCTATAGGCCTAGGCTGCTGGGGGGCCCCATGATGCTCTGAGTTTCTTTCCCCTCCCCTCCTACTCTCCTCTCCTCTCCTCTCTTCCCTGTACCTTTCTACAGGTTGCCCTGGCCCTGGAGCTCTATGTCTCTGACGAGCAGTCACCAGCCACATCGACCTGATCAGTGTTTGATTGTTGTGTCTTGTTGCTTTTCTTCTTTTGTCTCTCCTCTATCCACTCACCCCAACCGGTCGAGGCAGAAGGCCGCCCACCAAGAGCCGGGGTCTGTCGGAGGTTTCTTCCGCTAAAGGGAGTTTTTCCTCCCCACTGTCGCCAAGTGCTTGCTCAGGGGGATTTGTTGGGTTTTCCCTATGTAATAATATTGATAACAGTAAGGTCACCTTACTTTGTAAAGTGTCCTGAGATGACTTTTGTTGTGATTTGGCGCTATACAAATTTGATTTGATTTGATTTGATTTGTTGGATTCAGAAGTTTGTTGTTGCAGGAGAGAGGGTCAGTCCAGCCGATTTTGTTTGACTTAGTCAAGTTTGATGGTTTTGTTGTCAGGTTCAGTGTATTTTCTCATGTTTAGTTTGTTCGGTCTAACTGAGCTTTTCAGGTTTAAGTTGTGTAGTTCAGTTGGGTCCAGTCTGGTTTGGTGGTGTTGTGTCCCACTCACCTCCCAGTGGATCCACTTGTACTGGCGAAAGTTGACTTTGGAAAAGTCCTCCGCTGTGACATCGGGAAGGTTCCTGTTGGGACAGATCAGAGTTTGTTGCTCACAACTCAACCTAGGAACAGAACATGTTCTTTCTTCAACATGAAACTTAATCAATGATCAATACCAAATTAATTCCAACTTTTCTTCATATTTTGAATACAACTGTACAAGTTGTAATATGTCTGACAAATGATTGATCAGTGATGAATGACTGATCAGACTGAGCTACGACAAGTACATCCTGTTTATGAATCTGAAAGGTTTTTTTTTTTTTTAATGAATGTGACTGTTTGAAAAGAATGTAAAAATGAGTGACCTCTAAAGTCCCACAGTCACCGTGAAACAAAATAAAACTGGATGCGCAACATTTCAGCGTTTCTGACAAGAAGAGAGTTGAAATCATTGGTCTGCCTTTAATCATCATCAGTATCTGTGAGGTGTCTGATCCTTGAAACATCTGCAACTGGTCCAGTGGTGTAAGGACAACAACCTCTTCCTCAATGTGGGGAAGACTAAAGAGATCGTTGTGGACTTCAGGAGAAAACCTCTAAAGCATCCACCACTGACCATCGACGGTGCTGTAGTGGAGAGAGTGAGCAGCACCAAATTCCTGGGGGTGCACATCTCTGAGGACCTCTCCTGGACCAACAACACCACATCACGGGCCAAGAAGGCTCAAACACGCCTCTACTTCCTCTGCAAACTGAGGAGAGCCAATGTCCCACCCCCCATCATGTGCTCCTTCTACCAGGGCACCATTGAGAGCGTCATCACTGGCTGCATCACTGTGTGGTACAGAGACTGTACTGCCTGCTGCAGAAGGACCCTGCAACGCATAGTGAAAACAGCCAGCAAGATCATCGGCGCCCCTTTCTCACAGACAAGTCCACTGAGACTGGACCGAGGACCTGAGTGTAGTTGGGTCAGGTGGAGGTTTCCTGCTGCGGGCTTGTGTGTCACTATGTCCAGGGTGGATTTGAGCGTACGCGGCTTCAAGTGTGATTTGAGGAGAGTGAAAGAATACGTCACATTTGGTGGTGTCTCACTGGCCGACTAAACCGGTGTCCTGATGTAGCGTATATTCTGGGTGATACATTCATCTAACTGCAGCTGATCAGTTTCATTTTACAATCAATAAATAACCGAATAGTAAAGTGATCATGGCATCTATTACAGCAGCTCTGGTCACTGTAACTGCCCAGTGAAAACATAAATGTTTATCTTTTTCAATGGCGAGAAATGTAAATATGATCAAATAGAATTTCACGAGGAGTGATCACTCTCCCCTCTCCATGGTAACAAGGTCTGATTGATGCAAAGGGATTTAGCGAACGTAGCGTGACAGCGGATGAGGGTCGGCTCATCTTACATGTCGTAGAGAACAACTGTTCGAGATCCGCTGGACGGACAAACCACACAACATGCACATGGAGTTTGACCTTTGACCTGCCAGATGACTGCTGAGACATCGACAGCATGCCGTAAGAAGTCAGCCATGATGAAACTGGCAGAGAGAGACACAGGAAACATGTGAGTGGTGTCCTTCACCATAAAACTACAGACGGGAAACTGTGCTGAGTTTGGCGGAACAGGAGAGGGGTGGAGCCACTCTGTGGCGATGATGATCTTCCTGAAACAGAGGGAGGCAGTTAGACACACACACACACCTGTTCACACCTGTTCATGTGCAGGATGGTGCGGCTTCCTGTGTTGATGCTGCTGATAACCACAGAGGCTGGAAGGACACACTGAGTGTGCTCAGACACTAGAGACACGTCGATGTGGAACTTCTGAAAATCCTCCAAAATAAAACTACAGACAGGAAAACGTTTGTCACTGCTCTCACCTGACCCTACAACTCATGTAGGATGTCAGGGGAGAGGAGACTAGGACACGAGGAGACAAGGAGTGAGGAGGAGAAAACACAAGGAGAGAGGAGATGAGATGATGAGGAGACAAGGAGAGAGGAGATTAGGGGACAACACAAGGAGACAAAAAGAGAGGACATAAAGAGACTAGGAGACATGGAGAAAGAAAATGAGATGGCACGAGGAGACAAGAGAGATGATGAGGAAATACAGAGAGAGGAAATGAGGAGACAACACGAGATTAGAGTTTAATTCCAATTCTCTTCATTACAAATTGTTGGTCACTCATCCCTGAAGCCATGCGAGGATCGAGGACGTCCCACAGCTCGTATTACCTACCCTAACCCTCGCAGCAGGCATAAGAGCTTTGGGACGTCCTTCAAGATGGTGGACTGTAACCACCTCCGGGTTGAACGAGGATCAAGGAGCAATCCAGTAAGGGAACTGAGATGTGCCCATGGTGTTTCATGTTATCCTGATTTTGATGTTGACCAAAGGCATTTAGTCTCTTCAGGACTCGTGGACTTTATGAAGTTTGTAAAACCTGCATCATCACACTCGGATAAACCCAATCAATGAGAAATCACTGGTTTCCACTGATACAACCAGTAATGATTTTGACAGAGTCAGTTCATGTAGTAGCCCTGCGATGGATTGGCGACCTGTCCAGGGTGTACCCCGCCTTCGCCGGGATTGGCTCCGCCCCCCCCC
>NW_018128001.1:1931392-1944062 GCF_001952655.1 Monopterus albus
TGCTGAACATGTAACCCCTAACCCTACTTTCATTGGGCTGAATGCACTGATAAATGTACTGACTAGTGTACCGCTAATCATGTGGGTGAGCGCACTGTGGTGTGATGAATGTGTTGATCAGCACTGACTCTGCCACAGGTCCAGCAGACAGGGAGCCCATGAAGGCGCAGGAAGCTCCGAGCAGCGACAGCACAGTGCAGGAGTTTGACGCGTTTCCTCCTCTCTGCCAGCGTTGGGACAAACACCTGCACACAGAGTGAAACCTCTACGTGAGTTTACACCTGCTGCACAACTTCAGTCTGATGTAAAACAGAACATGCGTTATCACTGTTCGTCGTGCAAAGTGAAGCAAACTAAAAACGGCAGGAAGTGAATCATGTGATTGAAACGCCACTTAGCATATTAATGTAGTTGTAATCTATGTGGCCACATAGATTTTCTTCACTAATGAAGAGACTTCCATTAGTGGGACTCATTGTCCAACCAGTCATTATGTACAGAAACTGAGACACCGGTGTAAGCTGCAGCTTCGTCGGGAGGTTTATCTGGATACACAAAGCTCCGTGAAAGATTTATCATTGTTTTATGTGGTTGTTTTTGTTTATACAGTGGTTTTAATAACTGAATGAGGACAGTAAACAGACTGTAGGTGAACGGGTTTCTACAGTTCAGGACAAACAGTCATTTTTATGATTCCTGACGTAATCCAGTAAAAATGAAGTTTGAAGACGGTAACAGTAAGTGATGAGATTTTACATTCGGTGAAAGATAATTCTGAGCTCTTATGCCACGATAGCTTTGCCATGTGTGCTAACCTGCTGTCAGTGTCTTCTTCGGGGTATTTGTCGACCACGTTAATAATGTCGAGACAAACCAGACCCACACACAGAATCTTCTGCTGCTCCTGCACGTCCATGTTCGGTCACTGCTTGTGTTTTCAGTCTGCAACAAAGACAAAGCCGCAGTCTGGACTTTGACACTCAAACACTGCGGTCAAGTCAGCCATTGATGCAAGAACGCAGTCAGGTCAGACGCCGTTACGATTTTGTTGCGCTACTTTTCGTGCTATTACGGTACGGGTGCTTGGAGCGGCCAAAAAGACTTTTGAGTATTTACCTTACAGTCAGTGGGATTTGCTGAACAAAGTGAGATGTAATGAATGTGACATTGCATACACCGAATAAAACTGCGTTATTTCACGTTCTTATGTGAATTTTAAACAGAAAATAACTCCTTAGTTATTGTCATAAAAATATTGGCCTACCCTAAAGGTTTGCTCAACCTGAGTCCCGTTGAGAATAACAATGAACATACAAATCTGAAGTAATTTTAGTGTACAGTTTTAATGACAATTAAAGGGAAATTCACTACAAAATTCATAGGAACAAAAATTGCTTCCTATAAAAACGTCAGGATAATTCTGCTGGTATTTTGTGCAAACCTGTCATGGAAATTGTATTATTATTGTTGTTATTATTACTTTATCATAAAAAGAAAGGGAAGTTCTGATCACAAATACAATGGATGAATTAATCTAAGATTGGTTTACATTTTATGAGACAAATTTCAAATCAAGCAGGAGTCTGGAATTTTCAAGAAATGTAAGTACACTGATGTTAGGATGTGGAATAGTACTGTTTCATTCACTATGTGAAATTATAGAATTAACTGTAGTCCTCCTGTAGTTTATTGTGTCTTTCTTGCCCTGAGTGGCTCAGGCTGGATGCACCAGCAGAAAACCACAAGAAACCTCAGACTGGATCTTAGCTGGATTAGAAATGGACAGGGAACTGCCTGAGAGGAAGTCATAGAGAACTCTGCAAATGTAAGGGGACTGTGGACAAATATAGAGATAATATTTATACTTTAGACTGTGTACTCTGGGCATCACCAGCTTGGATGGAGGAAAGGAGAGGATAGGATAGGATAGGATCATGGGCCCCCAGCAGCCTAGGCCTATAGCAGCATAACTAAGGGAAGGCTCAGGGTCACCTGATCCAGCCCTGATTATAAGCTTTATCAAAAAGGAACGTCTTAAGTCTAATCTTAAAGGTAGAGAGGGTGTCCGCCTCCTGAACTGAGACTGGGAGTTGGTTCCATAGGAGAGGAGCTTGATAGCTAAAGGCTCTGCCTCCCATTCTGCTTCTGTGGACTCTAGGAACCACAAGTAAACCTGCACTCTGAGAGCGAAGTGCTCTGTTAGGATGATAAGGCTCTACGAGGTCTTTAAGATACGATGGAGCCTTGTCATTAAGGGCTTTGTATGTTAGGAGAAGGATTTTAAATTCTATTCTGAATTTTACAGGGAGCCAGTGGAGAGAAGCTAACATGGGAGAGATATGATCTCTCTTACTAGTTCCTGTCAGTACTCTGACTGCAGCATTTTGGATTAACTGGAGGCTTTTTAGGGAATTATTGGGACATCCTGATAGTAAAGAGTTACAGTAGTCCAGCCTGGAAGTAACAAATGCATGGACCAGTTTTTCAGCATCACTTTGAGACAGGATGCTCCTGATTTTGGCGATACTGAGCAGGTGAAAGAAGGCAGATCTAGAGACTTGGTTTTTTGTGTGATTTAAAGGACATATCCTGATCAAAGATGACTCCAAGGTTCCTCACAGTAGTACTGGAGGCCAGAGCCATGTCATCTAGAGTAACTATATGGTTAGACAGTAGGTTTCTAAAGTTTTCAGGCCCAAGTTTTGAAGTAAAAAATTGTCCTGCTCCTGTCATATCAACAAGAGAGATTAGTTTTCACCCTGGTAAAACATTAAATATGGCTGTTGGATTGTGATCTATGGATTGTTATAGTCATCCTGGAAGATACTGCTCATTTATGAGTCTATGTGTCAGTTATACACTGTGTAGGTTGTACACACTGTAAGTATACACAATTTTTGGTGTTTTGCATGAAAGATGATGTAAATGATTACTGCAGTAGTTGCCAATTAGTTTTCTGTCAGTTGAATGTAATCACTTCTACTTCTATTTACTGCTGAGTAGTTTAATTTAGAACAAAGTATCGTAATTGAAAAGCACCTCGTATATTATGTATGTAAATATCATAGTCTTAAAGTAGTAACTGTAACAGGTAAAGATAAAAAGTGCATTTGTCTCTGGAATCCAGGAGAAGTGGAAAGTTGTATGAGAACAAAGGAGTCCAGGAAAGAACAAGTACCCCAGTGCAGTACCTGAGTAACTACAAGGGAACAGTAATGTATGATAATGACCTCAGTGGGTTGGGTTGTAGCTTTCAGGCTGAGGGGCAGATCGTGCAGATCAAACCCTCAGGGGAGAGTCCCAAATGTCATTTTGCGAGTCTCCCCTGACACAGGAGAATCTTTGAGCTGTAGATTCAGAGCTCCTGCTCGGTCTGCGTGTCCACAACAATTACACTGATCCAGTCAGAGCCTTAACTCCTCACAACTGTGAGCAGGCAGTCAGGCAGAGACGCCTCCTCCTCCTCTTCCTCACACTCTAGCACTCCTCCAGACCTGCTTCTGTCTCTACTGCCTCTGGTTCTGGGTTGGGTTGGTTGTTATGAAGCTGCTTCACAGCGTGTCGGACTAACAGACCCCAGCGCTGGGCAAGGAGGGGAGGGGGCTGTGGCTGCTGGGGAAAAGTGTTGAGAGGAAAGAAAGACAGGAAGACTGGACTGTGAACCTGCTGGCACCAACAAACAACAAAGACTGTGCACTGGGAAGAATGGGAGCCACTTATGGAAAGAAGGTCAGTCCAGTTCTGTGACTGTTTGCCTGTAGAGGAGTGACTTTAAACATAGTCCAACAGTGTGGTTCTGCACGCGACCTGTTCTTTACCTCGGCTGTTTGTGCTTTTAACAAGAGCTCCGAGTTTTGGTTAGGGCTGAAATCATTAGTGGACTAGTTGACTGACAGAACACACTTCTTCTACATTCATTGTTCAAGTAATTTTTCCTGCAAGGTGACAAAGATACACTGAATCCAGCTTCTCAGACATGAATATCTGCTGCTTTGGTTTCTGTCAGTAAACTGGTTGTGGACTGATGGTCAGAAAGAACATCTGAAGACCGAAAAAAACGTAAAAAAAGATCAACTGCACTGGATTTCTAGGTCGAAGACGTTTCACCTCTCATCCAAGAGGCTTCATCAGTTTCTCACTAAAACTCACTAAATGAATCGCTGAGTGTGAACAAACATGTTGTGGGTTTCCTTCCTCACAAAACATGTGTAAAGATCATTTATTTAATTGAAATCCTGGATAGTTTTTACTGGTTGCAGTCTTCTGTCCTGCCTTGGTTGCCTTACACGTTCCCCCCCCAGTGAGACTCCACTGGCATCATGTGTGGCAGCATCTCTGACACTGACTTTCATCTAAGAAAAGTCTGGTCTGAACAAGAGAAACCACTGCAGCCTCACTCTCCTGTTTCACTGACTGCAGGTGGTTTTAGACCGACTGAAGTGAAGAAATGTCATGTTTTATGATATTTACTACGTGATTCTTTTGTTGCTGCTGTGATCAGTTCAGCTCAGCAGCTCCTCCAAACGTTTAGCTGAGGTGGACACAGGCACAAAACCATATGCATGTATCCATCATTCAGACTGAGCATTTTTAAAGCAGCTGCAGCTTCAGATCCAACTGTTTCCATACAAACAGTAGAAAAGTGACTATAATGACAAGTCATTTAAAATGGCTCTTTGAGCAGCTTGTACATGTTTTTCTGTTGTCATTTCTTCTCTGAGTAAAATTCCTCTGAACTGGAAACAAAGCTCAGAGGAATGTGATTCCCTCACAGTTTCAGGTTAACTGGAGAAAAGCTTGACAAATATTTGAGCTGTGGCTCAAATGACACACCTGGTGAAAAGGGCGTGTCAGGGTATGTTTGTCGCCATGGTGACCAACAGTTGATTCCAGAGGTGTATGGAAGGAGGTATCAGAGGTTATGTTCCTGTCAGTGGTGTAGTGTATTTTTAGTGGTAAGTTCCCATCCACAACAGCAGGTGGAGAGTCAGGGGCCAAACATGAACTGATGAGGAGGTGACACATCCACTTCCTCTGGCAGAGACCGAAGGAGCCATAAAGCCAGAGGGTCTAGTGAGACTCAAAACAAACTGACACCATGAATTGGTCCTTACTGCTCTTTGCTGTCCTGTCATTTGTCCTGAAGCTACGAGGTGGCATACGGATGCCTGGTTGTGATAAACTGTACAAACTGCAGCCTCCAGTCTGAAGCTAGCATTAGCTGGCTAACAGTAAACGTGTCAGTCCAGTGTCTGTGCAGATTCTCAGTCATCCAGGTCATAGTAAGCTGAAAACAAAACTTAGAAAAAAATCAACTGAGCTAGATTTCTAGGTCGAAGACGTTTCACCTCTCATCCAAGAGGCTTCATCACTTCTGACTGACTGGTGTTGAGCCGGAGATATTTATCCCCCTCGGTGGTGTTTCAGTCCTTTGAAGGCCAACAATGTCCCTTAGTTTCACCAAAGTACAAGTCGTTACACTCCTGACTACACTTAATTGCATACACCACATCACTCTGTTTGTGTCTGGGTGTTTTGTCCTTCAGGTGGACCAGTCTCTGCCGCAGGGTGTTCCCTGGTTTAAAGTTAACTGGGATATTGTGGTTGTAAAAGATCCTTTTTAACTTCTCTGATAAACCAGCCACATAAGGGATGACAGTGTTATCCCCTCTTGTTTCTGGTTTCTCCCTGTTGGTGTTGGGCCTCTTCCTTGCTTTGGTGAAGGCCCACTTAGGGTATCCACAAGCCCTAAGGGAGTTCTGGATGTGTAATTTCTCCTTCTTGGCCCCTTCTGCAGTTGTGGGCACTTCCTCTGCCCTGTGATTTAAAGTTCTGATGACTCCCAGTTTGTGTTGAAGTGGATCGTGTGAGTCAAAAAACAGGTATTGGTCTGTGTGTGTAGGTTTGCAGAACCAGTGGCTGGGAGCGGTGCCAGGGAAGGAAGCCAGGGCTTTCTCCTCAATTTCTTCCATGTGCAGATTGGTAACTATAGGAGACACTGGGGAGCCCATAGCACAGCCGTGTTGTTGCCTATAGAAGTGCCCTCTAAACTGGAAGTAGGTAGTGTTTAAACAGAGTTCCAGCAGAGTGCATACATGGTCTGGGGTGAGGCTAGTCCTGTTGTTTAACGTGTCATCCTTCAGCAGTCTCTTCTTCACCGCCCTGACAGCCTCTGTGGTGGGGATGCAAGTGAACAAGGATGTGACATCATATGAGACCATGGTCTCGTCCTGCTCCAGCTGCAGTTGTTGGACTTTCCTTGCGAAGTCCTGGGAGTTTATTATGTGGTGCTGTGTGTTTCCCACCAAAGGAGCCAGAAGAATGTTCCAGTAGAACGCTCTGGTTACCGTTAATGTTATACAAAGCACTGATGTTACACAAAGCTCCAGTTCCTCCCAAATTAAAACCACATTAATTCAATACAAAGGTAAAATCCTGACCATGCTAGGTGGCTAATGCTACCAAAACAAACAGGTCAGCTTTAGATGCTAACAAATCCAGAAGGAAGAAGGCCACATCTGGATCCAGTCTGAGTCCTCTGGCTGCTTTTAACCCTCTCCATGTCAAACAGCCAAACCCATGTTAACCCTGGTTGTTGCTCTTTCTTTGTCCCACTCTCTCTGTGCTAAAGACGCCACCTCTTCACTCTGACAGCCGCTGGTTCAGACTTTTAGCTGCCAAGAGCTCCTCCATGGTTGTTTGGCATGATTACTGGCTGGAAAAACCTTCTTCTAACTGTTATACCCCAGTTCCTTTATTGGACAGATCTGAGTAAGGAAGGAGTCCATCTTTCTTGATTTTAGTGCTGGTTTATTTTAAAAATATGTAAATAAAGATTACAGAACACAATCCGGTTGTTCCTTCCTCCAGAAACACACACACTCTGGCTGCTGGAGAGAGAAGCTCCCGGAAACACAGAGCCTAATACATTTATCAGTTTTTGGGCTAACCCCTTACACAGATGAAGTTCGTCCAGCAGACTCCATCTCTTATCTAGAGCTCCACATGCTTGGAGCAGCTGTGTGTTACCTAGTCATAACAAAATGAGGTAGCTCAATGTGTGTGGATGTTGTTATGTGGTGCCTAACTAAAACAATCATTCAGACATAAATCTAACACAAGATTAATACAAGAAAACAATTAGCATCAAGGTACACTTATCAGAATCAACACTGTCTTCTAACCTTGAAGCAAAGCAGGCTAGAGCAGACTTTGAATCTTACTAAATTGCATTACTAACACATTAAAGTCTAACACATTAATGTCTAATAATTATTTGACTAATTTATTAATTTCTAACATAACCTTGGTTAGGCGGCAGGCGGGGCTGATTTACAGACTGTACTTTGACAACACAGGGTGGAGAAGCTGGAATAACAACAGGAGGCTGTAGGCAGCAGAGGGTCATGGAGGGGGGTGTGTAGCTGAGAGACACCATGTCCTGTCCCACTGTCGCTGGGGTTATCAGGCTGGGGGGGATCTGAGTTAATGCAGCTTTAAAGTAAGAAGTTGGACATTATTCTGCAGAACCATGTGAAAAAATATGTTTGTACAGATGTGCATGATTTTGCTGCATGACCGTCTGAGCAGGACCTGACACTGACAACCACCCAGTAGTCCTGCTTTAAAATAGGCCTTTGATTATAGAGCAGTTTAAGGTGATAAAAATATAGTTTGACTATTTACACACAAATAGAGCATAAAAAGTGTGAAAGCTTGAGCTGGATTCTTCAGTTACCTCTACACAATGTTTAAACTTAATGAAACGTTCACAGGTAATTAGACTCCAGTGAAATCCCTGTATACGGCTCCGCACTTCACCTTTGTGTTTCCAGAATAAAGAGACAAACACAGGAGAGATATTATGACATGAAAGTTACAGTGGGCCTCTCTGTGAGTTGTGTCTGCTAGCAAGCAGTGTTGGCCTGGTCTTGACAAGCCCAGGTCCTGGTCTCTGTGAAGTCATGTGCGAGGACCTGAATTGGACCTGAGAGAAAAAATATCAGTCGAGTCACATAACAGTGCTCATTAAGAAGAAGGAGAAGAAGAAGCAGAATGAGGAACACATGTGAACATGACAGATCCAGGGTCAGATCAGGTCTGTGTCTGTGGATCTTCAGTCGGGTAAATCCAGTTCAGACAAGAGAGGCAGATTAAGGCAACCAGAGAAAATCCTGCAGATAAAAATACTGAAACCAGAGAAGAAGGAGAGGACAGGGGGTATCACATAATAGCAAACAGACATTAAAGAAGAAACAGAAAGATGTCTGATATCAGGGAAGTCCAGAGAGAAGCTAGTCATGCTTAAAGAAATGAGAGGAGAGCATGCGTCACAGAAGTCTTTTATGGGTGAGAACTCAGTTGGTGATTAGACATTTCAGATGAAGGATTGGAGGAAAGGACAGAAGTTTTTCAATACCTAGTATGCCAAGTTTGGACTCCCGTACTTAGGGTTTTGGACTTGGTAAGTTTGAACTTTAAGTACAAACTCACAAGAACAGGAGGACGCAGTCCATTCAGTGTACAATTGGAACAGTAGCTGTCTTGCTAACAAACTCTGAATGAGATTTAGCTGCCTGATAATTATAGTTAGCTGGTCCATCTGGAAGCATCAGAGCAAATTTTTAAATCTCCTGTGGAACCAGCTCCCAGTCTCAGTTCAGGAGGCGGACACCCTCTCTACCTTTAAGATTAGACTTAAGACTTTCCTTTTTGATAAAGCTTATAGTTAGGGTGGATCAGGTGACCCTGAGCCTTCCCTTAGTGGTAGTTAGGGAGGTTTCTGGAGGTTTCTTCCATTAAAGGGAGTTTTTCCTCCCTGCTGTCACCAAGTGCTGCTCAAGGGGGATTTGTTGGGTTTTTCGTCTATAATAATAATAATAATAATAATAATAGTAAAATCTAGACCTTCCTTTGTAAAGTGTCCTGAGATGACTTTTGTTGTGATTTGGCGCTATACAAATAACATTGAACTGAAAATTTAATTTAATCGGCATTACTCGATAAACTGATCACATATTCTCAATCTAAGTGGGAAAAAAATCTGAATGTTATAAAGCGGCATAATCCCATGTCAAAAATCATAACAGCTTTATGCCTGGCACAAACTTTGATAGCTGGCATGCAATGGATTCTGGGACATGTGGCTGCCCCAAGTCCACGCAAGTCAGCTCCCAAAGCATCCACAATAAAATGGTTCAAGACTTTGAATTGGAACAGTACTCAGGTTGTGACTGGTGATGTTTTACAAGTCCACAATTATGCAAGTACAGAGAAGTAGACATATTGGAAAATGTCCAACGTCTCATGTCTCTGGATGGGTCTGCGTGTCCCTCACCTGCATCTTTTCTTTGTGTCTTAATCCTGCCCACGTAAGATGTGAAGACAAAATGTGAGGAGAGAGGAATCAGGGAAACAGGATGTCAGAGGCATGAGACTGGACTGCAGGGTGAATTTACTGGATCCTCTCCATGTGCAATGCAGCTGTTTGTCCAGCAGAGGTCAGAGTGTCCTCAGGCCACCCCTCATCCTGCAGCCTGAAATTGAGCAGATGGCACCAGGAGGTCACAGAGCCAAAAACCAGCTGACCTCTGCTGTGTGAAGAACTGTCCCATCATACAACTGTGCAAAAACGAGAGAATTTCTCTTATTTGGGTTATTTTTAGTCTTGTTATTAAACTGCTCTGTTATCAAATACAGGTATTGCAATAAAAAGTACAATATTTGGTGGGGTGGCTGTGGCTCATGAGGTAGGGCAGTCGTCTCCTGACCAGCAAGTTGGTGGTTCGACTCCCGGTCTCCCCGCATGCCTAAGTGTCCCTGAGCAAGACACTGAACCCCAAATTGCTCCTGGTGGCTTGACTAGCGCCGGTGCATGGCAGCTTGTCGTCATCAGTGTGTGAATGTTGTGTGTGAATGGGTGAATGGTGTATCATCTCTGTAAAGCGCTTTGGCCAGTGCAACACACTGTGAGAAAGCGCTATATAAAATACAGTCCATTTACCATTTTACCAATATTTACCTCTGAAATGCAGTGAAGTACAAGTATGAAGTAGCAAAAAATGGAAATACTCAAGTAAGGCTGTCTTTAAGAAGAGTATGTTAGTAAATGTACCGAGTTACTGTTACAGCACTGCATTTCACCAGGTTGAACATGGAGCACAGTTTTTCCTCCCACCATCCTGGTGACTGCAGCTTTATCCCAGACACTGTGAACGGAGAGCGGGGCACATGGGGGGCAGGCCAGCTGTTTCCTGACTTTACGCTTTATGGACGAGAGATGTTGGACCGGTCCTTTAACCTGCTGCTGGATCTAGTTTCTTCTTCAGAGGGAAGACTGGGAGCAGCAGGGAATCTATTCTCAGATCAGCCTTCATCCTGCAGTGAACAGTATTCATGTCACCTCCACAGCACAGACTCCCTCCTCCTCTTCCTCATTCAGGCCTGATTGGGGGGGGAGTCTATGAGACAGTGAAAGCCTTGTCACCATGTTGGAGCCTGATGAAGTCTCTCCTAGCAACCAATACAAAGTCCATTCACTCAGAGAGGACGCTGTCCAACCTACCTTGAGTGTGACAGCCGAGAAACGCCGAGAAACACGGGGGGTGGGGGGTTAAGGAGGAGGAGGGGCTGAGATCATGTGAATCAGAAGAAAACATCAACTGGAGAAATCCTGCTGTTTTGTCCTGTAATCACTCTGCTAGAATGAGATTTGTACACAGCTAATAATAACAGCAGTCATGACGCTCTGGAGGAAATGGGCTGGATTCTCTTCAAAATGCTGTTGTGAAATCTTGACCACAGCATTGCACTTTGGGTCTGGCACTGACAAAGGCATCACCTTTATGTTCAGCTTTAATCAGCAGGACATGACTGACTGACACCTTTGGCCCTCAGGGCTACCGTAGCGCCGTGCTGAGCCTGTTTAGGACCACACACCTGGAGGCTCGACTCCACCTTACTCTCTGACACTGAGGACACTGCCACTAATCATTCTGACTCCACCTGACTGAATGGGACCTGACTCGACTTGGCTGGACGTTCCCTGACTGAACGGTAGTTATAGTGGCATGGTGCCTGTAGATTTCCAGATTTTAACTGTCTCCAGGCTCATGTCACTGCAGTGCTCATGATGAAACACATCCATGTTGGTAGATTTCAGTGTATTTATCCAACGCTCTGTTGTTTATTTCCTTTCTCATGTGCATCTCTTGCAGAGGGCGTACAGTTTGGACCACGAGCCCCCACTGAAACAGCAGTTTGCAAAGAATGGAAAGCAGCCAATTGGCAGAGGTGAGTTTGCCTCTCTTGGGTTAACGTCCACCCAGAGAACAATGGCGGTCTGTGGGAGTCTGACCTGTGGATTGGCTGTTCAGTGTGGGCCCGACTGTAGTAAGCCTGCTGAGGAGCCGCTGAACCCTCTGCTGCTTCCTGAGGCTTGAAAAGGTCAACTGCTAAGCACACACATTTAAAACATTAACTGAAATATGTCCAGCTTTGGTTCCAGCCTCCTGTTTTATTTGTGGATAAAATGTGGAACAGGGTCCAAAAATCTGGGTAAACCTGGCTAAAGTTTGCAGTTCTCTGAGGTGTAAAAGTAGTCACCTGGATCAAATGCACAGTGAATCTGATGCAGTGACCATGAATCATGTGACTCTAATGTCAGATGTGTGTGCAGTGATGAGAATGAAGACTATTCTAACATGATTCCACTAAAGTGAGGAGAAACTGTTCAGGTCAAGAAGCAGCAGCGTCCCCTCCTGAAACCGTCTCACTGGAGACACGTTGTCCTCTGGTCCAGACTATATCCTGGATGTGACCTGAGTCTAGCAGGAGTAATTGCAGCCTGATATCTGAAGATGATATTAACTTTACATTCACAGACAGCGGAGGGTTAAAACATGGTGTGATCATATGTTAACACAGCTTCATCCTTCATCCAAGTTTGATAAATAGTTTTTATTCTACTAAATAATGTTGCTTCTCTGCTAAAGAGCCTCAGAAGACATAAATCAGCAGGGCCTCCTGAGCTGACCTATGCTGAATGGTTCAACTTCCTCAGCAAATGTGCATTTAAAGACAAACAGTAACTAACACCAGTGAGTCTGGGGACGCTGGAGCCCTGAGCAGGTTCAGGACCCCTTAGTCCCACTTCAGTAATCCTGCCTCGTTTTCTCTCATGATTCATGGTGATGATTCAGTCTGATTCTCAGGCTAAACGTGTTTGTCCTGCACCCACGAAATATCACAGTCAGAACAGCTGAAATGATCTGAGCTCATTTCCAGAGGATGGGCCTGTTTGCCCCTGAGTTGTCAGCACCACCATCAGGTCACAGGACGTCCTACACTCAACTCTATCAGTGCAAACCCATGGAGCATGGAGTGAAGCAGACGGCAGCGTGGGAAACTGCTGAGAGGAGGAGGAGGAGGAGGGGAACAGTGAGGATCATGTGACTGCTGTTTTACACTCTGCTTGATTCAGCTGAGGACGAGGACTCAGTGAAACACATGAGGATCACTGAGACAAGTTCCGATGTACCAGATGGATCTGAAGAGGATCAGCAGCCCACCACAGCCCAAGGAGGGGATGGTGAAGTCTGGTAAGAACTCTGGTCTCTGGACTCTGGTCCTGGATTTATTTTTGTGAGCTCAGACTGTAGCTGAATGACTG
>NW_018128001.1:1944128-1982326 GCF_001952655.1 Monopterus albus
GGTTTTGTTTGTCTCTGGACTGACCCTGCTCATCTGGGCAGCAGCAGCAGGTTTTAGCTGAATGTGTACATTGACAGTCTGTATGCTGATCAGAGAGCACTGCAACAGAAACTCATAGAGACTAGAAAGTAATGGTTCTCTGTTCACATACTGCACATTATTATCTGCTTCCTAAGACAAGTAGCTTTGAACATGTTCCTGAAAATGGTGTAGCTTAGTGCTTCTGCAGGTTTTCTGTTGGACTCAGTCTGTTTTTGGTGAATATGTGGACATAATATGTGACATGCAGGGTGTTATATGAACAAACACTACTTTTACTTTGTTGTGCTGTTATAATTTTTATTTCATGAGTAATTGTTCTGCTCAGTGCATTAAACAAGTGCATGAGTGGATTTTGTGGATGAGGTGAGAAGATGGTGTGACTGCTGGAAGAGAAACTGGGTCTGAGTGGGAGTTTACACCAACGTACCACTGAGACTGTGGAGTGATAGAAGATGCATCATCAGAAGACTTAAAGGGCTGTGGAGTCATGCAGACTTGGTGTTTTAGACCTGGTTGGTTCTGATATTCTCTGGTGTTTCAGAGTTCAAAATGTAACAGAAGGAAAGAGTCTGAAAATTGTTCTCAGAGGTAATGAGCCGGATTTTTTAAATTGAACATCATATTTACAGACATAAAAGGCAGTGAAACCTGTCTACAGAACCCACAAAGGACTGAGCAACAAAACATACACAGAATAATATTTGAACAAAACAAACATAAATAAATCAATTGAAATAAAAATTTAAGAAATAAAAAAAGTATATAACCAGGGGATCACAGTAAATTATACTGACTGATTGCAGATAAAAGACTCCTTTACTACTCATGCAACCCAGGGATTTTCAGTGTGGATATTTCATAGCTAAATGCAGCTAAACAAGGTTGCCTTTTACTCCATTTACATTTACGAATATAATATTTTGCCAAAATGATAAAATTATTGACCAAGAATTCAGAGATACACCAAACTTGTTGTCTTCTATAGCAAAAGGTGCTAAGAAATCAATTTTGGACCACAGCCTGTCATTTACACATACCCAAAAGTTAAATGTAAATAAAATGCAGAAATTGTTCCAGATTGGCATATTGTGTGGAGAAAGGTTATGCTTGAACACCAGTTTCCAGTATTGGAGAACTTGTCGATAGAAGGCAGATAAACAAGGGCAACTTACTGAGTTCAAAATCACAACTTAAAAGAAATTTAATTCCCACAACTTTTTAAAAAACACATTTGGAATCTCATGTCAAATTGAATCTCTGTGCTTCATAAAGCCTTGCAACCATTTTATTTTAATCATCCCATTCATGATATCAAAGTCAGTAACTTTCTGTCCCCCCTTTTTTATGGCATTTTAACATGTTATTTGTCCTGATATAACAGCACTTATTTCTCCAAATAAAGTTCAGGTTAACTTGGTTTATCATCTTTAGCATTCTAGATTAAATAGCTAATGAGTATGCTGGATAAGCAAGCCTGGATAAACTTTGTCTTTGTACGTACAACGATTGGTCCCTCTGCAGCCAGCTGCTCAGTAGTGATTGACCTTTGTCAATACTTTTTCCAAAGTTGCACCTTTCCCTAAATTCCTCACTTTTTCCAATATTGAGTCCTAGATATTTAATTTCTTTTGTAACAGGGATACCATATAATGATGCTGAGGGATGACCATGTATTGCCACTAATTCACATTTGTTAACATTTAAGGTTAACCCTGAAGCTTTGGAGAACAAAACAATCAAGTTATGAGCCAAAGGGATTTATGATTTATTTTTAGTGTGTGTGTAACATACTAGGTCAAATAAAGTTGAACTACAAATATCAACTACTTAGTTATCACTTGTAAAATTTATAATAAGAGAGTTGCAGTATGAATTTGGATACCTAGATGGCCACCTGTCAAACCACTTGTCTGGTGACAGATTAAAATCTCCACCAACCAATACATATTTAGTGGGGTATGTAGATTTTAAGTCTGCAATTACCTCTGTTCATTTCAACAGAAGTTCTTTGTTTTCTTTTACGGCACTATATCCATATACTGACCATAACAAAGAATGAATTATCAATGTCCATCGCTACACCTAACCAATGCCCTTCTGTATCTGCAACATGTTAAACAAGTTTACCAGGAAAATTATTAAAACAGATGGCCACGCCTCCTGAGCAACTGGTCCCACGACTAAATAGCATCAGGTCTCCCCACTGAGTCTTCCAAAAGGACGAGTCTGAGCTGCATGAGTCAGTGCCTTGAAGAAAATAGCAGTGTGACTTCTGTCCCTTACAAAACATAAATACAGCTTTCCTCTTAATACTGCAAGCAGGATTATTGTGTGGGATCTGATCAATAGCTGCACAGCTGGACCTGTAGTTTGACCTGAGTATTTATGTAAGAGTTCAGACTTCAACCTGCCTGTTTGAACAGCTGTCACTTCAGCGTGTGATTAATCATACAGTCTGCGAAACAAAACGTACTGTTTATTCTGTTTGAAGCTGAAGAAAAAAAACGTGGCTTGACCAGTAGGTTTTCATTTAGCTTCAGTCAATAGGCAGGAGGAGTTACTGGTGTTGATACTGTTGTTTTTCTGAGCTCACACGGCCAGATCATAACAAGGACTTTGATATAAAGACGTAAAAAAACACTTATATTAGTTTGTCTAGTGGGTTGTTAGGTATGACAGAAGATTCAGATCCTGGGGTCACACGAGGAGGAGGAGGACGAGCCTTTAGCCTTCCCTCGAGTCATTACAAAGTTTCTTATTTAAGATACTCGGAGCACCGTGCAGCAGCAGATTTGATCTGATTTAATCACGTCAGTGTCTTTTATTTCCTCAGGATGGGCGAATAATAAAGAAAAAATATTATCTGTGTAACTGGAGCTGAGCTGGAGTCAGACAGTCTTCCTCTGCAGAGTTTTCAGACTGAAGCAGAAATTGGTTTGTAACCAGATAACGGGCACTCACTGAGACATCGATAAACTATGGCAGGTTTTAGTTTGCACGTCCTGTCTCAAATCAATAGGAAACCACCCAGTATCCCAAAGTCCATCCAGGCTCGCTGCATCAGACTCAGCTGACGGCCTGATGGTCACCAAACTGTCCTGGTGAGCTCGGAGCTCCAACGGCGTCCACGTGTCTCAGGTAGTGACTGATCAGCTGAGCCTTACTGGTTTTCAGTAGAGCAGTTGTGAGGTTCAAGTCTGGCCATTGCCATCTTGGCAACCCTTGACTCCACCTGCTAGGTCAAATCTACAAATGGGCAAAGAGGCGGAGCGTGAGTGGAGCCCTGTAGACAGCTAGCGGCCAACTACCTATGGAGGGACCATCCCGCCTGTCACTCAAAGCGACCACACCCTTAATTAATGTGCAGCTTTTAGTCTCAGTATAATTTAAACAGGTGAGAAGCCACCCTAAAATGTCCCCAACAACCGTAAGAACTCTGAACTCTGCCTCTTTATGTCTGATCCGAGTACATGACAGTGGCACACCTCACTGTTTACAATCCAACATGAATGTCATTTATTATGTGACTTTACGTTTCACTGAGTCCTGAGTGTTTTTGATTTTTCATGCTGCACAGAAACTAATCCTTCCCATTGTGGCCTTTAAAGTTAAGATATAAAACAGAAGACGTCAGAGGACGATCAGAATAGTAGACTGTGAATTCACTAATCAACTAATTAATTGTGTCAGATGATGCAGTGCTCTGCAACCTTACCTTTTGTGGCTCAGGAGGTAGAGCAGGTTGATTCCTGGCTTGTCCAGATCAAGAAACCGAACCCCGAGTTGCTCCCGGTGATAACACCGGTGTGTGAATGTGTGAGCGTTTGGGAGTGCAAATGGATGAATGGCCAAGTAGTGTGAAAGTGCTTTGAGTGAGCTGCATTGCATAGAAAAGCGCTTTAAGAGTAAAAGACCATTTACCAGGTCAGTTGTCAGTATCAGTGCGACATCAGACTGTAGAGACACAGCAGAGGAGTGTAGTGGGTTAGGGTTAGCTGTCCTGACCTGAACCCTGTCAGCACCTCTGAGATGACCTGGGCTCTGAATGGGAAAAAATCCCATTCAACATCTGCTGAACAGACTGAAAGAGCAGTGGAGGCTGTCCACATACTTTTGGCCACATCCTTGTGTTTCTGACTCCGTCTGGAATCTGGACCTCATTTCATTTTTCTGAAATATGAAGCAGCAGTGGATGTTGGTCTCTGGTTGCATTGGAGAAAGAGGTCATTGTGTGAAGTGTACTGTAGACATCTGATCTGTGTCTCCCAGAATATCTGAGGGCTCAGGTCACATGTTAATCTGGTCTTTCTGTTTCCAGACCAACAAGGACCATGGACCAGGACTCACTGTAAAACCCGGAGAGGTGGACGTCTATGTATAATATATATGTCCAGTTTCATCCTGACAAACAGCATGACCTCTGACATCACCTTCATTCATGTCTAAAATGCTGCTAGCGCTCCCTGCAGGCTGCACTCTTCATTACATTCCCACTATTGTGTAATTTGTCTGTTGTTAGTGAGACGTTATCCTGTTGGTGGCGCTAGAGGAAAGATCATGCTGTGATTTCAGATTTCATCATTACCTGTTGTTGTCTCTGTCCTCTTGTCTGCAGCCTCAGCTTATGCAGATTTGCAGCAGCACTGGTCTGAGAGCATCCACAGGAAACCATCCCCAGTGTCCAGCTATGTCTCCCAGCCCGACTACATGGGAGACGAGGACGAGGACCTCATCAAACCCAAGAAACTGGTGAATCCTGTGAAAGCTTCAAAAAGTCACCAAGAGCTTCACCGAGAACTGCTGAGCAGCTACAGGCGGTAAGAGGCGACTATGTGAGGACATGTGGTGGGAGACAGTTTGATACCATTAGAAAAGTTTGAAAGTGAGAACAGTTTTTGAGAAGTAGGAATTTTTTCTGAAAGTCAGCTTTCTTTCTTAATAGTAAAGTGTGGCGATGTGCTGAAAATGAAAGTAGGGTATTTTAGCAAAATACAGGCTTTTATTTTTTAGTCTGAAGGTACATTTTTTAAAGTTTTGTTTGTTTGAGATCATCCTGTAAAAAATGACCCCTTGAGTTGTCTGTGCAGCAGGTTGTTAGACCAACAGTAACAAGTTATATGGCGACTGCCACTAATCATGGTAATTATGACATGAGCAGGAGGAAGTCGGCTGATGTAGCACATACAGTAGGGTACATCCCAGTTCTCCATTTAACCGTTCCTCACCCCTCGTTCAGTCTGGAAGGCATTCTGGTCTGCCATCTTGAAAGACATCCCGGGCTCTTTTTACTGCTCTGAGGAGTGAGGAGGCTTCTGGAGGAGCCACAAGCTCATCCAACTGACACACTCTTTATTGGAACTTGGCTGGCAATTGGGTGCTTCAGATGAAGGATCAAGGGAACTCAATTAATCAATCACTATTTATCTATATAGCACTTAAATGCAACTAAAAGTCAACCAACGTGATTTACACACAATAACACAAATTAAAAGCATGAAACACACAATGTATTAGAAAGTTCAAGGATGTCTCGGGTCCCTAAAATGTGATTCCTCACATCTTATGTGGGCGGGACTAAGACACAAGTGAGGCAAATGTGGAGGCAATTACTGTAAGGGATTGAGGTTTACCCATAGAGCCACTATGTCTGGCTGGCCTGGGTGGGTGGGTCAGAACACACAGGACTTTCCCCCAGAAGGCCGGTGTTTCATACCTGTGTGAAATGCAGTTTTTTTAAGTCTATGGCAGTTCCACAACCATGACCTCGTGTTTATTGTAGCTGTAGTGAGGAAGGAGATTTTAGCCCAAACCAGGATGTTTCTCTTTTGTTCCTACATCTGAGTTGTTAGTGTGCGTAAACCAAATGAAATGGTGACTGTTCTATCATCGTAACTGTGTGTTTACGACAGTTTCCATGACAGAGGTCCAGTACGCTTGCTGGTGGTATGTATGCCGTGGTAATGTTGGCACAGTTCACCACAGGAGTGCTGTTTTAAGAGATGCTGCTGCGGGTAGAGACAGACCACCTGCATTGGTCGGTTAGGTTGTAGGCCTGGATGGGTGTGGCCACAGAGGATATTTTCTGGGACACGAAAACATTTTAAAAAACAACAACATTTCCTCTTGCTCTGAAACTGGGGATACCGCTTAGGAGTTGAAGTCGTGTTTCAGAAGTGGAAAGTGATGACATGTTTATGGACAAACACGCTGTAACCAAGCATGTCTCCATAACAATGAGCAGAAAGCAGAAAGTCTTCCCTGAGAACCTGCCGTCCGCTCTGACTGCACATCAGGACTCTGTGAGCAGATGGTCCAGGTGGCTCCCTGTTATGAAAATTCTGTTATTAAATATGATTTATGTTATTTAATGTGTTTTAAACTTTCAGAACAGAGCCATGTGAGAAACTGGCTGTGTAGGCCTGAGGGATGTTTTCTATCTTTCATGTGAAACTCTCTGTGCTGTGATAAACTCGACTACAGAATGTTCCAGATGAAGCGAGACACAACCGTCAACTGTAGGATAAGCATATGTCCCAGTATTATTAGCGTCTAAGTCATGTTATCTGTCTAACTACAAGTAAAGTAAATTACTTAAAAAGATTCCAGTGACTTTGTTGCTTCATTAAAAATTCTTTTGACACTCCCGTCTGACCAGTCAGAGCAGCATTTTCTTCCATGACATGAAGAAAACCGGGTGTTGCTGCTCATCTCTGAGTCTGTGTAAGTCTGAAGAAATGAGCAGACGCTGCTGAGCAACAGGCCTGCTTTGCCGAGGATGCTGGGAAAGTTTTCAGCCCATTCACTCCCACTGAGCTGTAACACTGAGACTGACTTTTCTCTGTAGTTGTATCATTCAGGAGCGACACTGAGGCTGCTGCTTAAATCCACTGAAACTTGATTAAAGTCTGAAGAGGTAGCAATACCCAGAATAATACAAGCGAAATACTCCAGATGCACTAATAAAGTTAGACAGGTATATGTATAATTCAAATTCTCAGCCCTACAAAAAGAACACACTGATGTCAGATATTAAATGAACAAACACCACGTGTCTTTGTGTGGGTTTGTGTGTACTAAATGTGATTTACATGTGAAATTTCTGAAACATTTTTAGTGCTTATCTCTGTATGATAGCTCAGATGTGAAATGCAGTTCCAGGTGTACAAGCTGACAGGTCATTATTTTGTGAGGGTCTATATCTTATAATGTGTAAAGACAGAGTTGTGTTACTGAAATCATCATTGGAGACATATTTGTTCACTGACTGTGTAGCTAGAACAGACTGCCCTCTGCTGGACTGGACACAGGCACACACGTCACTCTTGTTTCACTCAAACACACTTTATAAACACACACACACCCTGGAGACATACAACACAAACAACAAGAGCTGCTGTGTGTATTTATGTTGTATGTATTTGGACAGGAGCGGGGGCAGTGTGGAGGTGAAGCCGGAGCTGCAGAGGGTCCTGGAGACGAGGAAACGAGATCAGCTGATCCAACAGAGGAAACAGGAAGACGAAGCTCGGAGGAAGATTTCTCCTCTGGAGGCCGAGCTGCTCAAGAGACACAAGAAACTGGATGAGGTAGCCCACCAGTGAATGTAGATCTTTTAAAGTAGCTGATATAAAGTACGTAATGTCACATTAACAGCAAACACACAGTCCAGTCAGTGGATTCTTCACCTGGAGAAAGTTGTTTAAGTTAAGTTAAGACCCGCTGTTGCTAGCTGGGCTAAAAGCTGAACGAAGTGGGCTTGTCCTGATGAGCCACGACGAGTTGCAGTGACGTCAGCCAGCGTTGGGCATAGCTTCAGATGTTAATGTTTTGCTGTGAACATGTCAGTGCTTTACAACAGCAGTAGTTGGGGCCACCACGTCATCCAGAGGACCAGAGAAATCTGAGACAAAACAGAGAGTAACTGACACAAGAGAGCCCGTCTGTAGTTGGCAGACCTGCACCACAGTGGTTCAGTGATCACTGCACATTGGTGGCTCTGCAGCTGTCCTCCAACAATGACAGTACAGTTACATCTGATCCAACAGATGCACGCTACTAGCTGGAAACACTGGACCTGATTCACATGCGGCTTTGGTTTCAAGACGAGACATGAACCAGCGTCACTGATGTTACGAGCCAGCCGTGTCATGCTTTCTCTCACATCTGTGTCTGTCTTTGCCTTTCAGCTGGAGAAGCAACAGGAGAAGGATCAGGGCGAAAACCTGAAGGCTCCAGAGTTTGTCAGAGTGAAGGAGAATTTAAGACGGACGTCTTTTCATAGTAAGGAGGAGAAGGAGGTGTAGAGACAGAGCTGCTGTCCTCTACAATACTGCCCACATTTGCAGGACAAAACACTGAGGACACACAGAGGAAATACTGGGGGAAGACTGAGGACACAGAGGAAACACTGGGGACAGACTGAGGATATACTACAAACAGACTGAAGACACTGAGGAAACACTGGGGACATGCAGAGGAAACACGGAGGACAGGATGAGGAGACACTGAAGAAACACTGAGGACACAAAGAGAAAACACTGGGGACAGACTGAGGATATACTACAAACAGACTGAAGACACTGAGGAAACACTGGGGACATGCAGAGGAAACACGGAGGACAGGATGAGGAGACACTGAAGAAACACTGAGGACACAAAGAGAAAACACTGGGGACAGACTGAGGATATACTACAAACAGACTGAAGACACTGAGGAAACACTGGGGACATGCAGAGGAAACACGGAGGACAGGATGAGGAGACACTGAAGAAACACTGAGGACACAAAGAGAAAACACTGGGGACAGACTGAGGATATACTACAAACAGACTGAAGACACTGAGGAAACACTGGGGACATGCAGAGGAAACACGGAGGACAGGATGAGGAGACACTGAAGAAACACTGAGGACACAAAGAGAAAACACTGGGGACAGACTGAGAACACACAGAGGAAACACTGAGGAGAGACTGAGGATACACAGAGGAAACACTGAGGAGAGACTGAGGACACAGAGGAGGACAGATTTTGTAACACTGTGGACACACTGAGGACACACCGAGGAGACACATAGGAGACACTGTGGACACAATGAGGATACACAAAGGACACAGAAAAGAAATAATCATTTTCTCAACTGATAACGATTCTGTAGCCTAAATATTCTTAACCTACAAGGTTCATGTCTCATAGTTACAGAAAAGAACTGATAATAATGATCAATAAAACAATCAATGATAATTAAAAACTATCCTTGCATGGATGTGTAGATAAGAGAAAAGACTTCATGACTACGAGGCATGAAGTGTCTCTGACTCTGGAGCTCAGCGGTTGCGTTCACATGAGATCAGCTCCTGACCACACACGGGACTTCTCTGACTGTAGAAAAGAGGGTTCCTCTTTACCACAGAACAAAGCGGATCTCGTTTTTCCTAATTACTGTAAATACTTCATTCATTTCAACAATGCACTGAAAAGATGCCACCTGACCTGGACTTGGGCCAACGGCTCGGACTGGTGGAGGCCACCGTACATGAGACCCTTTAATGACTGATAACCTTTATTTAACCAGGAAATAATTTGCCCCATGGAGACCCATGGAGACCCATGGCGTCCTGACGAACAAGCCTGACAACAAACCAAACTTGTGCCTAAATCTCATGCTTGTCTGAAGGTTGCATGGCAGATGCATGGACAGGTCAGTAACCCAGGACTGGCATGTTTCTAACAGGCCGGGGCCATGTGTACGGGAACACGCGGCCTTTGGCCTCAGTATGATGGGAAATAATTTAAATTGTATTAGAAATATGGTCTGTCTTGAAGCCTTACATTCAGTCCATGATTTATGTTTGAGAACCAGTGAAATCTTTGTGAATTTTGAATCATAGCGCACTTTAGACCATGTAAATAATTGTCTGTCTTTTAAAGCAACTGTTGAGACTTCGACTCAGTGAAATGTGTTGGGGACAAATAAAGGACTAACCCTGCTACTGTTCTGCTTCATTATTCATAAAAACACTATTTTAGATTTAATACGGAAGCATGTTCTTTTATTTTCTTTTGTGACTGTAGTATCACTTGGTCCCTGCCAGAGTCACGTATAAACTGAACACAATAAACATGCACTAATTGAAAATGAGTCTGGCTCAAGGTGACCAAATTTTCAGGTGCTGCCCTTTGACATATTCTGATCCTAATCCTTTCTTTATCTGTGTGGAGCAGACTCATTAAACTGAGAGCTAAGGAGGGAGAGGTGCAGACGCCCCCAGAGATGTTTCAACATAAAAATACTCAGGCAGAGTAATAATTTGTTTTTGATGTTTTTTCACAAAACCCAAAGTCTGTAAATGTTTGGTGCCACTCACCCAGGGGCCAGAGGTAAAGATGATTAAAATCAAAGAAGCAAATAATAAAAAGAAAGCTAAGAATTCTTCACATATCTTCTCCTCATCCAGCAGAAATCCAGATGCCTGTAACAGAAACAGCTGGATAAAACCAGATGTTTCCCCTGTCACACTATGTTTCAGACGGGACCCTGATGGGACTGACTGACTGTGAGGTCATCAGTGCTGCAGGTATGTCCTGGTGTTTCCTCAGAACGACCCATGTTCCAGTAACATCTCTGGATACTGGATCATAGTGACTAATTACTGTGTCCATCACTTTAATGCTGCAGCTGGTAAAGGTGGAGCTGATGGTAACTACCTTATATACTTATACTGGGAAGTACTTTCCATCCTACTGGGTAGCTGGTGGATTTCCTACTGGGATCAATAAAGTCTGATGGTTCTACTAGGTTTGGTTTGATTCATCTGATTCTGGACCTGAAGTTATCAGGTACATGTAGTGTAGTAAAAAGTACACGGTTTGTCTCTGACATGGAGTCACGGGATGAAGGAGCAGGACATGGAAGCACTCAAGTAAAATACAGACAATACAAACGGGAGAGTGAGTGTACTGCCTTTGCAGCAGTAATGACATGTTCTGTCCACCAGGTGTCACTGGCTGACGTCAAGTGACATTACTGGATCAGCGCGCTACCGGAAGTTCTTTCACATCAACAAATTTTTAAGTAGGCTGATAAAATTATCAAATAAGCAGGCCTACTTAATTAATACCTGTACACCTGAGTTATTACAAACAGAACAATTTAGCTGCCGGTCGTGAAAAATAAGAATAAATATGAAGAATAAAATATTTTGTGATACTTGGATAAATATTGCATTTCATTTTGAAAAATGTCTTAATTTAAAAAATGTATTTGATTTTGGAATTAAAACATTTATTGATTAAAAAAAACATCTCTGATGTTCACTATTTGACTGAACTGAAAGTTTCATCATTAACAATCTCACACTGATCCTGTTTGTCTTTTTTTATCTTTTCACTTTTTCTCCTTTAAATGTTTTATTGTATTATGTAATGCACTTTACCTTTCTCTCTTGTATATAATCGTGCTAATGAAATAAACTTGCTTATCTACCTCTGTTTGTAGTTTAGTCTGTCCACCCCCCATCGTTTATACCACCACTTATCTTCTAGAGGAACAGGGAGTGGGGCTGGGGCATAGGAGGTGTTTCGGGTGGAGCCAGTCCCAACCGACGTTGGGTGAGAGGCGGGGTACACATGTACACAGGGTTGTTTTAGTTTAATTCAATTCCATTTTGATTAGTTGATTTGATCTCATCATTTTAGTTAATTCCGATGGCCCACGTATACACTGTACTTTAATGAAACCTCTATCGGCGGATGAAGGTCGTGACATGCTGCTGTAGCACAGAAATTTCCCCACTGTGGGATCAATAAAGTACCTACCCTACCCTGCCCAATTGAAATCTCTGGGCCTTAGTTCCGAGTTTTTGGACTTGTGGTTTTATTGTGAAATGTGCCGGAAAATGTACGTGTGCGCAGCCTCTGACTTGACGCCGGTGCAGCTGCCGCGGAGCCACTGACGCACAGTCGAAATTGTCGCCTGCGACTGGGACCCGGCGCTGCAACCGCCTCGCACCGCGGATCATTGTTTACCCCGTATAGAGAGGCGGACACAGCGGAGCCGCCGACGCGGTTCCATCGTCTGAATGTGAGGAATAACGTCTGAATTGGACAGGAGACGGTTCTTCCGTCGAACAAACCGAGCGGGAGTCGAGCGCTCAGGGGATCGATGTGATTTTTGGCAGAAAAGTCAACCGCTTTAAAATGGCAACCGCCGCCCGCTCTCGGGGCCTGTAGACCGAGAGTCAGGTAAGACCCGAACCCTAATGCTGAAACACTGCTGGCTGCGGTAGTACCGGGTTCCGACGCGGTTTCTCCACGCAGAGGGAGAAGTTGCAGTCGGTTCCCTTGCTATAGGACTGCGCTGCGAAAAGGTCACGCCAAACTCCATTAAAATTTCTGACAATAAATATATCCCGCCCACTGGCAAACTTTGGTTTCTGCTCCAATGTGAGAGATGATTGGTTGCAAATCGGTTCGGTCCACAGGTGAAGTCGGCCCGCATCCAGTCCGCCTAAATGCAGCTGATTGCAGCAGGCTTTAGTTAATCTTTTAGAAGCGGTTCGGCTGCTCGACACCGCATCATCGTGGCAGGCTGTGGGTGGAAAACACCCCGGCAGATGCACAAACCGTAGCGATATATGAAGTTTTCAGTGTTTGAAAAGTAAGTACGGGTTGTTAAAATGGTTGTGTTCCTGTGTGAAGAACAGCACCGCCGCTTAAATTACACGTTTGTCCGGAGCGGATGTTGGCAGTGAACAAGACCACGTTAAAGTGCCAAATTTCTGAATCCAGTTCGGCTGGATTGTGTGGCCACTGGGTAGCAGCTGCAGCAGGGGCAGCTGTCAGAAGAATGTTTTGGCACATTTCCTCTAATACAGTTCTCCCATTTACTTTGTGACCAGTGACGTTTGTCACCAGTTTGTGCCTCTGCTTCATAAAGTTTTTATTCCCCAAGTAAAGTGTAAATATTCCGTTTAATGTCCTTCATACACGGCCACATCCATTATATTTATCAAATACTAAAAACTACATATCACGTCAGCTTGTGTTTGTGCCGGGGTTTTTGAAAGCAACAACAAACCAGCTAAAACTAGCAATAAAAATGCTCCGTGACCTTTCACATTTTAGCGTCATGTTCTATGACGTCATGTACACCTGTCTCACCGGTGCATGTCCTAGCTTGGTTTTTTGATTGTCGTGGGATGTCTTAAGACTTATTCAAATGTTTTGGCTGCCAAGTGCTTGCTCAAGAGGCATTTGTTGGTTTTTCCTATTTTGATACAACCACTAATAGTAATGATAAGGTATAGAGCTTAAAGTTCTCCGATTGTTTTGATTTGGCCCTGTACAAATATAATTGATTTAAATTAAATTTTCAGGTAAACAATTTGTGAGCAACTTCAAGATGATGTTATGAAATCGTTTCAGAAGGTGTGGTGTTAAATACAGGTAAATCAAGTTTATACAAAGGTGAATGTTGAAGTGTTTCATGTCGGCGTGTTCACATTTCACCGAGTTTGGATTGTGAGGAGGACGAGGACCAGTTTCCCTCTAATTGCCAAGTGCTGCTCCTTTGTTGGGTTTTCGTTATAATACTGTAAGGTCTAGACCTGAATGTGTAAAGTGCCCCGAGACTACTGTGAACTGGAGCTATACAAATGAATTGAAATGAAAGGAACACTGCAATTTAACAAAATTAGATAATTACCCTTAAAATATGAACAACCTAATTACACGAAGTTTGGCTAGCTCTGTTGAACTCAGCTGAGCTGATAGAGCCTGCTGCAGAGGCCATCACTTTGCGTCTTCAGACACACACCTTCCACACTGCTTATCCTGAATAGGGTTGTTGGAGCCAATCCCAGCTGACATTGGACGAGAGGCGGGGTCCACCCTAGACAGGTCGCCAGTCTGTCACAGGGCTGACATGTAGACAAACTTGATTCTAGGGGCAATTTAGAGAACCCACCCAGGCACAGGGAGAACATGCAGAGTCTGCACAGAAAGGCCCCGGGATGGCCAGGGCACAAAACTGGAACCTTCTTGCTGTGAGGCCACAGCGCCAACCGCCGCTCCACTGTGCTACATCAGACAAACTCACACCCGTCAGCTCCCAGGTAACAAGGTGCATTGAGTATGTCTCAGTTGTCCTTCATCCACCACATCATTTCTTCTTTTATCAGAGCCACAGCAGTTATTGGGATTTTAAGTGGCCTTACTTTAAATTAAGGGAATTCACTCTCTGTCAAACGGGTTACGCTTACTGATCTGTCAAACTGATGGGCGACCTTTTTTTTGTGATTTTTTTTTTGTTGTTGTCATTATTAAAAGAAGTTCCGTCAATGACCGAAATGATTCGGTTAATGTAATCTCTGCATTGTTATCATTGAATCTTTAATTGAACTGTTATTGAATCAAATCGTACACGAATGGAGAAAAGGTCACACAGTCCTGTCCCTACTAATTACAAACAAACTGTGCTGTGTGTAAGAGGTGCAGTAGGGCAACAGTGGCTCAGGAGGTAGAGCGGGTTGTCCCCTCACTGGAAGGTTGCCAGTTCAATTCCATATGTCAAAGTGTCCTGGAGCAAGACACCAAAGCCGCAGGTGCTCTCAGTGATGTCACTGGTGTGTGAGTGAGTGGGCAAATAGTGTGTGTAAGACCAATACCACAGTACTGTCCTGCCCCCCACCATGGAGCCCAAAGCTCAGGGAGTTTACTCACCTAGCAGGACTGTGTAATCAGATACTTTAGCTGCTCTCCTGCCCCGTAGATCCACAGCTATATAATGTTTGCACATAACACAGCTCATTACAGCTGAATGCAATGTAACTGTTTCACTGGCTACATTTACAAGGAAGTATTAAAATATTCTGTGGAGTGAAGGAAAAATAAATCAGGCATGAGCACATATTTGTTTTATTTTTGGAAGAAGTTAAGTCCCTGTTGCCTTTTCTGCTGCACGCTTGCTCATGCCCTCGCAGTTCTGGGATGGTGGTCCCACCCCCACTTTTTGAGTCCGGGGGCTTCAGACCCGGGCCGCGTGAAAGACTTGACAGCAGCTCGTTGTTCTCCGCTGCCCCTCTGATTGAAAGAATTTCACTCTGTCTGCGGGGGCCTGGGGGACTGGGACATGCCGAGCGCTCTCTCTAGGTCCTGATGAGTTTATGTGACGTCTGATGTGTTTGTAGGTGGAATCGAGTCGCCTCAGCCACGGCGTCCACAGTAACAGTTTCCAGGTACAACTTGAAAGATCAAATCTCATTTTGTTTTCAGTCTTATGGATGATTTGAACTAGAGACTAGAAGATGACTAGAAGACTAGAAACTAGAAGATGATTCAAAAATTGTTTTCTCTGTTGAAACTACATTAACATGTCCACGACCAGCAGCAGCAGGGAGGCGCTCGTCTTCTTCCTCACTGTGAGTTTGCTGTGGTTTTGGATTTGGGATGAGGTCTGACATGTGAACCTGACCCATCTACAGCACCGCGGTCTGTTAGATGTCACTGGTGTAAAATGACTGATGACCTCTCTAACACCTGCTGCTGTTATCCAGCTGTCTGCCTGTCGATGCTCACACCTGCAGAAGTCTGGAGGAAGCAGCAAGCACTCACGCTCCTGTCGGGGCTCCAGACAGTAATTCACTCATTGCTAGTGGGGGTCATGAGGTCATCAGGCAAACACAGCGTTGTCAGTGAAACAGCGTGAACACACTTTAGTGTCTTCTACCTCTTGTCACCTGGCGCGCAGGGAGACAGACACACGGCCGAGAGAATCACTGTGTTACAACAAAGTCGGCGTAAATCAGGTCTGACAGCAGCTGTGTGATCAAACTGATGGATCACACAGTTGGTTTCTCTGCTAATTATGTGACCTATTCACCTGTCAGTCATTTTTAATAGATTAATTAAAATGTGATGTCTTCAGATGTCTCGTTTTGTTGGACAGATTCAGCTCACTGAGAGAAACAGAATCATCACGTCCAAGCAGCTCGGACTTTTTTGTGTGTTTTTGCTTGAAAATTCACTATTTCCTTGCTGATCGACTGATCGATTTAGCTCTATGTGAAATCTGGAATCAATATTTGCAGCATTCTATAGTTGGCTCAAATCCTGCGCCAGTTTCTACTGGCTGTTTCAAGCCAGCAAGACCAGTACTCTGCCCACTCTGGTGCCTGTGTGTTAAACTGGCACGCAGCTAGGTTGTGGTGGTTTTAATTCCCCTCTGTGGGGGCGCACGTGGTGACATGGGGGAGGGTGATGACCCCTGAGTGTTTGGAATGAAGATGGTGGAGCCAGGCCATCAGACTTTAGTCTGCTCAGTCGGATCACTGTCATTTTACTGTGTTGTTGTCAGTAACAACAGTTTGTCTGAAGAAAGATTGTGCGGGGGCCACACTTCACCGTCTGACGCTCTTAGTCATGTCGGAGATGTTTCTCCTCCTGATGAGGATGCAATGAAACACTCAGGCTGTGTCCACATCTCAGGCCTTAACGCTCAGCTCTGACCTTGTTCCGTGTGTATCGATGCCATGCATCCGGCTCCGGTGTGAACACCACTGAGTCCCTAAACTGCCACACATGCACAGATGTAGCTGAAATGTGAGCCACATGCACACAAGAATAACAACCAGGTGGTGTGTGTGATGGTCAAACGGCCCAGTTTCCTCCCAGACTGCTGGGTTTCGATATGTTCCTCCCAGTTTGGCCTGATCAGAAGCTTCTCCATAAACATCCACTGACCCCGTCGCTGTCCCTAACACCTAAACCTATCCTCCATGTTTATTGTATTTGAAGGCCACAATTTGCCAACTCCTGGACACAGGGACAAAGCTCAGCCTCTCTAAGGTGGCATATTTGAAATCTATTAAAGTTTCAAACATTGCTTTTCAGGCGGAGATATTCACCCAGTAATTGACTACCGTGAACCTGCAAACAGAGTTCTCTGCAGACCTCCCTCTTACATGTTGTTAATTCAGGTCAAGACCCAAATCCTCCTAAATCACTACCAATCTGCAGTTATAGGCAGCTTCCTCCTTAGACCTACAGACATCACAATACTAGGAAACTTTGGCTCTTTGGTTGGAACTAACCCAGGTCATGTGGGTACGGTGCTGATCCAAAGAGCAACACTGTGAAATAACTGGCATTTATGGAGAATTGTACTAATGTTTGTCTAATGTTAATATTTTGTCACTTATGTTTCTGCCATCATCACTCAGGTCCGGTGTGTTGAGTCTGATTGTTTCAGTTATTGTGTCCACCCCCTGAGCAGCTGCACGTTGTATCATCTACAGTGACATGAAAAAGGGATTCAAGTGTTTCTGCTGTTTTCCACCCTCACAGATTCGCTTCCTCTTCGCTGCTTCCTCCTCATTGTATTTTGCGTTTCCTTCCTTCCTTCGCACTCAGCACACAGACCCAGGGTTATCGGTCAGATCCTGGTCTGGTCGTCGTGTCCCTGCCGTGTTTCAGTGCTGCTGGACTCGGGTTATGTGTCAGGTTCACAGTGTCACAGCAAAGGTTCTGTGCATCCTCTGTCAGCCTGGAGATTAAACTGGAGTGTATGTGATTCGTTGCAGTGACTCGTCAGCAGTTAAAGAAACCTGAACCCTTTCTGTCCACACACCATTTGGATTAGACAGTCATTAATTGATTTAATGTTCATCATGTGAAAACTGCTGATTCTGTCTGACTTCATCATCACGTGATCATGAGAACAGCTGAAATTACTTTAACAAGTTTAACTATTATTTTTATTGTCAATTAATCTGCCAGTGATGTTATTGCTCAATTGATGACTCATATAGTCAGACATAAAAGAATATAGGAAGAAATGCCCAGAGCAGCTTTGCAGAGCTGAAGGTCACATCCTCATTTGTCTCTGTGTTCGACCACCTGCCCTGATCACAGGGTTTTTATGACTCTAATAGTTTATTGTTAAATAAGTAAATAAGTAATGTGATTGTCTCCACAGCCAACGTGGCCTAATGTTTAGGCCCGTTGGGCCCGTTTCAAACTCTGATGTGCAGCTACACATAACCACAGATTTACTGGGTTAGGGTCCACTTACAGGCTTTACCTCTACATTTTGGATACTCTTTGACTCTCTTTATAACTCTTGGACTGGAGAGTGGAGTGTGTGCATGAAAGCTCCTGAAAAGGCTGGTAAGAGGCCCTTGAGCTCGGAATGAGCGACAAACTGCCGCTTTCAGGGTCAAGAATGAACTTTGATGCTGTGCTGTCAAAGTATTTTAGCAAACGATCTGAAAACACTCACTGAGGTGTAAAACCCTTAGTCTGGTCTCTGGACCCAGGGGGAAAGTTTTTCTCCAGGTGAGTCCAGACCCTGAACATCAAGCGATTTCACTACATGTTCACTGAATGATTTGGTGGCTTTTGTTCAGGCCCCCTCAGCAGCAGAGGAACATACAGACTTTAATGCTGAGTAAAGGAGAATGTTTTCTGACTTCTCTCCTCTCTGTCTTCAGCTGGCCTCGCATGTGTCCTCGCCACCTCCTGTAGCAGCACAACACTGAGATCTTCTCTCTCTGCTGTGTAGACATCATGTCATCGACCCAAAAGGAGAGCAGCGAGGGTGGCTGGGGCTGCTTGGAGGCCCTGGGTCTCAGTCAGAAGGAGCTGGTCCTAGCCGAGGCCCTGCAGATGGAGTACGACGCCCTTTCCAGACTCAAGCAGGACAAGAACAGCACAGGGACCAACCAGACCCACTCCAAGACCCCGAATCCCTCTGTTGACTGCCCCCGACCCACCCCCAGCCCGCCTGTTCCTGCCTCCGCAGGAGGAAGCCTGCCGCAGGGCCTCTCTGGATCCGACTCCTCCCTGAACCAGCCTGGTGGGTCCCAGTCTCCACATTCCATCCCATCCAGGGTGCCTCCTCCTCAGGGAGGCTACATCAAAGAGTCCCTGTACATCCTGGACAGTCCGGAGGTCAGCAAGTTCAGGGACCCTTCAGGTTCCAGCCTCAGGGACTTGCTTGGATCTGGAGTAGGGCTTTTTCCCAAAGGCTTCCCCTCTCTTCCAGATGATGTCCCTCCGGCAATCCCCCCGCGAAACCCCATCCCCCAGTCGTCAGTGTCAGAGAACCCCGACCTGCCCCCTCGGGGGTCCACTATGCCCCGCAATGTGAATCTGTTCACCCCTGATGTGGATCAGCCCAAAGTGACCTCAGGGGAGCTGAACTACGACAACATCAATGAGTCACTGTCCAGACTCAATGGGAGTCGGGGGCCTCGAGATCGGAGGGCGAACGGGGACCAATCAGGGAAGCCTGTGGCTCGGAGTAAGACCCTCCCCCCTCAGGTACCACCTAGGACGTACCTACCTGTTCCCAAGAGCAACAAGAACCAGCGGCGGGTGTCTGCAGACCCGGTAAGACCCTGCTGATTTCTCTGTTCCTTAAAGGACAAGTGATGTTCCTGCTACTCATGTGATCATATATGATGTCATAATGATGTCACTCAGATGTCTGTCAACTAATGCATTTTTACCATTGATTAATCTATTTATGATGGTAATAAATAATTAATAAATGGTTTAGCGTGTAAAACATCAGTCAAAAGTGGAAAATGTCCAACAATTTAAGTCCAAAACCAGACTTAAATCTGAGACCCTGAACCCATCCAATTTTTTTCAAGATTTGATTGATTGATTATTAAAAAAAAAAAAAAGGCAATTCATTTCCTGTTGATTAAGTGTTGCAGCCCAGAATGTTACATAAAATATTTTACATTAGTCTGGATATTATTTAAAGTATTTTGCTTTTGGCAGTAGCTGAACACTGCTGCCCGTTGAGAAATGAAATCATGTTGTCTCTAAACTCTAACAACATGGGTCAAACATGCTGATGCATCAGGGCTGAACGTCTGAGCATAAGCAGGGACCTTCTCAGTAAAACAGAAACAAAATTTAACCTGGTGGGTACTTCCTGATTTAAACTAGGAAGTAGCCACCAGGTCCCAGGGACTACAGATCTGACCAAATTGTTGGCTTTTGGGTCATAATACCTGTGTTCCATTGAGGTTTGGTTCTGAGTTGTGTTCCCTCTGACAGGTGTAGGTCTTTATTCGGTTGGATGTTTCCTACCAGGTGCCACCAGGTGTAGTCTAAAGCACCGATTGTGACATTTCCTGCATCAACAGCTCTGCTTACACAACAGGTTTTACTCAAACATCTCCATGTGGCGGGTACATTTTATTTAGGTTACATATGGTGGCGTAAACAACAACAAAGGCTCTGTGGGTTCCCAGTGATCTGGCTGCAGTGTCGCACTTCACACCGCTGTCAACACTGTGAGCACAGCTGCTGCAATCAGGTCAACATCTCAGTACCTCATGTCTGTTAAACCTGTAACGTTCGCTGTGAAGGGCCGTCAGCTCTGTCATTTTTTTCAACTTACTATGACCTGGATGACTGAGAATCTGCACGGACATGTCACACTTCTCACCTGTATTATGTTGCAGCACTGAATAAAGCTGAAATCAAGTTTTTACCTCCAAATCATTCTTCTGCAGGGTCAGCCAAACATGTGTTTCATCGATCTTATGTTTGACTGAGTGTGTAGGGAGTGAGGACCCTAACCCTCTTATTGTCCAGGACCATGGTTGACAAACACACATGGGGTCTGTTGTACTGTTGCCTCAAACAGTCCTAAGAAGGACACAGCACATGGGGTCAGTTATCACAGTTAGGATTATTGTTTGTTGATTAGAACCAATAATATCAGTAGCACTTGTTTCCTTGTTGTGTGGGAGTTTGGAGAACAGCTCTTCTCTTCATGTGAGCGTGGATTAAAACTCAGTTTTTGATTCCGCTCAAACACAGAAGAAGAATTTTCACATCGCATGAAAAGACGTCAACACAAATCTAAGAAATGTTCTCAGTCAAAGCTTAAGCGAGCAGCTCTGGCTTAGAGACATGTTTACTGAGGGTGTTGCAGCTGCAGGTTTCTGGTTCGATGGTTCCTGGGCGTCAGTGATAAGCTGCTGCGAGCCGACCTGTCTCACGTTTCCTCTGTGACGTTCTCTCGCTCAGGGCTCGACCCAGGCAGACACTCCTCATTCCTGTTCATCATATGAGACTGAAGACGTGTCTGTGGAGTCGGCCCCTATCCTGCTGACGACAGCTCATCACACACGTGGTCTGCAGTGGATGTCCTCTCTGGTCCTGTAGACCCAGCTCTCTATTACAGCTCTGTAGCAGCAAACAGACAGTTTGTGCTAACCCTCTCATGCACTGTCCAAATAACGACATAGGTTTTTCCTCTATTCCTAAATAAACAGTTTGACACAACCATTTCCTCTTTTTTACAAATGGATTCATTATTTAGTGATATTTGCTTTGTAAATTATTTAATTAGAGTAGGATTATGACTACTGCATTACAACACGGTGACCTTTCTGTTAATGGACCAATGTTTTCCACTGATACAGATGCGCACTTGCACAGGAAGTGATGTCATAGCCTGCTTCTCAGCTGTTTGTAAAAAAAATCGGTTTCAACAGGACATCTGTCAAATCAAGAAGGTCCTACAAAATCACCTCAGCTCCAGGTTTACTGAGGTTTTTAAATGAAAACAGTGCCGCTAGTCTTTTGTGTATTCTTGTAGTCCTGTGGTTGGTTGGTTCTAAACAAGCTGTGCTCTGATTGCTGGGCTCTGGTGTGATTGACAGGTGTCCCTGGGCTCCAGGATGCATGGGTTTGGATATGAGCTGTTCCAGGTGTCTGAGGAGAGAGACGAGGAGGTGGCGGCTTTCTGCCACATGCTGGACGTGTGAGTAACACATGTAACACGCTAACACACCTGCAAACACTTTTATAGCCATCTTTGTGAGGACCAGCTTCAGTTTTTCAAAGAGGTTCACAACAAAAATCAGGTTGAGGTTAGAGGTCTGCAGCAATAGTTTCGTGTTTTATCTTTATTTCCCTCTGTAGCAACCACACACCTGAGATGTCACCGGTCTGCATCTCTGTCTTTCAGGTTACGCTCAGCATACCCCCACAGCGACCTCTCGAAAAACGCCGGCTTTGTGTGGTCTCCATCCGTTGGTCACGAGGAGCTTCATCAGGGGCTGGGGGTCAGCGTGAAGGTCACCGTCATCAGTGAACACTTCAGAGAGCCACTCACCTTTACCTGCGATGGTAGGACTCCGTGTTCCATCGGCCCTGCCATAGAAACCAGTGTTTCCTGTGTATAAAGAGGTTGGGCATGGCAGCATTGCTGCCTGGATACTCCTCCTCTGTCCTCATCTCTCTCAGCTCTGTCTTCCATTCCTAATCTTGTGTTCCCTCTGTGGAGGTGACCAGTCATTTAACAAACTGGCACAGAAAAGCCCCATATATTTGTATATTCTTATAATATATAAGATCATTTACCATAACAGCATCTCTGTGTCTCTGAGGTTCGTCCACGGTGGACCTGCTCATCTACCAGACTCTATGTTATGCTCAGGATGATCTGGATCACCTGGATGTGGACGATTACCTGCTCAAGGTCTGCGGACACGAAGAGTTCCTCAACAAGTAAGAACCTCAATCCTTCAGAGTCCCTGAGCCGATCCTGGTTCGAGGACTCTGTCTTTGTGGTCTGGTTTTGTTGTTGAGTGATACTGTATGTGTCTGATTCGTTCTGATAATTCAGCTCTTAGCATTTGCCTTGAGTCCTGCCAGTCCTGTGACATAAAGAGTCCATCTACAGTATGTGTAGTAAACTGGGTGTCTGTGCTGTATTTGGTGTGACTCATCTGGTTCTCTATGAAATAACTTGTATATTGAATGTGAATAATGCTGACAAACATATTTTAGTTTTAGTTCTTCAAAGTGAAACCAGGCTTTAAAACAGTTTGGTTTAATGTTTTAGTCTTTGCTTTTCTGTTCTTGGTACAGATAAGACAGGAAGAGTCTCTTATCTGAGTCTGCATTTTCTGATTGATAGGTGTGGTTGGCATGTTTTTAACATGTCTGTGACTCAGAGTGAAGCTCAGCTCCATTTGCAGCTCTGATGAAAAACCCCCTCTGTGTCTGTGGTTTGTCTGTTTTTATTTTTCTGGCTCAAGTTCACCATCATTTCTGTAAAAAGTCAGTTTCACATCCTCAGTGTCAGCTTCTGCTGTAGAGCTGCTGACAGAGCTTTTTCAAGTAAAACATGAATGGAGTACTGCCCAAAGTAAAACACAACTGTATGTCTGGAGCCATGAGAGCGAACCCTCTCTGACACTGTAACATTCATCACACGTCAGAAAACTGAACTGCTCAGTGAAGAGCAGAGAGCTTCAAGTTTACACTCTGAATTGGCACATGCAAAGTTTATTTGTGCCACAGGAGAAGACATTGTCTGTATGGTGGCTTCTGTAGGACAAATTCAGCTTTTATTTGTCAGAGCTGAACGTAGCTCATTACAACAGTGCGAGAGAAAGAAATCAACAGCGACCAAATTTTCATACATGTAAAATTATGCAAAATGTATTCAAGGAGGTTCAACATGTCAGAAATGTCAACACTTTATCAAAAATATTAACATGACAACAAAAACAATCAAGAGTACATCCAAAAACGCCCGAACTTTAACCAATTTGCACAGGCTGCATGATGAGTGTTACGTCGGCTCACTCGCGGGAGCAAGGTGAGTAAGCAAGACGGACTCAGAAGTAGGTTCAACAGTTCAGACCAGAGGGTTTATTGGAAAAACTGCAGGTAAGCACTGATAGTCTTAGCAGAGGAATGAGGAGATGCGACGAGTGGGAACAAACTCCGTGGACCAGTTGAGGAGCCTGTCGGGGGGCTGAGGAGTGTGGAGTTATGGTGACAGGTCCCACACAATATGGAGGCAAGGACGGCAGACACTGGTGACAGGGAGGACAGGAGAGGAGTGAAGTAAGGATGTGAGGACCAGGCTGACCTGAGGAGTCTTGAGGAAGACGTCTGTCCAGAAGGGCGAGGTGAGTAGCCGCTGATGGCAGGTGAAGGTACACAATCTGTGGATTGTATTGTCGTAGAAGGAAGCCAGATTATCGTTAGTAGTAGATAACATACTGGCATCGGAGAAGTATTCACCAACGCCTTAAGTAGAGAGTGATCTCAGCCGTGTAGCTCCGCACAGGTGAGCACCAAGCCTGATGAGTGTGCCTGCAGAGGGAAAGAAAAAGAAAGGAGAGGCAGGTAGCGCAGGGCAAGCCTGACAATGAGGATGTCACATTAATAAAAACTCTTCATACTCTTATTATAAGGGTTTATACAGTAAAATCTGTGCTTTGCTTTCTAAAGATATGGTGCTTTAATGAATAAAAACAAAGTGAGATGAAGGAAGAGTAACAGGTGTGATTAATAAAAATGCTGTGTAAATTGCTCCATCATCAAAACATGAAACTCACTTAAATCACTTTTGGTCTTTGTTGAGACAGACCTAATCTTTTACAACAGATAAATACTGTAAACATTTATATTGATAATATTTTAAACCAGCTCTCTCTGTCCTTGTCTGATTAAATCCAGAAACTGCAGATGAGGTTACGGTAGTTTTTCAGCCCTGAGTATTGTCTGCAGAATTTCTCTCCGGTACAGCTGCTGCCTAGTTGGTCTGTAGCCTGAGAGGTGAAACCCAGGCCAAAACAAATCCCACCGCTAACTCCTCGCTGCTTATTGCACATGGTGACAGAGTTTTCGTCTGGATTTAAGCAGCTGGACCGAGACTGTGACAATGAGTCCCGCTGCCCTCACCGCTGCCTTCAGTCACACCACACGGCTGCGCCGAGGGGTAAAAACCAGAAGAATAAAACACTAACACTGCTCTGTGGTCTGTGGTTGCACTCATAATGACAGGCTGCTGCTCAGCTGTGGTGTGTGTCAGCGGAAGTGTGTGTCAGGCTGATAGCCTGTAGCTGACAGGACGACTGTAACTGTGCTTATTATGGTATGTGTAGAGCAGCAGCAGCGTCTGTGCTGCTCCACCCTTGGTGCTGTGTCAGTATACCGTCCTGAAGCACAGGTGGTGCTGACATATGGCCGGTGGTGGAAGAAGTACTCAGATCCTTTACTTAAGTAAAAGTAGCAATACAACAGTGTAGAATACTCTTCTCCAGGTAAAGGTTCTGCATTCAAAATCTTACTTAAGTAAAAGTACAAAGGTATTAGCATTAAAACATACCTAAAGTACTAGGTATGTTTTAATGCTAATACCTAAAGTACTAAAAGTAAAAGTACTCATTATGCAGAATAGTACATATTAGATTATTGTATAGCATCTTGTGTTGATCACATTTAATGCTGCAGCTGGTAAAGGGGGAGTGAGTTTTAACAAGCTTATATGCATTTAATTTGAAGTACTGCTGGGTAGTTTGTGACTTTGTATTTTTTTGAATACTGTATTTTTGTATTCATCTGGTTATGAAAAGTAGCTAGTAACTATAAAGTTATAAAATAAATGTAATGCAGTAAAAAGTATAATATTTGCTTCTAAAATGTAGTGAAGTCAAAGTATGAAGTACCAGAAAATGAAAACACTCAAGTACAGAAACCCTAAAATTGTACTCACAGTAAGTACAGTACTTGAGTAAATGTACTTAGTTACTTTCCACCACTACATATGGAATAATCAGCATATGAGCCAGATTAAAGTGTGAAGCTCTGTTCAGACAGGAAGAACATCCCTGGGGTAGGGGTTAACACGTTAACCCTGGTGAAGCCATAAGATCAGGTCTGTAACAGACCTGGGCCAAAGACAAAGACTCTGAGTGTGGTGAACTGGTGCCTCCCCTCCGAGTCCTACCCCAGTGACATGTGAACACACATGTTGATGTGTTCCTTCCTTCCTGAGGATATCACTGTCTCTGATGTCCTTCCAAAACAAAATCAATCTGATCAAGCAAAGGTTTATTTGTGCAGCCCATTTCATACAGGATTCATTCACCAGGCAGAGTTCCAGTCTGCCTCCAGCTGTTTCCTGATTGGTAAACTCAGGGGCCAAGTGTGTTTCACTGTGTGCAGAACAGAGTTGCAGCCTGCAGGAGACACCAGCAGAAGTCTGTTGTATACATTAAACTGTCTTCATCTCTGTCTCTGTCTCCCAGCTCTCAGACTCTGGCCGGCCTAGAGTTTGTTCAGCAGTGTCTGAAGTTCGACCGGGATGTCCGCCTGTTTCTCACCAAGCGATCTGCCATCAGAACAGAGCTGGCCCGCATGGTACGAACACACACACACACACACACACACACACGCATCAGAGTTGGATGTACTGACACAAAGGGTTAACAGGTGTCTTGTCGTAAACGTGCGAATGTAGTGTGTCTGTGCACAGAGCTGCTAACCCCTGCTCCACCTTGTTTCAGTGCTGAATACAGACTGTTCAGTGCAGCGATTTGGTCTACGGGGGACACGTCTCTGTTCGATGTGTGTTAGTGAAAAGCTTTGTCTTAAGTCTGGGTCTTGCTGTGTTCCCTCTCAGCGGTCACTACCTCCAGACAAATGCCCAAACTGACCAGTCAATGACTGACCACTGTCTTGAGTTACATCAGTGATGGTGGACGCGTCCCAGCTGTGCATCAACCATTGGCTCAAATATAAATACAGCTGAACATAAACAGGAAGCCTGAATAAACATGGTGTGCAGCTGTACATATACAGGTCAGTGCGAGACTGCGCAAACGTTATCATCAGCTCTGGTTCATTCAGACCCAACAAGTCCTCCAAACTAAACAGTCAGTATTAGAACAGAAATACAGGAGATGACTGGCAGCAAACGGGAATCGCAGCTCCGGTTTCAAAATCACACGTTTGGGGGCAGTTGTGGCACAGGAGGTACAGCGGTTTGCCTCCTGACTGGAACATTGGAGGTTCAGTTCCTGGTTTCTCCAGTCCACATGTTGACATGTCCAAGATCATTTACAGGTTTTTCCCATGAAGCCACATTTTGACATACAGTATTTGAGAAATATTGTGAGCAAAAACTCAAGGTCTGTGTGAAGTGTGACACCTGCAGGTGAGCAGCAGGTACTGAAGAAGCCCTCTGCTATTGGCTGGTCTTTGGATCCAGGTGACATCACAGCCTGGGCTCTGAGGAGGGTGATGTCACCTGGATCCAGGGACCAGCCACAGCAGAGCCTGTTCACTAGTGTGGATTCCATCATTAGATCTGAGAAATGTTGATTTGTAAACAGTAGTCTGGTGCTGGACAGAAAGTGGCTCAGAGACAGAAATGTAGATTTGTACATAGGACTTTTTTCACCTTCTAATTGACAGAAAGACGATGACGAGACGGCGTCCACCATGAACCACAGCATCCTGCTGCAGGAGCGTCCAATCAAACAGACTGTCACCAGGTGAGGGCGGACTCGCACAGGTTTCTCATAGTTAGTTATAGTTACAATTACATTATTATTATTATAAAGGTTACATTTGTAGAGCTTTTGATGCTTTATATGGTTGGCTGGAGTTTGTGATGCTCTAGACAAATAATGTGGCAGAGTCAGATCCCAGACAATAAGGTAGATGGGCCCAGCAACTTAAACACGGCTTGTATTTCTGTTATTGTTCTAAAAGTCCTGCTTCCGCTCTGTGTGTCTGTTTGGTCAGAGAGGCTCTGACTCTGCTGCTGGACACTTTTCACAATGAAGCCGAGTCCTTCCTGCTGTCAGAGGTAACACACGCCTTTGTCTTTCTGTATAGCATCTCCCTCATGCTTTCTACTCATGTAGTTGTCCATATAACAATGAAACCTTTTGGGTTAAAACAGCACATCCTTGTTGGGACCATTTACTGTACATCCATCTTTACAGTTGAAGCTGGGAGTTTGGGGACACACCTTTATCCAAATTGTTCACCAAACACAAAAATCACAAGCTGCAAAAGCCTTAACTATAGCATCTTGTATTTAGTTGATGCACAAAGCAGGTAAAAGTACCGTGTGGGGGTGGGGTTACCTTAATTTATATCTAATAAACCTGAACCTGAGAAACATGTCCTCATTGTCCAACATGTCCCAGCTTTCCAGGTGAAAAACAGGTCCTATTACAGACAGAAGTCTTAAACACACAATTCTTCATTTCTGTTTTTGAAGGTGGAGCTGCCGTTACACGTGGAGCGTCTTGTCCAATCTGTGAAGGTGCTGTGCAGCTCGTTAGCAGCTGTGGAGACACCAGATGTGACCTCTGCCCTCAGCCAACTCCCAGCGTGCCCCTGTCGCCTGCAGCCCAAAGTCCTGAAGGTGAGAGACACTGACAGTGTCTTGTTTTCAGGACACATCAGCTGTTTTTATTCAGGACGGGATTCATGAACACAGACAAGATAAAAAAAAACAACAACTGACGTCTCACTTTTCTTCTTCATGGTTTCCTGTTCATCTGTCCCCCCAGGATGCATCAGTGCTGGCTGTCAGAGAGAACAGAGGTTTGTACCAACAGCTGACACAAGTGATAGATAAAAATATATTAAAGTGTCTGTCCAGTCAGATTCAGTTTTTGTCCAGGTCTGGAGGCACCTCAGATTTCTGCCTCCAACACTGTGCAGGTGAATGGAGTTTAGTTGGTGCTGCTCACAGCTTTGACTGTTTCAGACCTGTAATCTGACACACTGGGGACTGTCAGTGGTCCAAAAGTCAGGGGAAACCTGGAAAAGTATTGCTCATTCATTTGAGAATTATTGTGGTTTATTCATTGACTTGTTTGTCATTTATACACAACAATCACAAAACGTTTGGTCATTGAAATGCCCTGGACATCCATCAGGCTGTGTGTGGCCCTGACACTGTGAAACGCAGCTCTTCACAGCTGATCTGATTTTAGGACGTAAAACTCTGTCGATATATTCCAGTACCAGCAGGCGCTGTGTGATCGTCTCCTTTCACAGAGAAAGTGGTGGAGAAGTTGACGGCAGCCATCTTGGATCTGGTGGAGCTGTACTGCAGCACATTTAATGCCAACTTCCACACGACAACGCAGAGCCACAGCTGCATGGCGCCGGTCCAGGAGGCTGGCCTCATCACCAGCGTGCTGTCCTTCGACATATACGCCGCCCACCGCGTCCCCATCACCTGGGCAGCCAGGTACAACAACACATACACTCACAACCTGGCACAGGTAATTTCTTTACCAGCTTTGCTTTGTGCTTATATTATAATCTCAATATTTAACCTGTTCTTCCTAATCTGTTCAGCCACGAGGGCCTAGTGAGACTCAAACAGATTAACTCCATAAACTGCTCCTCACCACTCTTTGCCCCTTATGTCCTTTTTCCTGAAGATGTAAACTACAGATGCCTGATTGGGACAAACTGAACAAAAAGCAGCCTGCAGTCTGAAGCTAGCAGTAGCTGACTAACGAGTCCCAGCTTTACAGCAGCACCACAGGGACACAGTGTCTAGTGACGAGGTCGACCATTTATCAATTTATGATCCATAGTTTCTACGTATGGCTGATGTTGTTTGTAGAGGATGCGTTTACCGAGATGATGAAAGGTTCTGTAAGTTAGTGCACAGCTAAGGACGCAGAGTTTGTCTTGGGTTTATTTATATATCAGACAGTCAGGGAAATATTAGGTAATGCACCTTTAAGAAGCCAGTAGTAAAACTGTGAGATGAACTCGGTGCAGGAACAAGTATAGTATTTAGCTCTGAAATGTGGTGGAGTAAAAAGTAGTATAAAATGGAAATAGTCAGGTAAAGTACATGAGACTTACAGTACAGGCCTTGAGTAAATGACCTAGTAACCTTCCACCACTGGCGAGGAGCTTATTCTGCTCAGTCTTTAAGACTTACAGTAAGCGTAAAACCAGTGTAAAAGTCATTCAGTGCTGCAAAGTGAACAGAAACAGCCCAGATGTTGCTCCAGGTGTTTGCAGCAGTGACACTGAGAGGAACATGACGCCTTACAGTCTGTGCTCTGTTAGCGCCCCCTGCAGGCTGCATCCTCAGTGTGAACAAACACACTGATTCAGCTGTTCTCAGACCAGCACAGAGAATCGGTGTGATCCTTCAACAAAAGCAGCTCAGACTGAGAGCGGCTTCCTGCTGCACCTCCCCCACCAGCTCTGGGACAGGCTTTCACTCTGACAAAGGGCTGACTGCCTGGGAACCAGCCCTGACCTTTGACCTCTGAGAGGAGGCCAGCCGATTCGCCTGACACCTGGCTGTCAGCAAAACAACATCTGTGAGAGAGAACACACACAAATAAACAGAATCTACAGGGATTTGTAGGGTTTATGCAGCTGTAGAAAGGGCCTGGGCTAGGAGCCGCTGCTAATGTCAGTGCTGATGGATGGGTGACTGAATAGTTGGACATACAGACGGATTGATGGACGGAGTTCTTAATTAATCTCCAAGGATGTTACATGATGCTGCAGGAAAGGAAGGAAGAGATGAGTTAAGTGACAGACAGCCTGAACATGCAGATACCTGAGATCTAAAAGCCTGGTGGAGAGAATGGTCAGTTTATTATGAAACAGCTGTGTCAAACTAAGTCAGTCTAACCCATTAGTCCTGCGGTTAAACCCTCCTTCATGAAGGTGATGATGTTCAGTTTGTGTTGAGATTCTATCACAGAGGTGTTCATCTGTGTGCTCACTGTGGAGGCTGCAGTTTGTGCTTCTGTTCAACTGGACTGTGTTACACTGAGAACTGGTTCTAGTGTTGTGCCCCGGTTGTGAGGCGAAATACCAGGACCATGTGTCAGTATAGTGCAGCACAGTTCAACAGCAGCACAGACAACAATGATTATAAGTTCTGTTGGTGCAGGACTCTGCTCGTGCTCTTAGGTCAGAGATGTTGGCTCTTCGCTGCCTGAGGGACCCGTGGACAGTTGTTGAAGCTGTGGCTGTGGTGCCACCTGGAGGCTGCTCACATTCAGGAGCCTCAGATGAACTGTAGAACTGAACCAGAACTGAGAGCGGAGCCAGATTACGCAGTCTTTGCATGTGACCCATGCATACTGTTCACCTGCGCCGTTCCTTCAGCTGCATTTATATTCCACCGATTCCAGGGAGTGTGGGCTGTGCACTACACACCACGACATGTGTGCACGAAACAAAGGTCACATGATTCTGCTGCTATAGAGTCGTTATCTGCAGACCTGCACCTGAATTCCACCTGTAGCCGATTTCGATATGTTGTTGTCCACGTTAGTGACTCTCTCACTGTTGCTTTGGTTCAGACTGAAATATCTCAGTGTTGTGAATTTAATCTAATTACTTATGGAAGCTTTGCTGATCCTCTGGCTTTATATTTCTGTGAAACATCCCCAGAGGTTCTTGATGAATTGGCACAAAGTTTGACCATCGGGTCAGATGTGATCAGTCAGACAGTGGTGAAACAATGAAACTCTGGAATGCTCTGTTTTTCTCTGTTTCTATCTCATTTACAAAACAAAACACCGGACAACCATATTGTGTTTTTGATGAAGTGAAAAGATGCTGACCTGGACATTATCAAAAGAATAATCAATTGTTGATTAATCAATTAATCGATTGTCACAGAACTAATTAGAAACTAAGTAATTTTTTAAACAAAATGCCAAAACTTCAGTGGTTCCAGTTTCTCAAAGGTGAATATTTTTCTGGTTTTCACAGTTTTCACTGATATAAACCAGGTGTGTTTGGGTGTTGGAGTCATGGTGGCACAAAACACGAATATGTTGACAGATTGTGATTTCATGGGCCAAGCAATTCATCAATAAAATGTTAAGCGGGCCGATCGATTATGGACATTACTGTTAGCCTCAGCGCTAAGTCACAGAACCTCAGAAACATGACGAGGAGACACTGTGTTTACTGCAGACGTGACAGTGTAAAAGTGTTGCTTTACTTTTTCACCTCATATCTTAATCTGACCAGTAAATACAGCTGCCAGATAAATGTAGCACAGTAAAAATACAGTACTCTGAGATGTGAAAGTATGAAGTTAACACGGAGTGAAAATACTCAAGTACAGTACAAGTACCGTGTGTAAAACTACTTTCCAGCAGTTTGTGTTGTGACATGTTGAACATCTGCCAGTTGAGTCTGCCAACATGTCCCATCTCCATCTGACAGGTAGAGCTTGGACCTGAAACTCTGTGCTGTCTCTGGATCCCTGCGTCCACCTGTAGATCCATGCAGGTGGATGTAGGGATCCATACAGGTGCACAAGCTGTGCATGGCCATGTTCACGCTGACTTTGAATATGATGCAAAATGTATTTAAATACTTTTAAATGCAAAGCAGTTTAGGTGTGTCTCCGTCACTCAGTGTTACAGTCTCTGACATCACGTCCCTGTGCTGCTCTCTGATTGGTCAGTTACGAGGGTTTCTTCCTGTCCTGCTCTCTGACTCATGGAGGGGTGGAGCTCTGTGCGCCACAGCACACCAGCAAACAGTCGGTCAGCAAATACCTGTTCCACCTGGTGGTGTGGGACCAGAGGTACGTACCCCCACCTGACCGCCACCTGTCAGAGCGATGACATCACAGCCTCACCTGTACACCCGTAGATCCATGCTCAGCTACACTGACATACACTGATACTCAGACACCTTACACAAGTTCAATAAAAGTGATTCAGGTGCACAAATTATCCAAAAGTACGTGGACACTCCCTGTCCTGGAAATACTGTAGCTGTGCATCATTATAAACACAACGGCAGTTTAAAATGAATTCTGTGGCTTTGGATGATCAGCATACTGGTCTGCTCTTCATCCAGCTCTGCCTCACCTGTCCCCCCTCACCTGCCCCTTCGCTGCAGGGTATGTTTCCCTGTGCAGATCAACCAGCTGCCCAGAGAGTCTCAGCTGATGGTGACTCTGTACGCCAGCTCTCTGCCACCCCCCGGAGGAGCTGAGGACAAGGGAAAGCAGCGGCGCAGCATCGAGGCTTTGGGCTGGGTCACCATGCCGCTCTTCAACTTCAGACAGTGAGTCACAAAACCAGGTCCAGCGTGCTGATCAGAGGGCTTTACAGGTGCTGCTAGGTGGATTCTGTTACCTGTGGACACAACCAGGCTAGCTGTTTCCACCTGTTTCCAGTCTTTAAACTAAGCTCGGCTAAACTGAGCTGGCTGTAGCTTCATGAGAATGGCATCAAGCTGAGCATCTGGCTCTCAAAAGAAGAAGATGATTTCAGTAAATGTGGAGCTTTAATGACACATGCCACAGCACTGTGAACATGGCTGGACAGGAATCTACCAGACAGACATACCCAGTCAGCCCTGTAGTTTCATCCTGAAACATGACACACTGAGATTAATGGAAAATGTCCAGCTCCATACGCACGGTTTTAAAGAGATCAGTCTGTCCCTTGAATCTCATCTTTGCTGACCGAAACACTGCTCGTCCTACTGATGGGTTTGAGGGATTCTTATCGTCATGTGATTAACTGATCAGTGTTAATTTCATAACAAAAACTATGATGAAAAATATTCATCGGCCACTTATTTTTCAGGATGAAAATGAAGCTAAAACTAAATAAAAAGTAACGTTTGATAACGAGAACTGTCATGAAATGCTTACATTTTTCGTCAACAAATAAAGATTAAACAGTAATATGAAAGACAGATGAATGTACATGAGGTAATTTAATGACCCGCCGCATCTGTGGAGTCACAAACTGCAGGCGCTGATCAGTGAAACCGTTTCCTCCACGGGCCAAAATCTCTCTGGTTCCCGAGCTGAAATAGCTGCTGGATGTTTCACCACCGTCTTACATTCAGTAATGTCCTGGAAGAAGCAGGTTCATGAATCATATTCATCTACAGTCCAGAGAATTGTGCACACAAACCGCTGGGACGCACTGGGAAACTGCAGCAGCGCGGCACATGGAGCAGCAGGATAACGTACCGTGAACCGCTGTGAACAGAGATGTAAGGTTAACGCTCCTCTCAGTCAGAGATCTCTCGTGTTTCTGCCAGTCAGCTCCAGGATTAATGTGGACAGTCGGCCATAAGTCATCTCTACATGCAGAGAGTCACTGTTTTAATGTTATCTGATGATTTAGAGTCTCCTCTGAACCCAGTGAAAGCATTTTAGTCCAAGTGTGAGGGAGTCCGACTTCTGCAGAGCAGAGTGATACTGTGGAAATAAAACATCGTTTCCCACAAACTTCACGACAGACGGGAACAACACGTGTAACCATGGTGACTGTACACAACTGGTTTTCGATGGTTCTTATAGATTAGACCTGACAGAAATAAAAAAAAGTTATCCTGTTGTAATTTCCTCCACACCAGCAGCTAACTTCCTGTCAGGCAGCAGCAGCGGGCGGTTGACTGATAGAATGTGTGGTCACAGTGTTTGCTGACCCTCCTCTGTGTGTCTGCAGTGTCCTGACATGTGGCAGGAAGTTACTTGGTCTGTGGCCTTCGACGCCGGGGTGGAGCGGAAATGCTCGGACAAGTTCACCGAACTTCAGCCAGCCGGACAGCGTCATACTGCAGGTGAGACACACCTGTTGCTCTTCCCATAGCTGTGAGGACACTCGCTGACCGTAACCCTCAATTTAATCATCGTAGCTACATGTGTAACCCTGACTCCGACCCTAACCAAATTCTAAACCTGACCCCTAAAACTTAAAAGAAAACACTGATTGTTTTCCCTCTCTGTCATTCCCCCCCAACCCCGTCCAGAGACCAGCTGCACCAGTGAACGTGGTGTCCTCACCGTAATGTGTGAGTCTGTGTGACGCTGGTTTAGCTTATCACTCTGGCCGTAGACCTCCACTGTTGTCCACCAGCTATTGGGGGTGACTGTGGTTCAGTGGGTAGAGCAGTCGTCTCCCAACAAGGTTTGAATCTCGGTGACTACAGTCCACAAGACACTGAACCCCCAAGTTGCCCCCCCCCCCAGCCTATAGCAGCATAACTAAGGGAAGGTTCACAGTCAGGGTGTTCACCTCCTGAACCAACCAATGAGTTGATAAATTGTTGCAGCTCTGAAGGTGATAGTGAATATTATGCTGGAGCTGAAGGTGAACTGCTTCACTTGTTGAGAAATGTTACAGTGGTAATATTTCAGTATTTAAAACATTTAAATATAAAACATGTCATAGTCACAAGTTGCAGTGTCTCTGTCCTCCCTCCGACTGGTCTCTGTCTCTCAGGTGGACTTTCCCACCTCGTCCTTCGAGATCCGGTTCAGTACCCCTCCTCCAGCAGACTTCTGTCCCCAGTACGACTTCTCCAGACTGGATGCCCTCAGTCAGATCCAGCTGCAGGACGTCCTGCACAAGAAGGCCTTCTTCTGGTACACTCACACACAGTCTGATGTTTCCTGTCATTTGAAGCGATAGTAATGTGCCCATGAGCTTGATGTAATGCTTGTGACAAATTGATTAAGAAACTGTTTCTACTTCAAAGAATGTGAATGTTTCTCCACTGACAGTAGCTCAATCAGTAACTCACACTGTGGATCTTTTAACACATGACAGCAGAGAACACTACTGTCACAGATCAGATGGGTCATAAAAATAATGAAATAAATAAGAAAAAACAAATGAATGTAACGAATAAATAAGTGAAGAAATATTCTAATAAGAAATTCTAACAGTTAGTTAAAACAGATAATCCATGTCTGTATAACAGGACAACAGCTGCCAATGCAATCAATTGTAAATATAATTGTTGTACATAACAACCTGAAATCTCTTCTGCCACAATGTGTATATGTATATATAAAAATATAAATAGGTTGTTTCTCTTTTTTCCCACTCTCTTTTCTATTTTAAAAGCACACATTTTTCTATTTTCTTGTTGCCTCACGAAAACACTGGAGTCAAATTTCTCGTGTGTTTAAACATACTTGGCCATTAAACTGATTCTGGATATTGACTTTCCACTGAAACCAATAAAGATATTTATTATTCTAGGCTGCTTGTTTCAGTGGCTCCCTGTGAGTACAGGTCCGTTTTCTGGAGGGTTTGGTATTTTATTGTGTGGCATACATGTGCAGGTTGACGGCAGAGGACAAGCGCCTGCTGTGGGAGAAGAAGGCCTTCTGTCAGTCGGAGAGTGCAGCACTGCCTCTGGTTCTGGCCAGCGCCCCCTGCTGGGAGTGGGCCTGTCTGCCTGAAATCTACACCCTGCTGAGGCAGTGGGCCTGCCTGGGTCACCTGGACGCCCTGGGACTCCTCCACGCCTTGTACGTCACACAGACTCTGCTGTCTGTCTGAAGGGCTGAGCGCCCGAGTGACATCATGAGCACCTGAGTGACATCATTGTGTGCTTGTTTTAGGTTCCCGGACCAGGAGCTGAGGAGGACGGCTGTGCAGTGGATGGAGTCCATCTCAGACTCGGAGCTGGTGGACTTCCTGCCCCAGCTGGTCCAGGTAATGTGGCGACGCTTGCAGCAGGTGTGATCCTGCTAAGCGTTTATTCTATTTAACGCATGACGTAGCATCATGTGAATGTATGTGAACCAGGCATGTATCAGAGGCAGGTGTTTGTTGCAGATATTCTGTTTGATAGGAGCCGATGTTTAGCCAGAGTCGTCCTTGTTTTCTGATTTGCTGTTATAAGCTCTTCCTACATGTTTTCCTGCAGTGTGGGTAAAATCCTAATTGTGTTCACGTATCAACTCACCGCTCTGTGAGAACACTGTGATTTAGGGTTGTATTGATGGAAATGGGCTTGACTGATCCCAATCGCTGTCTGTGTCTGTGTCCCAGGCCCTGAAGTACGAGTGTTACTTGGACAGCTCTCTGGTTCGCTTCCTCCTACGGAGAGCCATCGGGGACATTCACATCGCTCACTACCTCTTCTGGTCAGCTGCTTTACTGGTGGCACTGAAACAATAGCTTAGTGTCAGAAAGATGTTGTCACAGATCCACTTTGTGCCTCTAAAGGATCAGTTTACTAGTTTCCAAACCTCAGATTCTAAATCCAACCAAGTCAAACAAAGTAGGTCAGCGTCTTCATTGGTGTTTCAGACCTCTGCAAGTTCGCACAGAGGAAGTTCTAATTCAGCAGGTTCACAGAAGAGGCCCCATCAAGCAGAACGTAGCTGTGTTGTTTCACTTTAGTTTGGTGTTGGTCTTGATGGCCTCTGTCTCTGTCAGGCTGCTGAAGGACAACCTGCAGGACAGTCAGTTCTGCACTCGCTATCAGCACCTTCTGGCAGCTCTGCTCTGCTGCGTCGGTCGAGGTCTTCGGGACGAGTTTGACCGCCAGTGTTGGCTTGTCTCCATCCTCGCTAAGGTGGCTCACAAAGTCCGAGACGCCACGCCATCCAGCAGACAGGTGAGGAGGACCCAGAGAGTCTGGATAATAATCGCCAGCTGACAGAAACATGTCCAGAAGAGTCGTGTGTTGTTTTGTGTTACACATTCATCAAGGAAGCCTGGAGCTTTGTGCGCTTTCTGTCCAGGTCTAGAAAACACCTGGAAAATAATACAGAAAATTCTGTGTTGCTCTGGAACATAATTGCAATATGTTTTAAAGTAGGTTTGCAGATCTGTCATTATCTCATTCAGTTGACTCATACAGTCAGGTGCATATTTATTTGGACAAGGGCACAATTTTTGTACTTTTGCCTGAGTACACCACCGCAATGGATTTGAAATGAAGCAGTCAATATGGTTTAGAAGTGCGGACTTTCAGCTTTAGCTCGAGATTTCACAAAAATATCTCTGTTTAGGAATTATAGACAATTGTATGTACAGTCCCCCAGTCTCAGAGGCTCAAAAGTAACTGGACCAACTAACATAAAAATATAATTATTATTTTTAATAATTGGCTGCAGAGCCACTGCAGTCAGTGCCTGAAGCCTGGAACCCACAGACGTCACCAGATACTGAGTTTCCTGCTTTGAGATGCTTTGCCGGGTCTTTACGACAGCTGCTTTCAGTTGCTGCTTGTTTGTAGCTCTTTTTGCATCAGTTCTGTGTTCAGTAAGGGAAAAGCACGTTCTGGTGGGTTGGCGTCAGGAAGAATATTCCATTTCCTCACCTTGAGAAGTTCTTGCGTTGCTGCTGCTGTATGTTTTGCGTCATTATCCAACTGTACTGTGAAGCACTGTCCTGTCAGTTATACAGCGTGTGGCTGTCCAGAGAATCTTGCTCCAGAACTGTGCAGCCTTCCATCCATCCATCCTTTTTCTTCCGCTTATCCGGGACCGGGTCGCGGGGGCAGCAGTCTAAGCAAAGATGCCCAGACTTCCCTCTCTCCAGACACTTCCTCCAGCTCCTCCGGGGGAATGCC